>NC_138243.1:11482457-12082457 GCF_964197995.2 Scardinius erythrophthalmus
AATAACGATATCGTTCTCAAAAACGTGCACTTTGAAACTCGTTTTCAAACGTTTGCGTTTTCAGGCTCCCCAAAACACCGCTGACGTGTAAATCAACGACCAAAAATGCATAAAAAGTTTTCCGTTTTAATACGTGTTGTCTAAACGGCCCCTTGTATTTTTGTTGTATCTAAATTTGTTTGTTAATGAGATCTGAGTTTCAATAGAAATACGGATAAAAGATGTAAAATTGCTGCAAGTGTGAATGACAAATGTGGTAAATTTACATAAAAATAAGTGAAATAGCAATTTTACTGCGATTTAATGGGGTTTCATTGGTGAAAGTGAAAGTAGCTTTTGTATTTGTTTTAGTAGAACTACTTTTTTTAAAGGCTAGCTTTGAGTAGTTTGTAGTTTGGTAAGTTTAACAGTGGCAGTCAGGGGCGGATCCGAAGGGAATGTTTTTGGAATCTTGTTCGGAAACACTCTTATTTTTGCTAATCCAGTTTGGTGCCACTAGTGCGGAAATGAAAATGCAGAAAAGGGCAAAAAGCATGGACAATTGTGGATGTTGTGCTTGTGTTGGGGTTTTGGGGACGTCAATATAAAAGTGTATCTGGGAGATCTGAACACAATAATCATGCCACATTTTAACTGTTGTGATAATTCATTTGTCTATTTTATGTTTCCTTTTTTTCCTGTTTGTGTCAACACAATGCAATAGAGCTCGAAAGTAAGTCTTCGCCTCACCTTTAGATACAGATCTGTTGTGTGCATGCAAATGAGAGCTTGTATTTCTATCTGATGAACTGAGAAGAAAACAAAATGTACACGCCCTCATTTGATAAGTGAAATTCATTCTCTAAAACAAATGTACAAATATTTTTGAAAAGTGCATCAGGCATTATTAAATCTTTTACTTACACATACTTTGAAAATAATTTGGATTCTTTTTTCGACAAGCGGAATATTAGAGACAATTAAGGACAAGAAATGTAACTTTTTGACCACTTATTTAGGACAATTGCTAATTAGCAGAATCTTATTAAAACCTGTCAAGAACATAACCAGGTTTTTTCTCTTAAAAAAAAGAAAACTATCATTTATATATTGCTCACATTGCCTATTTTTAGGACCAATTTTTTTTTAGTGTAATAGTATTTTCATGGCACTTAAGTATATTTTTTATATTATAAAGTATATTCTTATAAATATATATTAGTAAAATTATGAAATTATGTATATATTATATATATGGTAGTATTTGTTGCACTAAAGTATATATAATTAAATAATATATAATATTGTCACAATGCAATATATCTTAGTGGTCCTACAAAAACTTGAATTCTTGAAAACTTACTCAATGAATTCCAGTTATCAATGATAGAGGGTGTTTTCTTTCCATTGTTGCATGAATGTGATTATTTGGGACGTTTAATCAGACAGCCACTGATTAAAACTAAAACTTGACTTTGCTTCCATGAGTCGAAGGATGACTGTTCCTGAAATGTTTCATTTACATCCTCTTTTGTTTCATACGGCCGTAAGCATCTTTGGGCTCATGGAATCCGAGTTGCTCCTGAAACATTTGTCTCCGCTTATCCCACCCTCCTCCTCCTCAAACACCCCACCACCACCCCTTCATTTCCCAGTCGGATGACCGATAACAGTGCAGATGTTAGCGAGTCATAATGTGGATCGGCCGGCTGCTGAATTTTGCCGGTCCTAATTCAAGCACTGAATTATTTCGCGAAGCCTATGCAAGCGAGGCAAACGGGCATGAAGTTTGCTTCATCTGCACGACGCTGCCATGAACGATTGCATTTGTTCACTGCACACAGAGCAGCATGTCTGCGCGCAAGAAAACACACACAGGGAGAAAGACACAGAACCAGCTCAATGTCTCGGTGTGGGATTGTGCGAGCGAACAAGAGCTCTCAGACGCGAAGGTCAGCGGGTGCCCGAGGGAGCCTCTGGATGACTTTTATCCCAAAATGCTCTGCTCCCTTTGCCCCAGCAGGAGCTAATGTTCAGCACACACAGAAAGAGCCTCATGAATGAAAGTCGGTTCAGCATGCAGGCTACCGCTTTTCTCTAATGTACCCGTGATGTCAAAAGCGGATGCTTGCCAAATGCATTAGAACAATAGACGTAGAAACGGGATGCAAAGCCCTCCAAATAAATTAGATTTAGTTGTATATATGCTTTGAAAAGCTTTTCATGTCAAATGTGGCTCCTCTCTCTCTAAACGCTATCGGTCATCCAACTGTAAAATGAACGTAATGGAGCCATTTTCTCGAGACATACTTACAATATTTCAACAATTGGAATTAAAAAGCAATTATGTTTGTGTAGATGAAGTGCCTGGATTCCCCATTGCTGTGGGAATGTCCCAGTCATATTTCACCACAAAAAAAAAAAGTTTACTTAAAGAAAATTCTAATTATTTTAGGACCATTAATATTTTGACATTATTTTCATGACAGGCATTGCCATTTAAAATGGTGGTATTTATTGACTTTATTTTATGCTGATTAAAATAAAATAAAAATGTGTAGTATTTTTTTTTTCACACAAAATATATTATATATTAAAAAAAATATATTTTTTTATTGTAAAGTAAATAAAAAAATAAAAAAAACTTCTGCTGGTTTAAACAGAAAATCAAAATTTTGTTTTGTTTACATAAGCTATTTTATATTAGAATTGTTTTAATGTAAAGCAAATTAAACAAATTTTTACTGTAAATTGATTATTTACATCAGCTATTTTATATTTTAAAATATTCTAATATAATTTAAATGAAATATCTATACATAAATAGAAAAACTGTTTATAGATATAATGGGAAATACACACACACACACACACACACACACACATATATAAAACAAGGGGATGTATTACAGTTTTCTTTTTCACACAAATTGTTTATATTATAAAAACATTTGAATTCCACACAATTGCCTTTATTACTTTAACTTTTATTTTGTTTACATGAATTACTTTTAGTATAACATTCTAATTAGTATAAATGTTTGCAAATTATTCATATATTTTATATAAATAAAAGTTATATATATAGTTGAGAAAAATGGGGAAAAACACAAAAGTAAGTTGAAGTATTACAATATTGAGATCCTTAGGGCAAAAAGTGATGAAAATGTCAATCCAATCATGTTAATGGTCCTAAAACAGGGTTAATTTTCCATATACAAAAGATAATTCCTCGTTTATTCTTTTGACTAAGTGGTAAAATCTGATCTGGCCTTGTTCTTGTGTGATTCATTCAGTAATCTTTGGACAGACTCAGGACATGTTTTTCTGTTGTTCTGCTGTGTGAAGCTTGATTCGCGCCCTCCAGTGGTTGGCAGCAGAACTGCACTCTTTGTATCAGTATATATTACCCTCTTAATGCTGCTCTCCTGGGTGGAAATTGCTACATCTGGGCCAAACACCTTCCAGTCCCCGGAGGCCGCCCTTACTCCCTCCTCTCTGATCTGAACACAGTTTAATTAGAGAGTTTAACCCAGAGCTTAATGCGCCAGCTTACACAATGAATTGCGAAATTGTTGCTCTTTCTCAGCAATGATTACAAATATCTCCAGTTGTGATTCAATCCCTTTCCCCCAGAACAGAAAACAGCTTTCTTGTGTTTCTCCCTTGTGATTGCGGAAACATTCTGCAAACCGCAGTTTATGTGTGTTACATGCCCTTGAGAACGAGAGAAGAAAGCACTTAATGTATAGTGAAGATAAGTAGCTCCTATGAAACCTAATTAAATGGAGCAGATGAATAATTAATGCTAGTAGTATGGATTTGAGTGAGAGGGTTGGTTTACAAAGCTGTGTGATGTAGTGTTCAGTTCTTAGAGGCTATTTATCTCCGCTTCCTTACAGTTCACACTGATCAGTTTATAATATAGCCAAACCATTATTCAACAGGATTCATAGTCGTTAGTTTAAAGCAATGTTCCAGGTTCAAAACAACTTACACTCTATGGACATGCTGTCGAGAATCACCCTAAAAAAATTGGACTATTCTTCAGTTTGTAAAATAAAATAAACAAATACTGCATTTACAGCACTTACAATGAAGTCTATGGGGCTTTACTAACCCTCAAGCCATCCTAGGTGTAGGACTTTCTTCTCTCCGCCAAACGTCGGGTCAGAGGTCACTCTTACGCCGTAACCGACTTGCGCACGGCCATAACTGGAAGCCAGTTATTCTACATAGATTCTTATAGATTTTTTTCTTACAAAAGCGCATCATTTTGCTTCAGAAGGCCTTTATTAACCCCCTGAAGTCGTATAGATTACTTTTATGATGGATGGATGTTCAAATCTTCAAATCTTATAAAGCCAGGATATTTTTAAATATAAATATGGCTGAAAGAAAAAAGTCATATACTCCTAGGATTGTTTAAGGGTGAGTAAATTACAGCATCATTTAATTTTTTGTTCATTTTCTAACCCTTTAATTCTTCTGTAAAAATGTTGTTATTTGACCTACAAAGTTTACAAAACATCCTTTTAGTGAAGTACTAGCTTATTTCTCGTACGAGCAATTTAACATAAGACGATGTTCTTTGTCTGTAAGCATGCCAAGGCAATGTATACGCAATGACCTTAACCAATCATAACAGTGGCCATTTACTAGCAAGCCTTAAAGGGTTAGTTCACCCAAAAATGAACATTATGTCATTAATGACTCACCCTCATGTAGTTTCAAGCCCGTAAGACCTCCGTTCATCTTCGGGACACAGTTTAAGATATTTTAGATTTAGTCCGAGAGCTTTCTGTTCCATGGCATACTGTCCATGTCCAGAAAGGCAATACAGACATCATCAAAGTAGTCCAAGTGACTACAGTGGCTCAATCTTAAGTTTATAAAGCGACGAGAATACTTTTTGTGCGCAAAAAGTAAACAAAAATAACGACTTTATTCCACTATTCATTTCCTTCTCTCTGGGCCTCGAGCTATTTCACGTAGTGTAACTGCATAGCGCGTCTGTGTTGTACATCACACGTAGGCTCACTATTGGCCGACGCTGGTCATGTGTGATGCGTGTGACGTACAACACAGACGCGCTACGCAAAAACACTACGTGAACTCACTCGAGGCCCAGAGAGAAGGAAATGAATAGTGGAATAAAGTCGTTATTTTTGTTTGTTTTTTGCGCACAAAAAGTATTCTCGTCGCTTGATAAACTTAAGATTGAGCCACTGATGTCACATGGACTACTTTGATGATGTCTGTATTGCCTTTATGGACGTGAACAGTATGCCGTCCATTGACTTTCAGTGGAGGAACAGAAAGCTCTCGGACTAAATCTAAAATATCTTAAACTGTGTTCCGAAGATGAACGGAGGTCTTACGGGCTTGGAACTACATGAGGGTGAGTCATTAATGACATAATTTTCATTTTTGGGTGAACTAACCCTTTAAGGAAGCCTTCCCTTAAAAACAGATCATTTCAGACAGAAGGTCAGTATGAAAGTTGCAAATTATAGTTTTTTTCCATGTATATATATATATATATATATATATATATAATTATCTTTTTTTTTTTGTTGTTAAAAAAAAACGTTATTAGCATTATAAGGAAACATCAAAGAACATATTAAAATAATTTAAAAAAATCCATGTCATGACCCCTTTAATAAATAAATGAAGAGTTCAGATGCAAAAGCCTTTTCTTCTGGAAAGATCATTTTTATCAAGGTCGTATCTATAAGTTCAGTACTTTACTTAAATGACTATTAATAGGTTATTTTCATTGCCATTTAAGTGAAATTTCTGAACTTAAATATACAAGCTTGATAAAAATGATCTTTCCAGAAGAAAATTTCAGATGGCACTTAGAGGTTTTTGCATCTGAACTCTTCAAATGTAAATGTAAATATGTTTGAATGTTGTGTTTCATACCCTTACACATTTAATTTGAATGTTAGCGGGTTCACTGGTTGTACATAGTCATGAAATAATGAATATAACTGTGTATAGACGAAGTCAGTAAGCGATTTTATCACAATACAGTTGTTTTAACTTGTTTAAGGTTTAATACAATGTATAGTTTAACATTTATTGCCCGACCCCATAGACTTCTACCATAAGTGCATTACTGTTATTTCAAACTAAACTCTAAATATCTTCATAGGACCAGAAGTGACTGGTTTGTCTTGTAAATTTTGTAAAGTTTTGTAAAGTAAATTCTGTAATAATTTTTGATAGGTTTTTAATCTATAATTTATCCCTATGTCACTAATAACCAGAAAGTCTCTCATCAGAGCTTTGTTCCTGTAAGAGGCGTGGAAAAGAATATTGGAGAGACCTTCCCAGCCTCTTCCCTCTGAAGTTTTAACTTGCATGCGCCTCAGTCCTCCTTCAATCCCTGCATTCTCTCCTCATGTCTTGTGCATGTCCTAGGAGTGCTTCTGAAATGTGTGGCTTGTGAATGGAGAACCTGTCAAAAGATTTTTGTACTGACCGCTTGCCACTATTGGGCTCTGAATGGTCTTGTGTTCAGATTAAGAAGTGTAAAAATGGAGCAACGCAAGCTGAATGACCAAGCAAACTCTCTAGTGGACCTTGCAAAGGTAAGATAACGAGTTGAATGTCTGACTAATGCATGATGGGAAAATAGGAGGTCCAAATTGTAAAGCGCACATATATTGTAAGTCTACAGGTGTCAAATGAACAGACGTGATTTTTAAATTTGTTTAATTCTTTACGTTTCATCTACAATATGGTTTTCGTATATGGTGCAGATAATTTGTTTCCTTACAAAGATCAACTAAGCATATTGTTGATGTTTGTTAATTTATTCTTTTTCCTTCACGAAACATTCTCACGTTGGCTTTTGTTATTTATTTCCCTCGTTCTACGCACAATACATCATGCTGCTTAATGGTCCGGAAAAGCTTTCATCTCCTGAGAGAAAAAAGGAATAACTGATGAGACACCTGAGATGTTAAAACAGCCTGATAAATTTGAAGCACTGCATTTGCACTTCCCTTATGGCCATATTTTAGACGGGCTTAAGAGCGAGCCTTGGGGAACACCAGGCTTGCTGCCAGCCTGACTCTGCAGAACCCACAGAAACCTGGGAAAGGGATACACTTGAGATCTGATGAGTCAGCTGGAACAGCCTCTCGCACGAGCACACACACGCCGAAGCTGTGACATTCAAACATCCGCAGTGGTCACTTCCTAGCAACCTCTGTCTGGGCTTTGCCGAGAGAGTCGTTAGTTAGTGTTACCCAATTACCCTCCTGTCCCGCACCTCCCAAAGAAACCGGAGCGGGTGACATTGAGGCGGAGCGTGATATGACTCATACTGGTTTCAGCCTCCTTTTATCATTGCTGTAATTGCCTCTCACCATAAGAGGGCGGTATAACATTAATCATGGCAGCAGCTGCTCCCAGTGGCAATGAATCCTATAATGCAGCTTAAAATAACTTAAGCAGCTGCAGTGCTTCTGCACCCTTCAGACAGCCGGCAGACCCAGATACGTCTGCAACTTCTGTGACCCGTTTTTTCTTATTTTTCAAGTTCCTCTATTTCATTTTTTGGTTTTCTTTAGAATTTTTTTTTTTTTTAGAAATGTATGAAGGCAGTTTGTTCATATTTAGTGGTGTCTGCTAAGGCAAGTGTCACTGTTGCACATACTTAAGGTGAGGGATTTAAACAAACCTCTAAGCCAAAGTATTAAACTTCGTTGCATAGCTTGTCACGCTACAGACATGAATTGTGCTTCAAATCATGTGGCTTTTTGAGAAAAGGTGTGCTGTTACATTTCTAAGCCATCAGCCTAATGAGTTTTACCTGGTGGATAATAGGAGGGAAAAAAATCACATTTAATTAAATTAAAGGAGGAAGCTGAGCCATATCTAGAGACTGGAATATCAGTGTTATACTCTTTTGATTTATGTCAGTAAGCAACCACCCAGAATACCGTACTAGCAAATGCACAGAGCTCCCTAGCAACTACATAATAATGTGCTAAAAATAGAGAGACCACCTTTGTAGAGATTGACTGATATTGCTCTTTTAAGACTGATGATAGCGATTAATTTTTTTAACGTATGAAAACCGATATGCTTTTGTGCATTAGACTACAACAAACAATATGCATTTTGAATAATTACTGTTGTTGTTAAGCTACACATTTCTAATTCGAGGCAAAATGGCTGTTACTCAAAAGGATGTGTAATGATCCAAATAATACATTAAGTAAGTTACTTTATCTGTGAATTCTGTGGTTAGTTCCTTTTCCCCCCCATCAAATGTTGCCATTTATTGTTTGACTCAATAAAAGATCAAGCATTATGCATTGCTAATATTTGCACTTTTGTCAATGGTTTTTTTTTTTTAATATTGGTAAAACATTGGTTTACCAACAGTTCATCGACCGATTATTGGCATCGTAACAATTTTTTTTTTTTACCAATATGCACAAGTCTTGAGTAGTTAGCTAGTAGTAGCTAGTCTTATAATACCAGGCTGTTTGACCAATCTTTTATGAATCTCTGTTAACTATACCCTTTTCCCCGCTTCATCTCAGACTCAAAACATCATGTACGACCTGGTCTCGGACCTTAACGAGCGAGGCGAAGACATGGAAAAGAGGATTGGGTTGCTGGAGACCAAACTGGAGACATTGCTCAGCAATTTACAGGCTCTTCCAGGCCTCATCAGTCAGGTGATCAGCCAGCAACACCGGGACTTTCTGGAGGTGCAACTCCAGCCATTCGACAAAAACAGCCACGAGCGCTCGCAGTCCGTCTCCCGGCGCCGGTCGTCCTCCACCGCGCCGCCCACTTCTTCCGAAAGCAGCTAGAGCTGCCAGCCCAGCCGGCGTCTCCGGAGAAGACTTTCGCCATCATATGGCCAAGTTGCATTTTACTGTAAAGCCTTATGGTTTCAATAAAGTATTATCCAAATTCTGATGGCACCATCAGAGGTTACCGGGGATAATGCATTTGAAATGGATAGCTTCCACACATATCTTGTCGGTTTGTTTTTTTTTGTTTTGTTTTTTTTACATCAATAAATGATGCTGTTTCTCTGTTGACAGGATCACAGAGAGACTTTTCTCAGTAACTAATGATGGAAAGATGGGGCTATCAGGTGAGCAAGTCCTTCCGGGGGACTTAATTCAGGAAAGCAATGTGATGACCTCAAACGGCACTGAATAGTGCCGGACTAGTGCTTCCTACCGAATTGTCTGTCTCTGCGTATGTGAATGAGATCTGACCTGTTCCTAGAATCAACAGGCATTAATAACTCTTTATTGAGGAACTAATAGCATGTCTGAACCCAAGATGGGCAGATGAGGAATGCTTCCCCTCCCTGTCCGAATAGCGAAAACCCTAGATTTTCACTCTCAAAGGAAAGCATATATCTTTTAGGTTAGAAACGGCATCAGCTGTAGTGTTCTTCTGTTGTGAGGCCTCTAAAAGTGACTATTCCGGGGGCCCTGTTGCAAACAATTTACGAAATGAATGCATCTGAATCTATACTTGCACTTTTTATCATTGCACTTCAATGCTTACTGACTATAATATGAATTTTTGTTGCTCATTCAAATAAACAGACACCTTTAGTCATAGGATAATGGCCAGAATGTACAACGATAATGATTGTGTAGGCTACGGCAAGGGCAGAATTGAGACCTCGACTGAAATGACTGTGCTTAAAATGTAGATGTTAGATCGCTGCTGTTTATGCACCAACGTTTCAAACTCTCCATTAGTTCCAACGGCAATCTGTGGGATAGCTGAGAGGAAACGCTCTCGGTTCACTGTGTGCTCTACGCTTAAACAGACTTCAAAAACCAGAAGAGATCTACTGGATGCTATTTATAGATCTATTTGTTGATCTGTTTAAGAGCAGCAACTATCTTGTATATGTTTGGAAATGCCTATTTTTGTATATTAATGAGGACAAGCACACCTCCAGATGCGTATGTCTTTCTCGAAGGATGTGTGGTAAAGAACTGTGTTTGAGTGTGTAAGTGGAATGTAGACCAAAGCTTTCAAAATGGGCAGAAAGAAGGGAAATGGATGGCCGTCTGGGAAACCGCGAGCTGAACCGTACCATTGTTCTGTTACGGGTTTCTTTAGGATGGCCCTCTGGCATGTCCTGTGAATTCAGCCTCTGTTTTTTTCATACTGGTGTTAAAGGTTAAACAAATCCACAGCACAAATCAAAATAAAGGAGTTTCATACTTATTTTCCAAGCAATCGGCCTCACGCCATTCTAAATGTGAACACAAATGTCTGTCTGATGCAAAGAACTGTATTTATTGTGGAAGAGAATACGACCGGCTCACCAAACTTTACTATCATTTATTGATAGCATGTTATAGATAGATCTGTGCACTTTAGATTCTAAAGATATATGATGGGTTCATGTTGGATATATTGGTGCATTTCATAACAACACATCCCAGAATGTCATTAATGGGTCACAGAACCTAACGAAACGATGGTGGATCCAGCAATTTCACCAACATAGAAACTATGAGTGATTAAATACTGTATGCAAAATGAATATAAACAATAAAATGAAGCTATTTAACAGAAAAAGTGTGTTTGAGCATTGATGTTGTATATTTCATGAAGTAGTCCTTTGCCCATGTCGTGTTAGCTTTGAGGCTGTATGCTATATAACAGTTAGCAGCAGGCTGTAAAATGTAGTCTTTCTCTTTTCTTTTCTTCTTTTTTTTTTTTGTCCAATCAGTTACTTTCTAGAGTGAGAATGAATGCCCCTCCAATTAATGCCAACTTCCTCAATAGGAAATAAGCCTGTTGGTTATTAAAATAAGTGGCACATTTCTTTCGGTTATTAGGCTATAATGGCAGTTACATGGAAATACTAATGTGTATTATTTATCTTTTATCTTGTTGAGCCCTTGAAACAATCAGTGGCCAATAATGTATATCATATCATATTTAATATAGCCTATTATAATACATTTTTTAAATACTTCAAAAAAAGAAAACACTGCAGGGCACCCGGCTGATGATGTCTATAACAAATTTAATTAAGCTTTTGAGATCACCATGAATATTTAACAACTAATTAATGAATTGGGTAAAATCTAAATCATTAGTTGAAAAAAAAAAACAGTACATTACTGATGATAGGCCTGCCTGGTCAGAGCCGTTAAATGTGTTTTTCAACGGCTCTGGGCCTGGTGAAGCAGCATTTTTCATAGTCCCGCCCCCAAGCTCACGCGCTATTGGCTGAGAGCAGCCTCTAAGTTCTCTAATTGGCTAACACGCACAGTCAACGTTGCGTTATGGATTTTCGTGATGACGCCATGGATCCACAGTAACCTCGTAAATCTAGCAACGTTTTTTTATATTTTCACTTCTTTTATTATAACTTAAAATTTAAAATGAATGCACATTTATAAACCTATACTTTGTGTTATATTATTACCTTGGCATTAAATTGCCGAAAACTAGTTACGCTGCTGCTGCTGCAGTGTTTAGTGATGGCATATTTGGCATCTTTCTCTTTTCTGACTAACGAAATCAATCTATCGATTTTTTCTCTCTCTTGAAAAGTCTTAGAAACGATTTTTCCTTTTGTGTTTAGGGAAAATGAGAACGAATTTTATTTATTGTAGTTTATTTTCTCCACTATCCACCACCTTATTCCTACGCACTTTTGTTAAGCTGTAACGTTAAACAGTCAGTGAAAAGGCTCGCCTCGCTCTATGAACGCAATACGTTAAAAAGTGTCACAGTGAGATGACATTAATCTACTCACCCTTCAACCATCGAACATTGAAATTCAATTTAAAAGTGTAAAGCGTCAACAAGGTACTTCAACAGACCAAATAACCCAAAAGCGCGAGTCTTTCCACAGCAATAACGGACGGGTTATATATCACTGAAGTAACACACTGTATATCTGTATTATGTAACTTGTTGCCTTAATCAAAAATGTTCAGCATAACGTGATACAATTTAAAAGTGATTTCCGTCAGTTTGACAGATTATAAATTGCATTTACCTGGGAAAACAAACCCGGGAACAGATTTGAGGAGAATAACGAGAGATTCTTCGTGCATTCCAGTGAATTATCAATGGAATATATCGTAAATTAAATTCGGGAGAACAGACCACAAATGTGCAGTATATGTTGTCCTTTTTCATACTTTTACAGCGGATTGCAAAGGGAAAAAATAAAATAATCACGAAGAAAAAAAGCATAGACTGGAAATTGCTTGCCATAGGCTACCATAGATATTCTTGTTATAACATGTCACGTTAAAATACCAAGTTTAGCGTTATTCTCATGATGTCTGAAAATAAAGCATGAAGGAAAATTGAAAGCTCATCCAGTCAAACTGACGGATCAGCTTTATTTGTAGCCAAGGGCAACCTTATGATTTGAAAAGATCGTTTCAGCCTTTTTGAATGGAAGTTCCCCAAACCGGAAGTGCCACCGCCACCCATAATTCAAAACGCAGTAAGGTCGTCAGGAATAAGGTGGATAGAATTCACATGTAGTTATTTGGATTTATGGTTCACAATAAAATGATTTTGCTTTGTTAATGTTTCCGATTTGAACTCGGAGGTACGGGTTTTCCCAGGTGGTGCACCTAAAGGCAGCAACAGTTACCACAAAGACAGAATACCCCTTTCAGTATCTGTCTGTATGGACATTTATGCTTAGTATTCCAAAATATCTCTGGAAAAGTGGAAGAACTGGAAGTATTCGCTCCTGTCCAGTAGGCGGAACCATTTTGTTAGGCACGAGAAGAGGCAAAATATCGCGAGAACAGTGCGTGGCGTGAACAACTCATGGCAAAGCATGTGAACGGTGTGCTTACGAGCCAACACGCTGCGTAACTAAATAACTAACATCAATTTTTTATTTTTCAAGTAACGGCTTTGAAAGGACCAACGCCAAAATGAGTTTACTCGCCAAAATAGCCGAAATCGAGAACGAGGTGGGTTGACATTTACAGTAATGTATGACAAATAGCCGTTAGCACTTTAGCGCCAAACTCATTCAATAGTGAATCCTGCTGCATTTCATAAATGAACCTGATATTCAATAAACCGAGCAGTTAAATCTCATATAACAGTGAACGCTGTGAAAATCTTTTGTTGTCTTGACATTGTCAATGTAAATGTGCGGTTTAATGAAGTGTCTGTGTCCTGCAGATGGCTCGTACTCAGAAGAATAAGGCCACCGCTCATCATCTGGGCCTGCTGAAGGCTAGACTAGCCAAACTGAGGAGGGAGCTCATCACTCCTAAAGGAGGCAGTGGAGGAGGCACTGGAGAGGGTCAGTGCTGCGCCATCATCACACACACATCCTGCAATATCTTGTCTCGGGAGCTTCGTGCCCATGTTTTTATAAGGGGTCCTCTTGAGTGATTAAACTGGGCTGTTATTGCTTTGTTTTTTCACTAACCTGATTTTCCCCTCAGGATTTGATGTGGCAAAGACTGGGGATGCCCGTATTGGGTTTGTGGGCTTCCCGTCAGTGGGCAAATCCACTCTTCTGAGTAACTTGGCTGGTGTGTATTCTGAGGTGGCTGCATATGAGTTCACCACACTGACAACTGTACCAGGAGTCATCCGCTATAAAGGAGCTAAAATTCAGGTGAAACTCTTCGCACAAGTTTATCATATGCTAGGCAGAGTGATTGTAATTGTGATATTTAATTGTGTGATCTGTAGGGCTGGGTATTGACACATTTCACTCACAGTTCGACTCTATTTCGACTCACAAGCTCGCGATTCGATTCCGAATCAAGTTTCATGTCAACTAATTTTGTAAACTATTCAGGGAACCATCAGTTTTGTACATTATGATAATATTAAAGCTTAAAGGGATACAGGGTTTGAAATTAAAGTCCAATTGAAATCAAAATTAACCTTATTTACTTTGTTAACGCATATTACTAGTCTTGTGGTGAAAAATTAATGCGTGCAAGTTAATACACAGAAAAAAAATTGTTTGCCGTCATAATCTTTAATCAAAGTCTGAAAAGTTACTTCCGGGTCTGGAATGGCGTTCCTTCTCTGATGATGTAGGTTTGACGGCTTGGGTTGGGAAACGCTTAACCACTCCCCTCAAACCGTTAGTCTGTAATGAGCAAGAGATGGAGAGGAGGAGCGCTAGAGTAAAACCCTGCCCTCTGTTCAATATTCCTTTTCACTGGGAAATACGTCACAACACTGGAGAAAAGTCGTTTGCAACTTCCGGTTCACGCAGACTTTAACCTTTTCACTCACTTGCCAATTTGGCTACTACATTTTTTAATAACAGGCCGTTCAGAACCGAAAAAGAAAAGTAAATAAACCAGATTAACTACGTTACGGCTTATAAATATATAGGCTATATATATATTTGTCATCTGTCACCTGTCACCCAGCCATCTCCTCACTTCCTCTTTCACCTTGATCCCTTTGACCAAAATTTATTTTAGGTGGACAGATCAATACAGTACAAAGAACATAGTAGTATGTTGGGGGGAAAACAATGTCTTTTCCGCTAACCAAATGCTTTTTTATCTACGCTATTGCTTCAATGCAAATGAACAAGCGCGCCGTTATTGCCGTGTGTGTTCAAGTAAGCAGATATGTGGAGATTCTGTGCAATACGCTGTATTTAATGTATTTCCCTTGGCTTAAACATCCTGGAATGTGGATTTGCAAATCTTCACAGTTTTGGTGAGTGACTGAAAGAAATGAGGCATTCAAGTTTGACTTTTTATTTGTTTTATTAGCTTCTGGATCTCCCAGGTATCATTGAGGGGGCCAAAGATGGCAAGGGCAGAGGACGACAAGTCATTGCTGGTAGGTAACAAACCATTAACACAGAGACTCATTTGAAGACACTTTCAGTGCACTTCTGTCTTTTTAAGTGTGCCTTAGTACCAGTTACGTTCACTCACCGATCTTAGCGTTTCCCTAATCTTACTTCCTTCCAACAGTTGCTCGCACTTGCAACCTTATCCTGATCGTCTTGGACGTTCTGAAGCCTCTCGGACACAAGAAGCTCATTGAACATGAGTTGGAAGGTTTTGGTATCCGACTCAACAAGAAACCACCAAATATTGGCTTCAAGAAGAAAGACAAGGGCGGAATCAACTTCACTGCCACTGTACGACTTAAGTGTGCTATTAACCCACTAATGCATACATTTATAAAAGCATTGTTAAAGTCACTTTTCTTGCATAAACTTAACATAAAGTACAAATATATATAATTTTATATAATCAAAGAATAAATATATATTTATATATATTATTAATCAAAGGTTTTTATTTTATGAAATACATTTTCATTCCATTTTTAAACACTTTGACTTTGTTCCTGGTTTAATAAATAGTATTTGCAATTTAAGTAAATGCTAATAAGTTATGTACTTGAATAATTGTATTTATCATGCAATATTGCAGTGTCTATTATAATAGATTAATCCTTTCATGTCATTATTATTTTTTCTATTACAAAAAAAATCTCTTCCCTCCAATAACCTGTCACTCAAATGAGATCATAGCAATTAGCAAACGACATGTCCCAATCAAGTCCTGATGGACAAAATCAAGTCCTGTCCCACTTTTCTTAAGCCTTTTCACAATATAGATCACAATAGAGAAGGGAAAAGATGGTTACAATTTTGGTTTCATGCTGATTTTAAGCAGTTCTTCGTGACATGAACATAATTTGTATGTCTTTAAAGGTTTTGGAGCAGCGTACTAGAAAAAGCATTTTACTTGTTTAAGTCTTTTCTTCATTATGAACCATTTCATTTACATGCATTGTTTCTTAGTGTCTGTTATACATCAGATCAGTTGTGTTTACAGTTGTCATCATGCTTTTATGTTTTAGTGTGCTCAAAGTGAGCTGGATGCTGAGACTGTGAAAAGCATCCTTTCGGAGTATAAGATCCACAACGCTGATATAACCTTACGAAGCGACTCCACAGCTGACGACCTCATTGATGTGGTGGAGGGAAACCGGTAGGACCATATTCACGTCCTCCAACCTCAGTCATTCTCACTTCAGAAGAGATTTTTCACATGTTTGTTCTCTCCTCTAGGGTTTACATCCCCTGCATCTACGTACTCAACAAAATCGACCAGATCTCTATTGAGGAGCTGGACGTTATCTACAAAATCCCTCACTGCGTGCCAATCTCAGCTCACCACCGCTGGAACTTTGACGACCTGTTGGAAAGGATCTGGGACTACCTGCAACTAGTGCGCATGTGAGTTACATGTTCTGCTGAGCTCGTTGCAATGCGTTCTGGGATTGCATGCTTAGAATTTGGCCAGAACAACTTGTCTTAGGGAGGAGCGGGTACCTTGCAAGCACTAATGAAAATAATTAAAAGTTATTGAAAAAAAAGTGATTTGCCATACATATTGTAGTGCTGCCCCGACTAAAGATTTTTCTAGTCAACTAGTAGTCGTTAATATAATCCATTAGGTGAATAATCGCAAGATTAACGACGGCAGAAAGCGCGACCTGATTGTTTTCTTTATTTTGGTTTTCTTTATTTTACAAAAACTCGTTTGTTGTTATTGTTAGTTTACACAAAGACCAGTAGACCCTTTAGTTTAGGGCTGCACGATTAATCGCAATGAAACCAAATGTGCAGCACAGCTGATCGGTAGTTAATGCTGCTCCATCTGAACTCCAGAGGGCACTCTCACGCCGACACGCCAAATATGCCCTGCCGCAGAAGTACATAATGCACATCATTCCAGCAAATCCCTATAGGGCATCATCGCTGTAGCTGAATAAACAGAAGATTGAAACGCTTTGATTAAACATGACTAATAAACACACAACTGCCTTATTCTATGTAAGAAGCCACATCATCTCACAGAAGGATGCTCAACTGTTGTTATCAAGTGAGTTTGTAGTAAAAGCATGTTATTAAATGA
Source organism: Scardinius erythrophthalmus (assembly GCF_964197995.2). NCBI lineage: Eukaryota > Metazoa > Chordata > Actinopteri > Cypriniformes > Leuciscidae > Scardinius > Scardinius erythrophthalmus. The sequence continues at coordinate 11,499,374 of NC_138243.1, forward strand.
TGTCTTTTGTTGTACGAGGTTCATAAATGCTTCTCGTGTTTGGAAAGCTGTTGACGAAGTTATAAGTGACTCAAACTCACAGTGCTGTCAGATGGAGCAGCGTTTACAGAGCCGTACATCAATGACAAGCTATGCATAAAAAACAATCGCATCCTTTGCGATTTATGGAAATTGCGATTAATCGTGCAGCCCTACTTTAGTTCAGTTCATTCAGTTTCGAATGATGTATTATTCTTATATAACAAAAAATTAGTTGTTTCCGCTGTTATCAGGAAAAAATGGTAGTGATGGCGCTGGCGCCTCCATGTCATGCAGTTAACCTGCTATAATTAAGCTTCCACACTGCACACAAACGCTTGGATATGCGCCTAATAATAGCGCAAACTTATCTAGGTTAACGTTAGAGCAAGCGGACATGTGAAGTTGCTACTTGCAGGTTTCAAATGATAAGCCATATTTGAGGTTGATGGATGAAAAGCGAACGTTTGGATTTCCTGCCCGACATACTGTAATTACCACAAAGAACCGCCGTTAATGAGCTGTCCCTCACAAGTTTTTTTCCCCTGACTAATAAAATCTTGGTCGTCTAAGTCTCTTCTGGTTGACTAACGTTAAGTCGAACATTAGGGGTCAGCTCTAACACATTGTGTACTGAAATGTCACTTTCAGTGAAAATGCCCTTTTGCCTGTGTGAAGCTTACAGCAACATAACTGTTTAGTATTCACTGCCAGACTTTAAAGTTTACAATGGGCACTATGTATCATAAAGCCACTTCATAATGTATAATAACACTGACTGATATTTCACAGCTACACAAAGCCGAAAGGACAGCTTCCTGATTACACGTCACCTGTAGTGCTTCCAGATGAAAAGACAGCTGTTGAGGACTTCTGCTTAAAGATTCACAAAAACCTCATCAAAGAGTTCAAATAGTAAGTGATTTCAAAATGTTAAAGGAGGCTCTTGTGTCTTTTTTTTAAACTTTGGTTTTCTGCAAGTGGACTGGAACTGGTGATCTCATTGATTTTTCTCTCAGTGAAGATTGCTTTGAAACTTAGTCAGGTGCAATTGAAAGTGTTTATGTATTTCCTTTTTATGCTGTGCGTCATTTTTCATCTGTGCTGATAGCAAATGGCTCTGATGTAATGGCAGCACTGGGTATCTTTATTTCTCTCACATGATGAGCACAGTATCTTAAACTCAGTTCCAAGGTTACAGTGTACATTACGTTACTTCCTTTGGTTGGGAAGACCTTGTTCCTAAATTCTGCATATGAGCCCTTCATTTTGGTTAAAAAAAAAGTCTCAAGTATCTCTAACCTTTAGATATATTGTTTATTGTATTATTCATATACTATTATAATAATCATATTTTGAATTTTTTTTTAATATAGGCTATTCAGTTTTTATTTTAATTTGTTTATATGTTAATAATTTTGATGCTTGTGTCATTTGTATTAGTTTTTTATATTTATGTTTATCTTTTATTTTAGTTTTAGTAATTTTAGTATTTCAAGTTAAACTAAAGGTTTTTCATCTAAAATTTACATTTTATTTATTTCAATTAATACTTTAACAATTGCTACACTGATTTTTAAAGGAACAGAATCAGATAACAATGTCAAATTGAACCCTCCTAATGCTGTAAAAAAACGAAACCGCATAATTTCATGTGTAAATCCACACCTCACTCTCGGGTCAAAACTGACCCGAACACAAAAGGTGTAACAATTTAGTTTAAATGGTTTTGTCTTACATTTTTTTAACAAGCCTTTCAAAGATGTCAATTTCTTTTTCCCAAAATGCTATAGTTACTGCATTTATTGTACAACTCGCACTGTTGAAAGGAGATCCCCTATTAATGTATGGTTTATTATAATTTTTTTGTATATAATTTAATTAGTTCAAGTTCTTGGTAACAGTTTTTAATTCTTATTAACGGTAACTGCAGAACCTGATACTGCGGTAGGTAAGGAAGGACAATACTGTTTTTGTTTTTTAATGTTTGTTTTGTTTTTTAATTTCAAGTGACTCTCTCCAAACTAGCAAGACTTTATAACCTGTCAGAATGAATTTGGTGCACATTTTTAAAATTGTCCCTTGTCAATGAAGGAAGATTTAAAACTGTATAGGAAAATGCTACGGTGTTGAAACGTGCCTACTAGCATCATCTCTCTCTCTTCTCTCTGCAGTGCATTGGTGTGGGGGTCGTCAGTGAAGCATAACCCGCAGAAAGTCGGAAAAGACCATGTGCTAGAAGATGAGGATGTAATCCAGCTGGTCAAGAAATAAAAGGACTCTGATGCTTTGCATGATCATTACACTTCAAAAAAGAAGTAACAAGACATTTCTAAATGCCCTGAAGGTTCCCATGGCACCATTGTTGTTTCTTTAATTTGCCTTATTAAAGAATAAGAATAAGAATCCCTCATATGGATTTCGCTTTATTCGGCATCAGAAATGGTTTGAATGCAGTTATATAATAAGTGCAAATGTGGGCTGCAAAACAAAGTGAACTTCAATAAAACCCTAGAATAAAAATCCATGGATGTCTAAATGTGACTGTTTTTCATGACAATTCAATTCACATTTATTTGTATAGTGCTTTTTTATAGAAAATACATGAGTCCACGTTACAGTTTAAAGTGATCTGTTATCAGAGGTAACTGTCTGTATTTCATAAGTGTACATATACAAATCACAGTTGGCTAAAATTGTATAAAAATAAAGTAAATACACAAAAAAAATATACAAGTCAATTTATGCACAAAAATGTTTTTAATCAATGTAATAATTTAAGGCAGAAACAATGAGATAATTGAAGTAATGAATACTTAACAAAACATTTGATTCAGGTCTTGTTGTTGAATTGTCAGCATTGTTTACCAGATGAACAAAATCAACTGAGATATCTAGTCAGTAACCAGCACTTCATGTGGTTTAATCCAGTAGTCTTGTGGTCACACGACACCCTCCCCCGCTGTGACAATCAATCACTCAGGATAACCAGGCCACTTAGCGGATGAAACGGACGGGGAATGATACACACCCCGTCAGAAGCACTGATGCCCTTAAATCGCCCCACTCACTAGGGACATCTGACATTATGAATGTGTGATGGGTGCAAGCTGCCTCAAAGGTTAATCAGCCAAAAAGCCTTTTTGTTGCCTTTGCATTTGAGCTGATATAAAGTCAACAATACTACAATAAAAAGCTATTCTTGTGGTGAGTGCATTTGGATAAGTTTCTTTTAAATTGTGATTTTTCAGACCTGGAGTACTCATGAAAATGATAAAATTGTATAGTGAATGCACATTTAAAGTTGTGTTATGATTTTCAATGGTCCTTGGCTAGGAATTGCTCATTGTGAGTGTTTGTAAGAAGATCTATAGAACAATTTCTTACAATGCTTATTCACTAATCGCAAACAACAAATTAATTTATAAAAATGTGTGGTATCCCTATAGAAGGCCATCTTGTAATGACTACTGACTTTTACATATACAGTATTTCACACTGCAGTTTCTATTTAGTTATTGGGTGGTCTGCTTTAAGCTGTGCCAGTGCAAAATCGTTTCTCACATCAGTTGAGATTAAACAGCAAAATGATCTGCCTTTTCAGAACATCTAGGAAATGGGGATGCACTTGAATGCTTCGTTGGTTTTCTTGTTTTTGAAAATTGTGTGTACACCAAAATCATTCAGGTCTGGTCTTTTTCCATTCAAAATGATTGATTAAAAAGCCTCATACCAGTCACCCTATTCACAAAACAATAGCTAATGCGAACAGTACAATAAATAATTTTCTCAAAGAAAGCGTAATGGAAAGGTGCAGTATGTTATCATTGAGAACTTAAAGCGCACCATCAGCAAACGCTTTAGTCTGGCGTTCATTTCTTCTGGTAGGGTTATTGGGTTCATGGAGATGAAATGGAGGCATATTCAGGCATTGATCCGAGTTTATTTTTTAAGATGGTAGGGACGTACGCCAATGGCAGAGGAGCCAGTGCTCACCCATCAAGCTCCGCCCTTCCCCCACCCATCTCCCCTTGCTGCACTTTCCCCTGTAAATTATAGCAGCACTTTAGCTAATGAAAGAGTTGAAGTCCGGGCACTAATAAAAGCCATTAAGTGAATAAAGCGCTTCCCCCTCTAACAAAATTAAAGAATTTGCCCCCTCCTCAAGAGGGAGGACTCTGTATTAATATTTATGAATTGCGGAACTGGACCCTCTACCCCCTCCCAATGACACATACCCTGGCCCACACCACCCAACTTCTCCTCGGCAACCCACCTATCCTGGGTGATATTGTGTCACCCCCCCCGCAAGGCGGAGGGAGGGGCGGAGTATGGGGGTGTTTGGAGGAGAGACATCCTGGACAATTTGCCTTCAGTCTGGCTAACAGGTCCAGTCCAGAAGCCCAGCTCAGAACAGCAGCTCCTTCTCTCCCTCAGCTGATCTTGGTCGCCGATAAGTCGAGAGCAAGAGGCATTGGTCTCTGCATGAAGATTCTCTCTCTGGGAACCTGTTTGAAGATCCTCTACAAGACCACTTGTAGATGGTCTTCTGCAAGATTGAGGTGAGAGTCCTTTATGCGCCAAGTTGTTGAATGTCTTAACCGTTCCTTCTTTTCTTCTCACAGAGCTGCTCTGACAAATCCTTCGAACAGTTTTAGTGCACTCTAGGAATTTGTTTTGAGCCTTTTGGACAAGTCCTCTTCAAGGTAACAGATTTCCTTGCGCAAGAGAGGGGGACAAAATACGCTTCTGAACCAACTAGGTAAGAAGGAGTGTTTGCTTTAAATTTGTAACATGCTCATAGGATAGACTCAAGGGTCAGTGAGACACCAAACGTACCATGAAATTTGTCGAAGAATATAGGCGTAGACAATGTCTTCATCCATTAATTCTTCATCAACTGTTCTTTCTGATCCTCACCCTCCATTCTCCACCACCATCCCAAACCATCATCCTTGAAAATGTTTGTTTCTTTTCATTTCATCTTGCTAAGTGGTTCAGTTGTCCGACATTTAGAGTTGATTAGTGCACCCATCCCTCCCATTCCCACTAAAATGTCCCATGGGGCATGGCAAGTAAGAGGGTAATATGATTACCACCCTGAAAGATTGGCAGAATCTATGCAGGTCTTTTGTAGGGATACTCCGGGATACCTTAGGAAACCTTACCACAAGAGATTTTGTAGAATCAAGTTCAGAATTAGACCTAAGGTCCAATTGCTGTGGGATTGATGGCATTGGCATGCTGTGGAAGAAAGCGACATTAGTAGTTTATTCTTATTTGCCCCCTAGAGCAGTCAATTTGGGCAAGTCAAGAAGCCGGGGAGTTACTGATGTCCCTTAACAAGACAACCGTTGCTCCAACAAACTCTATTTCTATAGATTTTCTGAAAACCTCTGAAGAATTGAATGACAGCAAACTCATTTAATTACCAAACCACTCTCGTTTGTTAACCCCCTTTCTGGAGCTCTCCTGAGGTCCATGTCACTATTTTACTGAAATTTTAGAAAATTGACAGTTTTGTCGACTGGTCATCAGGCATCGGTAGTAGGGACGTGTACGATTTTCGGAGAGGGTGGGGTTTGACGCAGTTTTTGCGCAGGAAGGGCGGTGCCTACGAATCTCTGCAGTGAGAACGTGACCTATGACTAATCTTTTCTTTTTTTAATTTTGCAGACATCCTTAGTCGCAGTCTATCACGAACACCTTTTCGACAATTCTCCCACTGTGTGGGACACAGTTTCTCGGTCATCACCTGCAACAACTCTAGGATACTTCTCTTTTCTCGATTTCATGTGTCTTCTAGTTTTTGGAAACCTGAATACAATCCTTATTAAAATAGATACAACATCGAAGGATGGCCGAAGAAGACTCTTGATGACAACTTTTGATGGTCTTTTTGAATTACCTTCAACCAGTGATCCATGAGTTTGCGGTTCCACCTTGACTTGGAGCCTTGATCTGTTCCCAGACATCCTTTATTGTAATCTGCATGATTTTGAACAGCGTTTTAATGTCCATGGACCATTCTGTCTTGTCTTTTGTAACAGATCCAGAACCTGGACGAGTTTCTACTGACTTTACGACTTTGCCCAGGACACCATTGTGCTTGATCTAACCATGCAGTTCCCTTTCTGTCCATGGTTGTGCCAAGCACTTTGGAGACTTGTGTGCACTTTCTTCCATGCTTTTCTTCTTACTTTTTGTTCATTTTTAACAGTCTGTTGAAGTGTAATGTTCTTGTCCCAAACAAAAGTGTTTTAAAGAATAAAATCCCTTGTGTTGTTTTGTTTGTTAAGTGTGACATGATCATTATAGCTAGAAAAATGGAAATCGTGACACTGTGGTCAAAATAGTGTTAGTTCTGTTGACAACCAGCACTTCCTCAACAAAGCTGATACCATGGCTTGACATTTCCATTTCCTTTTACAAAATATGAGCCGTAATCATACAGACATGCAGCGGGACACATGCCCAACCCCTCGCTTTTATTTCAATTTTACAATTTGTTTGAAAATAAGGTATTAAAAAGACAATTGCACTGCAAAAGTCTTGCTGCATCCCCATTCATCCTAAAAATATGTATGGATAAATTTGGCACGTCAACCACTGTTTTCAATATTGAAACAATCTGGGCAAAAAGGCTTTAGTAATGTAAGTCTTGGAGTAAATGCAATCTTAGATGAAATCGGGGAGGTCATGATGGGTGGAGCTCACTGCAGAGAGAGCAGCATTTACAGTCAGTCTCCAGATGAATGAACCACTCTTCTTTACCGTCAGAGGTCATGTTCGGTTGCACTGCTCAGCTCAAGTCGTTTTCAAAGTAATGGACTCTGCTTGGATATTGTGTCATCTGTTCGTCTGGGCACAAGTATCTTTTATTTAATACTTTGAGATTCAACCTCTACAGGAGAGCAGCTCGCATGGTTTATATCACCTTATGAAGCTTTTGAACACTAGCTGATTTGTTAAGCGGTATAAAAAGATGCATTACAATCATAATATGGATGCATCAATAAATGCTAGAATTCCAGCCAATGAAAATGTGCTATAATTAAAGAACAAACTTAGCAACCATGTACTTTGCCAGGATATATATATATATATATATATTGAAGTCAGTGGTCCAGATGTGATGTGCATAGCAACACACATATCCGTATGCATAACTAGACTTACATATACTATAACAAGAGAATGGCAGTAGTGTTTGCAAAGCTCTCTGACACACTGCTGGGTGTAGCCAGGGCTGTGCTCTGCAATTATGCCAAGTAGCTGCTTACTGGTCAAAAAACAAACAAAAAAGGTCAATTTTGTCTATATGATGTTAAACTTTTTTTGCCTATTTTATCATCCACTGAAAATCCTTCGGTACAACCGTCACATTTAGGGTATCGGGATGTTTAGATCAACCCTCAATATGAGCAATAATAATACTGATGCTGGCCCTATAGCAAACACCACTAATAAACATGTAGTTAATACAATCTATCTATGAAATAATATGTTATTGGACTAACATTAGTCTGCTGTTATACCCAGAAGTTGATGATTAAAAGCTATAAAAACATAACTTAGTAAACGATTTTGGATTTCACATTACTAGATACTATGTCTACATCAATAAAAACGAAACAAAACTCAGAATGAATTCAAATTAATTTATTTTCACCAATTAATGATTTAGGTGGTTCATTTTCACATTAGAGCAAAAAAACTAACTCATGCTCCAGACCTCTCACTCGTTCATTCTATTTCACTTGATATTACAGTAGAACGCTTTTAGTTTAGATATTAGAAAGTGAAAACGCTATCAAGTGCATTAAAATTCAGTTAAGCTGTTTTATACAACATCCGGTGCTTTGACTCAAGACACCACAGAAATGTACTTTTCAGTGTACTAGAGAATGTCTGAGATTTCAACATGATGAAATAGCATGATGAAACACTACACATGCTCAACAACCACATTCCGGACCGGTAGAGACATGTCAAATCGCCTGGAAATAAATTAACACTGTTACTTTTGGGAAACAGAAAAATATATGACACTGGGAAGTTCGCATTTGTACGTATTAAGGAGCAAAAAAAAAAGTGTAGTTACAAGAGCCTTTTTCTGTAGTTTTCGACAACATGCCATAGATGTGAATAGAGCGTAACCTTCTATTAACCTGGCATATTCCTCAGGAAAAGAAGACGTACCTTTGACTGACCTCTGTGAGCAATAGTTTTAAACATCAAAACACAATCATTGAAAACCATGATCACCATACATGACAGAGCAGTTGATCTTCAAAAAAACAAAACAAAGACAAAAACAGTATTTTTGCAGCCTTTTAACTTAAACACACCAGAATGTAAACAGGGCGGGTTTTTATGAACCTGGCGTGACAAGTGTATTATGATTGAATAAAAAAACAAAACAAGAACACAACAATACAAACAACTGGGGGAATTAACAAGCGGACAGGATGGATGTTCAAAAGTGAAGAGTCACATGGTTGGGTATATGGATGTATTATTTGGGAGCAATCACATTTCAAGTGAAACATAATTCCACTGCAAGTTTAGTTACCACTCCAGTAACGTAATATGCAACACAGGAAATTGATGTTTCAAGAAAGTGTCACCATCAAGTGCGTCATTGAAATGAAGATGTCATACAAGAGTATATTTTTGCACACATCCACCAAGTAACATTTCACCTTGGGATTCAATAGATCTGCTTTCATTTTAATTGTCCCACTGCAGAAACCATGAAAAGAAACGGATAACAAAAGTCAACATGCAAGTACCTTTGCATTTCCTCAGACGATTAACATACTTTTTTGTCCACACGGCAAACTGACGTGCTACTGTATCTGTAGCTTCACTGCTACGTCATGACAAACATCAGTATGAAATGATAGGACGGAGACCGTATGTCCTCGTGATGTTCAAAGTCATTTCTGCTTAAAGTGTGTAATCTGCATTAACAAGCCAAGCTTGACTCTACCAAATCATTTTTTTTTTTTTTTTGCTTTTTTTTTTTTTTTTAAGTATAAACATGTATAATACAGACAATCGCATTAAAGTGGATTCCCAAACACGCACACAAAAAATCCCATTATTCTTTGCACTTGCACAAAATCCATCCTGCAGTGAGTTTGCATGCAGCCTGCCCTTCCACTTTCATTACAACATGGATTCAGTCAGCATAACTGTCTCTCATAGCATCCTCATTTGCTGGAGTTCAGAGTACAAAATATGTTTTAGACTCCAAACAGCCCTGTAGAGCGCAGGAGGAAGTCCAGCCGGTTCGTGAGGATGTTGCGGTTCACATAAGACACGCCTCTCTTTTGTTTCCAGAGCAGGTTTTGGTGATCCTATGAAGGCTGTTTGGGTTTTACTGGCAATGAACATTCAACACAGTAAATGAGGACGATGGAGAGTCAATCCGGATCTGCCGAGAGCAGTTCACCACAGTATAAGCTGGAGAAAAGAACCACAAAAAGAGATAGAGAAAACTTCCTGAACTTGAAGCTTGCAGGGCGTGTACGCTGTTCTCCAGTTGTTTTTCTGCATTTTAACGGCATGATCTATTCTGATGATCGTAATATACAGAAATGCGCAGTGAAATCCTGCTTTGGTATGAGCGTCTATGATTAATAACAGCGTTATTTTGGCTCATCTCAGATAGATGCGCCCTACAGAAAGAGGAAGTAAACTAACAGCACAAACAGTGAGGGATGCGAGGGCTCAGTTTGACAGCTAGTGCAGTTGGTCAAATGGCATAAATGAATTTTGGGAATAGATGGTTTGGATGTCTTTGTGGCTTCAATTAATGACCCCACCACAACAACAACAATATTCGGATCAGGGTCATTTTGCCACAGTGCATCAATCGCTGCAGCCAGACGCTCAGGCGTAGATCTGGCTCGGGCCTCTGGTGTGAGCGCTGTCAGCTCCTAGTCGGTCTTGTGTGGGTTGGGTTGGCTTTACGACGCTGACGTAGTCTTTGACACCGAAGTCCATGTTTTTAGCTCTGAGAGCAGCGGTGTGAAGCTTCTCCAGGAAGTCTGGCATGCCTGTGGGACAGAGGAAGTGAAATCGATGCGAACAGGTGTCAAGAAACAGCAGCTGCAGAACTCAAGGACGACCATCATAACAGCAACCAAATCATCTGTGAAATTTCAAACTGTGATACTTTAACATGAATAACAGTTTTCTATGAGAATATATTTTAAAATACTATTTATTCCAGTGATCAAAGTTGATTTTTCATCATCATTACTCCAGTCTTCGGTGTCACATGATCCTTCAGAGATCATTCTAATATGCTGATTTGCTGCTCAAGAACAATTCTTATTATTATCATCTTAATATTTGTGCAGAAACAGCGATATATTGTTTTCTTTGAAGAATAGAAGGTCAAAAGAACAGCATTTGTTTGTTTGACATTATAAGTCTTTACTGTGTCCTTGCTAAATAAAGTGTGACAAAAAAGTAATTTTGGACCCTGAATACAATCCATTAAAAAAAAAAAAAAAAAACTCTAGTTATATTTAATGCCCAAATAGGAGCGCACATTTCAGAACAGTGAGAGTGCATAAGACAGATGGCTCACCGCTAGACACCATCCAGCTGACGCAGTAGCGAGGGAAGACCGTCTGGGGATCGTCGCTGTAGGTCAGCAGGTAGTCAAAGCCATTCTGTTAAGACAACATAATTAACTTAAGACTAAGGCATACTAAGACCAACCACAGACAGACTGACACACAGGAGCCTCCTTGTTCTCACCTCATCAAATGACCTGTGTGGGCGGATGACCAACTTAGACTGGTAAGAGTGCACTCGGACAAATTCCTGGGTCTCTGGGACAATGGGGTGTTTAACCGCTCTAAGTGGAGAAAAAAGGCAAACTTAATGTAAGGGACACACTTAAACCAATAAACACTAAATATGCCTTTAAAACATGGCAATAACACGTACCTGGAGACTAACATCATTAAGTTGTTCTCCACATCAATGTGATATCGGCGCACATAGACGTAGTCTCTGGAGTACATAGGATACTGCACAGGAAAGGTCAACAAGTAATAACATTATTAACTAATAAACAACAATGTAAATACTAACAGATACATCAAATAAAAAAAATGAAGCTTACGGGTACGTTTACATGACAACGATGTATTAAAAACGGAAAAGTTTTTCTATTGCGTTTTTCATGTACAGACGACAAAGCTGTCAAAATGATCCCCGTTCACACGGATACGCGAAAACGGCTAAAAGGCTATATTATTCATGCCAGGCCAGTAGATGGCGAAGTCACTTTATAAAGAAACACTTCACGCCTACAGACTGAACACGTGATATGCATGCGCATAACGTCACCGTTTTCACACATTCACGTTTTTGTAGTTTACACAGAGACTGTAACAGTATTGTTTTCAAAAACTTTGTTAAAAAACGGTGTCTTGTAAACGACCCTTAAAACAACTAATATATTTGTTATTCTTGTCATTTTAATCAAGTTACACTGTGAACACTACTGATATTGAATTTATAACTCAAATATGTGAATTAATTGTAATGTAATAAATACTTAAAATCCTAATTTTAATAACTCAAATTGATTAACTTGACAAACCAAGGCTGTTGTTAACTTGTGAATACCCACAAGTCCTTGCACTTAAATCATTTCTGTATGCTTGGTCACACTTAAAGTAATCAACCTATTAAGATTTTGAAGTTTGAATCATCCAAGCAACTTCCTTCATCAACGAATCCACAAGCACAAAGAAGATTAGGATTAAAGGCTTTTAAATCTTCTGTCAACTAGTACTAGATTACACTTCCTTTAATTCAACTCAGGCCGACTCACTTTCCATTGCAAAATGTCTTATGACAGAACGCAGCAGAGAACTGGATTCATAGCTTACTGGAAAATGTGTCGCCCAGTGAACGACCTCGGTGCCTGTGTTGACATCCCTGTCCACCACTTCCAGTTTGATAACCAGTGCGTCCCACTTCTTTCTGTACTCTGTGTCCAACTGGTGTGAAGGGAAATATTTGGGAGTCTAAATATAACATTCAAATTCCAACCACATGCACGCAACTAGAAATGTCATCATAGATAACAAGAGAGCAAGGCAGGTGATGCCTGAAACGTGTAAAGCCCAAAGTATACTTCGTTCTTTACGCTATGTGAATGGCTGCACGAATACTGTGCTGATGCCAAAAGTCACGTCACGCGCATAACCTAGAGTACACGCAAGAAGCGAAGTATACTTTGGGCTGAGCAATCCTGAGGCACACAAGACAAACCCAAAAGTAGTTTTTGTCTAGCTGAAATAATGAAATAAACTGCACAAGCTTAATATTAATTAAATTATTTAGTACCTGAACATTGAAGAACTGCCGGGGGGTGACGTCTGTATATGAACCAAACACTGTAAAGATGTAAATAGATTGATGACAAATGATTATCATTTAAATATTAAAGATTTTAAAGGTGCACACGCCCTTGCAGAAATATCCTATTCACAAACATATTCAAAACACACATTCATTTACAAAAATATAATGTAATAAAAGTAATGAGACTACAAATATATGTAATGTTACCATTTAAAACGTACCTCTGTATTCAAAAAGATGGCTACCCTGGATAGGTCTCCTCCAAACTCTGAAGTTTTTCTTCTCCATGACCACCTCCCAGCCTGGATCCACATACGCGGCTGTATCTGGGGTCACATTCTGGCTCCGCACCGACTCCATGGCCTGCAGCTCCCATGCACACCTAAAGCACAGGTTCACACAAGCTACTTTAAAAATAAGAACATGAAAAGATGCAAAATGTGTTCAAATATGACATTTTGCTAAACTGTGCCTCTCCCCTCACCAAAACCACACCCTCATAATCCCCACAGCCAATCCGATGTCAGTACACGGTGGTCTGCTCCACTGTCGCTATTTTGCTTCTTACAAAGCTAAGGCACGGTTGATAATAGACACGTAAGATAGCTTAAAGGTAGGGTAGGCAATTTGTTTTATAAAACTTATACTTAAGCTATACTGAAACGAAACTAAACTGCTCGCGCATACACCACACACCACGTCATCAGCGCGCTCCATAATGCAGCCGCCTTTTACAGTTCCTCCTGAACCAAAACGGGCTTATGCTGCGTTCACGCCATGTCATAACTGTAATTACGAGATGGCAACCTGTGATGTTCTACCCGAAGCGGTTCACGTCATCAGACTCAGATTTGTGCGTTTCTATGCCAACAATATCAATGTCGAAATTAATCTGCAGCAGTCAAGTGGTACAATAAGAGCTCTATTATGGTAATGTGCTGTGCTATGTGACATGAGGTAATTCAACACCGTCTCTCTTGTCTTGTGATGCTTTGCTGCGTGCGTGCGTCATGTGTTTTGGAGGAGGCGTGGCTTTGGAGGAGGCGTGGCTTTGGAGACACTCTGAAGGGACAGTGGGACCTTATGCTTTCAAAGCTAGCTTGCTATTGCTAGCCTGTCCGGAATTTCATACCCTACCTTTAATGAGTGCGAATGTCAAATAATGGGAAGACATTGTGTGTCGCATTTCTAATATTACATAAAGCACCTTGATGTCACATAAAACAACCCAGAAGTGAGGAAAGTACCTTCTCAGCTCATCATCTCGGATCTTCTCTTCTTCCCACATGAAGACTCCAGCCAGAGCCGCGATGAGCTTCCCCGCGGGAGCGTGTTTGCTCTGCAAGCGCCGCCATATGCTGCCCACGAGCGTCCACCTGCTTCTCTCCGAGTACAGGTTTGAGTACAGCTCTCCTATCTGAAGAGCCCGTCTGAGCCTCTGGCCTGTCACAAAACTACAGTGGCTGGCGAATATAGACAACAGTCTCTCCTTCTTCTTGTTGTCGGAGGCCAGTTTGTTCGTTCCCCTTCCTGCTTTATGGAGCCATGACACCAGCAGGCCCGCGCGCTCACCCAGCCACGAGAGACTCCACGATTTACTATTTATCGCACCAGTTTGATTAAAAGTGCTAAAGCGTTGCAGTCGGACAGCTCTGGCCCCCATGTTACACACAGGGCGATGCTGGACGGAGGAGAACATTCTAGAACCACGAACCGATTATATCTAGAATTCGACTTAAGAATGCACTTTAAAGCGCCCTGAATTAGCTAAAAAGCAATGATTTACTATACAAATTAGTTCCCATGTGGTGCTAGGGCTCAGATAACAAGTGCAACACCAATGTCAAGTGAACATGCAATATCTATTATCTTGCTATCTAGGTAACGACAGCTGAAATGCACGAGCAAAATAAACAAATTTTTCTTATTTTCATCTCATATTATAAACGCTATAAGAGTAATTTATTGGATAAACAAACAGTTTGACATTTGCGAACGACTGCAAAAACAGATCAACTGACTAACGTTAACTTAGCTAGCCAAGCCTTCTCGACATGCCACCACGGGCAAACTATGATTAAATCAACAAAACCAACTCGAATGTTTTAACAGTGTATCATACACGCTATTATATAACATCTAAATTGATTATCGTATTCTTATGGTTAAATGAATCTTACTTTTATCTTCGTGCGTTAGCTTCATGCCCTCACGCCTCTCTAATGAAATGCAAGTTTGCGTGACAAACAAGCCTGTTGGCCACGCCCATCTCACTCTTTGCGGGTTATTATTGGCTGTCTCTTTCGTCGATGATGCGTCTTTCCTTCTAATAGGCTGATAGGGCTGTCTGTCTTCTTTGTTCCAGCCCGTGGATCAACCAGCATGTTTACATGACTCACCTTAAGTCAACCCCATGGTAAAGGTCCTCTACAATTGTAAGGTTAAACATTTACCACGTGGCTGGTCCGTGCTGTAACGATTAAATTACTTGATAAACCACTTGTTTCATGCGTAGTATTCAGAATTCAGAAGTATATATGTACACTACCAGTCAGATGTTTGGACACACCTACTTATTATTTATTATTACATCATCACATTTTGGAGTAACTACGATTTTTTTTTTTTGTGGGTGAAATTAATGCATAGGCATCTATCCATCCATCCATCCATGCATCCATGCATCCATCCATCCATCCATCCATCCATCCATCTATCTATCTATCTATCTATCTATCTATCTATCTATCTATCTATCTATCTATCTATCTATCTATCTATCTATCTATCTATCTATCTATCTATCTATCTATCTATCCATCCATCCATCCATCCATCCATCCATCCATCCATCCATCCATCCATCCATCCATCCATCCATCCATCCATCCATCCATCCATCCATCCATCCATCCATCCATCCATCCATCCATCCATCCATCCATCCATCCATCCATCCATCCATCCATCCATCTATATATCTATCCAAAATAAATGCATAGAAACAGTTTAAACGTTCTTTCTTTCTTTCTTTCTTTCTTTCTTTCTTTCTTTCTTTCTTTCTTTCTTTCTTTCTTTCTTTCTTTCTTTCTTTCTTTCTTTCTTTCTTTCTTTCTTTCTTTCTTTCTTTCTTTCTTTCTTTCTTTCTTTCTTTCTTTCTTTCTTTCCATGGGCAATAACTGCCCTTTTTGAAATACATAAATCCTGGACCAGGAAAGGTAGAAATGCTCTTGCCATTAAAGTTGTTTTGCTGTGGCCACATGGGGGAGTTACAGCATATCTTCATAGAACTTCATTAAACTCTATCCCATGATGGTCACATAGATGAATTAGAGGGGATACAACTACCGGAAACAGTAAACGCCTTTGAAATTTGAACACATGACCATTAGTCATCTCCAACAGACAACAATTGCCTGCTATATTTGAATCTGTTTGTATATACAGTATACATTATATGTATGTGTGTATAAATACACACACTGTATACTGTATATACAAACAGATTCAAATATAGCAGGTTTGGAATCATACTTAAAGGTAAAACTGGCCTAAATTGTTGTCTGTTGGAGAGAGAGAGAGAGAGAGAGAGAGAGAGAGAGAGAGAGAGAGAGAGAGAGAGAGAGAGAGAGAGAGAGAGAGAGAGAGAGAGAGAGAGAGAGAGAGAGAGAGAGAGAGAGAGAGAGAGAGAGAATTGAGGCCTCATTAAAGAGAGAGATGTTTTACAAAAATAATTTTTGAATCAATTTAGATATTCCAGATGATTACCAAGTACAACAGATCAATCTGCACTCCTGTTTATATTAGGGGTAATATGTTTCTGCTTTAAATTAATACACTGTTTCAATTCATTGTTAGCTAACTGCATAATGTACATTTCTGAAATACTTGGACACAGTCAGCTCTGATAGATCACTTTATTGTAATGTAGGCACTTTCTGTAAAGCTGCTTTGAAACTTTATTTATTGTAAAATGTGCTATACAAATACATGTGAATTGAATATATCGTTTTATTTTACATTTGTTTTGACCAAATTACCAAATTAAAAACAAAATAGTTTAATGTGTCCTCTGTACTTTTATCCTCATATTCACAAATACAGATGTCTTTAATATTCAGTTATACTTCCATTTTTTCAGACATAATGTAAATATATAACATAAAATATATAATTTTACATATGTAAATAAGTAACTTGAGTAACTCTAAAACAAACAAATGCTTTTTATAGATTTAAAAAAAGAACATTCTTTTCCAGCATCTGAAACATCTAAAGCAATGTGGGGTAGATGTTGAATTTACCTTTATTTGTAATGCAAAAGCAGCATCCAGGCATTTTCCAGATTATACATTTACAAAGTAGTAGTAATGGTTGAAAAGTCTAAGGTTAATAAGTAAATAACTTACTCGTTTTACTCGCCAAATAAGGTCAGAGGGCGTGGTTGACAGGGGGCGTGGTCTATTGTTTGACGCCAGCATCAACCGAATACGCCCCGCCCTCTCAGTCAGATGATATATGTGTCTTGCGTGGACAAGCAGGAACTCATCATCTGAAGCCGGCTAAAAGCGGTTTATTGGGATTTTTTATTTTATTTCATCAAGGACTCAAAGCAATCAGCAGTGTCTTGTTTGTCGCTTTAAGATCTGAATTTACTCTATTCACCCGACGTTAGTGCTTGAGAAGGAGCCGAGAGCATTTATCGTATCTAACGTTAGTTACCCCCGCGCGCGCGGGGAAAGCGTCTACGGGAAGTTGACTGGGCGGGCTACTGTGTCAAAATATCTAAATCGATTTCATCGACAATTTTCTTTGAGTGGTGAGTAAAAAATATTTTTTTTGCATTCTAGTTAGTACTTAATGGTATTTGTCGTACTTCCTCGTCGACGTTTTTTCCCTTTGCTAATTTGTGAGCGGTTAGAATGAGCGCGAGCTCATGGCTTTGTCAGCTGACTCGCGGTGGTCGAAATTACGAAAATACACACGTCTATTTACTTTTAGTAATTGATACGGTGTCACTGATATATGTTGTTTATATGTATTAAATATTTATTTTGTTGTTATTTTGGTATGTTTTTAATGAAGTACTAATGATTTATAACGTCACATTAGCTGTTAGCGGGTGTGAATGAATGACGACACGTGTAGCGCGGAGAGGACACCCGGCGCGCTCACAAAAGATGAATTTCGCTTTGTTAACCTAAAAAGCCGTATCAAATTCGTTTATTTCACTAGTGTACTGTTTTATTTTCATATTTATATCAGCGAATCTTAAACGGGTTGAAAGCTGACGATTTAGGGTTGTTCGCGAGTGATTTGTTTCCTCAAGCTAACGTTAGCGAGGAAGTGCGTGTCTAGCGCGAGCGGGGAGAACTGGCTGGAACAGCCCGAGCCCGACACTGACAGTCAAACGCATTTCGGGATTTTTTTTTCCTGCGTTTTCTTTGCCAATAAAGGCTGCATTGCAGTAATGTGCTGGAAAGCCACATGACACGGATGCGCTGGCAGTTTAATTTGTATGCAAGTTGCTGTTTGTTGTCACAATGCTTAAATTATTAATCAAAGTGTTGCCTGCTCGGGCTTGTTAAACAAGTTTGGCTTTTTAGTGCTACATTTTCTTACTTTGAATGTTTTGACTTGATGTTTGTAGCCAAAAAGCCATATGAACATTGGATTTATTTCATGCTTCGGTAGATGCCATATAGTTTTTGTTGTATGATCATTCATGGTCGTCTGTTCTCGATGCGTCCCCTTTTGTAACTTTACAGTGAAAGAGTTTTCTAGAAACTTTCAGCTCCCCTCTATGCGGAATAAAGTACTGTACTACTGCGTTAGTGTGCAATAGCAAACTTATGTCCAAGTTCTAGCCCCTTTGCAGTGAAATTGTTGCATAACACGGGAACCTTCCCACTTTCTCCTCTCTCTTTTTTCTTCTTCTTCAGGAATGAGCTACCATTCTCCCATCGTGTCTGTTGCACAATGGATGTCCTCTCTGTCTGCCTGATTGCCCAAGCCAAAACAAACCGTAACAGATCTAGTCTATTCAGAGGATAGCAATAGGCCCTCACTCCACCCTCTCCCTTAACGTTACATATCAGTTTAGAGCAGTGCAGATTCTCTCTGGTTTCTGGATTGCTTTGATTTGCTGGTTTAGTGAAGGGCGAAGGTAGGTCTGAGGCAGAAAAACGTATTTAGAAACACTAGTACCTCAATTTTCTGGGGATAAAATATCCAGTGTGCTGCTGCTTGAATTATTTATACATATTTGGTTCTCTTACCTGTAAGATTGTGAAAAGTAAAAAATAATTTCCGTATAACTTGAAAACCATCCGCGCACAATGGTATCGACAACTCTGGCCACGATAGCGCTTGTGAGCAGCACCATTGCTGGGTTGGGTCGAATCGATACGGCAGACTATCTATGGCTCCTAATCCTAGGCTTCGTCATAGCGTTTATCCTGGCCTTTTCAGTGGGTGCTAATGACGTCGCCAACTCGTTTGGTACGGCAGTGGGTTCAGGTGTAGTTACCCTTAGGCAGGCCTGTATTCTTGCTTCTATCTTTGAGACGGTGGGCTCTGTGCTGCTTGGAGCCAAGGTCAGCGAGACCATCCGCAAAGGCATTATCGACGTGAACATGTACAACGGCTCAGAGCATGTGTTGATGGCTGGCTCAGTCAGCGCTATGGTTGGTAAGTACCTTATGAAGGGCTTGTACATTTATAAGTTATTACTTATTTTTATATACGCAATTTGAGGTTTCTCTTTTTGAGTGTGCTTTTTTCCCCCTTCACTCAACAGGCTCTGCTGTGTGGCAGTTGGCTGCTTCTTTTCTGAAGCTTCCTATTTCTGGGACCCATTGCATCGTGGGGGCTACCATTGGCTTTTCACTCGTTGCCAGAGGTCAGCAGGGAGTCAGATGGTGGGAGATTCTTAGAATCGGTGAGTCAGCTGCATTCACAGAGACAATCCATATGTCATTTGAACTTGTATGATTAATACAGTTGTCAAGATACTGGAGGTGTGTTAGTTTCCTTATAGTTCATTGTTCTTTGTTCCCTTACAGTTATTTCGTGGTTCCTCTCGCCTCTCCTTTCCGGCATCATGTCTGCTGTTCTTTTCTACTTTGTTCGCAAACTCATCTTACAAAAGGTAGATAAAATTATCTTATCTTTCCAACTTGGTCTTAATGAGTAACTTGGATGAAGAATATATAATATATCACACCAAGGTTGGGTGTTGGCTAAGAGTGTATTTTGTCCTTTGCAGAAGGATCCAGTGCCCAATGGTCTGAGGGCCCTGCCATTCTTCTACGCTGTTACAATGGGAATCAACCTGTTCTCCATAATGTTTACTGGAGCTCCCCGTGAGTATTTCTGAATTTCTGCCCTTTTCATGCCCATTAACATCCTAAGCAGATGCCCAGACTCTGCTAGACTGTGTTTACAGTGCATAAGGCAAAGCAGTGTTTAACCTGTGGGCTCTGGAGAACTCAGTGGAGCACTCGTGACATGGACATGTGGTGTCTGTATTCATGACCTCAGTCAGTGTTTTTTCCTTCTCCATCATAGGAGAGAAAAAACAGTGGAATAAAGAATTCACACCCATCAAAAAGAACCGTCAGCCTCAGTAGAGAAAGCACTACGTTTTTGAGTGCTGTTAACTGTTGAGCTCTGAATAATTTTGCCTTTCAATTTGAAACCTTATTAAATGAGCAACATTTGCTCCTTTTTGTTTCCTTTTACCTACAGGGCTCAACAATTCAAGAAGTCAACTGGCCTGGGCCATTAAATGAAGGCTACAGGCCAGAGTATGACAGCCTAGGATATGCAGCCTAGGAGTGTGTACACGTGCACTCCAGGCGGGCGCTCTTTACGTAGGCACAGCAAGGTGCAGCATACACACATGCACATAGCAGCACACATTCATTCTGCCCTAAACACCCTAATGCATCAAGTTTTTTCATATTTGGACAGTCTAGTTATGAGATGCCAGTATACTTTCTGAATAAAGTCTCTGTTTAGTACTCATATTAGAATAAGCTTAAGTTTGTTACAAAACTTAAGTGATAAGTCCATTCAGATTATGCCTAGTGGTTTTCATTTGATACATGGAGTTTCTAATGACTTTAAAGATTTATAGTTTCTCAAAATTAAAAGGCTGTCCTCTAGAGCCCACTTAATAATTGCAATGTCACTTCAAGACCCTGAATCAATTAGAATGAGTTTTCTCATCAGCTGACACACATGTCATGTGAGTTGTCTGAAAGCATCAGGACAAGGACATGTATCCTCTCACAGTCTCACTGACAATTCAGGTCAACATAGTAATAGGGCCATCTTAACATAAGGTTAATTTGATCTTTAGCCACACTTAGTGACACTGTCGCGTCATCTGCTTTTGGATTAGCTTTAAAGGCAGCAGATCACCTGACACAGTCCCTTAACTCCTCCCACTCTGAACCTGTTTAAGGCTGTTCACTCAGGTTCAGTTATTCCAGAGCTTCTCCCAGGACAGGACAATACCAGCACTCGCCAAGGGGGGGGTTTGAGAAGCATGTGGCATGTCATGAATCGTTGATCAACCTCCTTTGTGTCAGAAGGGTGCTGAATGCAGGCACACTTGCCCTGTAAAAATTCAGTCAGAATGTGACTAGGTGGAGTTTCCTTGATGCGGTGTGTTTGCACTGGTACTTGGAACTCCTTGTTCTTCTGGTTTTATTTTAACTGTTTGTACAGTATGAAACGGTGTCCTAACTACACGTGATAAAAGGACTCTTTTCCATGTTAATCAGAGTTTTTGTCCTAACTAGCCGCAATGACGACATGCGACGGTTCTATTATAGAAACGGTTTCTATTTTTCTGCGACGTCGCGCTGGAACAACAAACACAAAGTGTGACAATGATAATCTCAGGTATTGTTTATGTGCTTTATTTAATGTTAAAAGCGTGTAATGTGACTTTGAATATCATTTAGTGCTCCAGCTTTGTAGCTGTAAAAGCAACAATGGATAATTGATTTTTACGCATGTCGCGTCGCGTCTAGTCTGGACAGACAAATTATTTGTCGCTGGAATCTTTTTGCATCGCGTCGGGTTAGGACACGGTGTGAGGATGACAACTCATTCCAACGCACATACTTTACAAAAGGTTTAACCCATTCAAACTAATTTGGGTTGTGATACATAGGTGTTGTACACATCTAGTCACTGGTCCTTTTCTAATAAACCCCCTTTCCCTAACATGGTGCCTCAAACTTTGCTAATCATGTGCAGTAACCCACCCCCACCCTTAGTTTCAGCACACAGACATACGGTCACTCAGCAACCACAGTGCCTGGAAAGTTCTCCCCATGAAAAATACAGATGACACAAACCCTGTTTCTGTATTTTAATGCTAGCAGCCCTCAGCATTTGAGACTGGAGTAGGCAAACAATTATTTGTTTGTTTTATTTGTTTGAATTATTACTTTCAGTTAGTCTGCTAGTTCTCAAAATTACTACACTTAAAGGCTGGAATAAACTACATGACCTTTGTCCTAATTTACAATCTGGAGGAGTCGACACTAGTTGCCAAAAGTCAGATGGTAGATAATCTAAACTATGATCAGTCATGAATTTGTGTGACGTGACTTTTTGCTGAATTTAAAATTTAGTTACAAAGATACAAAAATGACTCAAATAGGGACCAATAGGGATTAAGTATGACAGAGTGGTGAACTCTTAGAATTCCTTACAATTATTCAGGTATACAATACAAGTATACAATACTATTCAGATTTTAAAAGTTGTATAGTTTCAGGCCTTAACTTGGATTTCTCATATTCTATTTAATAACGAGGGCCATAATGATTGACTACACCCTCCCGCCTCCAGTACGTCTATGCTTGTTTTCTGGTCTGCTTCCTCTTTGGAAAAACAGACAGTGGGGTGTTTCGGTTGCCCTGGGGATATAAAGCAAACATGAAAGGCAGCAATAACAGACTGTGGATTTGAAATGGAATGTTTTTATATTTGGCCAGACTTGGTCCGCATGACTCAAAACAGTTTACGGTGTCAAAAAGAACGTTTTGTTTGAAGCACCAGATTCATTTGCGGATGCCAGACTTGGTGGCATGGGTAAAAAAAAAACTGGGTGTGTCTCCACACCAAATATCATTCTGGTAGTGCTACAAAGTTTGAATATCACAACACCATAAGTTTATTTCATGTCTGTTAATTATTAAAAACAATGTGTAACTTTTGCAACAGACACACGGCAGTCAAAGACCACAATTGCCATAATTGCCATAAACGCCAGTTCCCAGCCCACAATGACTCATAAACCATCATCAACACGTCACCAGGATGAGGTATAGTGCTTGAATGTGTCTGGAAAAACAGCTCGTGTTATTGTGTAATAAAGGCCATGGGATAGCATATTTTATTGTGAGGCAAAGCAGGAAATGAATCCACTTCCATTCATTCATCCCACTGCATGGTTGTGGCCTGGCTGCTCCCCTTTTGTGGGAAATTGTTATTCAAACTACGTCGATGCAAGCATGAATGCATTCCCTGCCTAAACCACATGCACAGGGCTGCATTTCTCACACACTGAGCAGGAACTGTGCCAGCCGGCCATAAGTGATAACTGGGCCCCATTTGTCGGCCTTTCTCTTATTTCCATCATTCACCCCCTCACCTCTGCTGGCCACACCTGTTCTGTCCCTTTAGATGCTGCTCAGTCATGTTAGAAAGTTCAGCTGTTCCTCCCTTATGTACCTCAGTGCTCTCTAAAGAATGTGACGCTTCTCTTTGAATCTTGTCTCCTGAGATTGAACTGGAGTTGCATAACCAAAGCACACAGCGTCACGGCATGCCCTGCAGTGTCCTGCAGTAGTACGTGCATGTGGCAAGGCACGGGAATGTATGCCCCACTGGTCCCTGTCCTCTTATCTCTAAACCTCTCTTTCTGTTTATTTTTCACATCCCTGCTCCACCAAAGCCTTTTCTTTCCATCTCATTTGGACAAAGTCTTGCTCCAAATATTTCCAATACCCTTTTTGGTCCCATGAACTTATGTTGACACATTTCATTGTCTGAGGTTCTGGACCCCATGGGGAATTTGTTAATGGCCGACTTGCTCAGCCAGCACTCTTTCTTGAACATGCAGCACACATTCTTCATTACCGCAGCTAACACCGCAGTCTTGGCTCAGATATAACCGTTCTGCAGGAGTGGTCACATTTTTTCCCCCACTCGTCCTCCCAAAGAGGTGGGGGGTGATCTCTTGCCGCAGTTGCCTTTTAAGGTACCTGCACTTGTTGAACATGGTATGTTGGCCTTGTGCGCTGTCTTGTCACTGCAACAATTTTTCTGCTGTTTGCACTCACATCTCACCTGAAGTGTTATGTAAGAGGGCAAGCCTTGCGCTTGCATTCTGAATGCGACAAGGATATTTGACACTTGGTTGCAGCGGTTGTCTTGGTTTGCATTTCTATGGACTCCTAAACAAGTACATTTCTTAAACTCTTAATAATAGTTTCCTAACTGAAAATGATAAATGAGAGCCAGTGGCCTAAGTATTCTCTGAACATGCATTTCTTTCCTTCGGAAAGGGTGTGTAAGCAAATCCTAGATGCAGCGAATCCCCTTCTTACATCTTAAATTCCAACACCATTACTAAAAAAACAGGACTCCACAATGTCCTTGTCCATTCCCTAATGCTGTTTGTGTTGTTGGTAGCACATGCTGCCTGTTGTCTCAAAAGCACCTTTCCTTTCCTCCCCTCCTCTCCCTCGAAACCCTTATTTGGTCCCTTTCCCCCTGTGACCGATGGGACTGCAGTGCTGGGATTCGATAAGCTGTCCTGGTGGGAAGTGCTGCTCATTTCCATTGGCTTTGGCCTGGTCACCGGCATCTTCGTTTGGTTTGTTGTCTGCCCTCGACTCAAGAAGAAGATTGAATGTAAGTATCCATTTTTCTGTTTTGTAATTGTTTATAATCAGTCGCAATAGAACTGTATGTCATAACTGGTTGCATTATCACTTCCACAACACGACTGGGTTGTTTAACTGATGCAAAGTAGACTACTGAAAGTAGACTTGCACTGTACTTGGATATAACAATACATCAACCCTTGAAGGTTTTTTATTTAAGTACGTACACACTTTAAATCAGAAAATTTCAGGCCCTATAAAAGTGTGGATGGCAATCTGTGGACATGAGAGATTTATTAGCCTTAGGCCTAGCACCAGGTGTTTGTGAGGATAATACCCTACAGATTAAAGATTCTGGCAGTGGACAGCAGTTTTAATCAGTCACTTAGAAAGACGATATACTCTTTGAAGGAATGTTCTGGGTTCAACACAAGTTAAGCTCTGTCAACTCTGGATTTTTCTTTGTGTCAACAGTTTGTGTCTGTATCCTTACACATGCTGTGCAAAAATACTGAATGTATGCAGAATGGTTTGTAAGCAGTTTTACTACATTAGTTTTTATGTTGTGTTGTAGCTATTATATACTGTATTGACATTTATTACCTTGCTCAGAGAACTTTTTCTGTGGCTTAAACTGCATGTCCACATATATCAAATTTATTTTGAAATTTGTGTTGAACCCAAGACTTTCCTGTCGCACAGCTAAAGTTGAAAAAGCAAGAAAATGTTACCTAATCCTCAAGTCACGTGACAGACAAAAACGCGCAAAACATTCGAATACCAACTGCACTTTCAAGAAATACCAGCTTTAGATTAAGACAATCTGTTTGTTGTAATATGGTTCTTTAACACAAACAAACCTAGTCTCATCTAGTGTTGTCTATCTAGAGCTGTATAGACTGGCTGTGTATTAACAGCCTAATTGGGTCATAGTGATCCACTAATTGGTCTTTGGCTAGTGAACCGGAATAATTGTGGTCCAGTTGAGGTGCTGGCGGAAGTAGCGCCGCCTCGTCGGATTAAGGTGTATGGCTACACTTTGAGGTGGCATTTGCTACTAAAATAGAATACAAGTGCTTTGACACTACTCTGCAGATCAGTGGACGATGGACCGAGTTATGTCAGACTGTCCTTGAAATGTAGGGTTATAGTGACAATTTAAGCAAACAGACTGTTTGCCTCTTAAAGTTTATAGAATCGAGCGCTCGTGATGGCCATGTGAATTGCCAGTGAATAAAGTCTTGCCAGCCTTTGTACTTCTCACAAATGATTGATCAGATTCACCTTTACTAAACTAATTATGGTTCTCGAATTAAATGTTAATAACATCATTTTTTTTTAAATACTAAATGTTTGCATTCCATAAAGCCTTAAACCTGTAGTGTAAATGCATTCAATGATATGGAAATAAAGCAAATAAACTTGGCTGTTCCGTCTTAATATGTTTTATTTTACCAAATCTTACTCGTTATTTTAAAATATTAATTGGTAGCTTGACAAGATAAATACTATGCAAGTTTATTAATATTTATAATAAATGTTAGAATAGGGGTTGGACCCCCAAGAGGCCACAAGGAAGTGCTAAGTGGTCTGTGGAAAAGTTTTGAGAAAAACTTTATATATTTTTATAAAAAATAATAATAAATGTAAATGAATAAAATTGATTTAAATAAAACATTTGAACTTTTTTTTATTATTATTTATTTGCTAGCAATCGTGGAGTTGACCATTATCTTTAATCTATCTTGTCTGATATACAGGTAAATTAAAGTCTTCCAGTCCCTCTGAGAGTCCTCTGATGGAGAAGAGGGAGCTGCATGAAGCTCACAGTCCCATCCTGAAACCTGTCCCTGAGGAATCCAGTGCCCTGTCCTCCAACACCTCCTCTAACACCCCCTCTTCCCCACCTCCTTCTGAGGAGCGCAAGGTCACCTTTAACATTGGGGATTCAGATGACCCAGATCAAAAGGACTGCAAAGAGTCAGAGACAGGCAATGGTAAGTCTGTAGTGTGTGATGCCTCACATGCCATGCCAATCATGACACACGCTTACTGTTTTTATTGCAGATCAATCTTGTAACTTTATTCTGTCTTCAGCAGCTCCGAGGACCCACGTTCAATTCACCACTGGCCCCAGTCAGATCCCTAGCAACGGTTACTCTCAGTACCACACAGTTCACAAGGACTCCGGCCTCTACAAGGACCTGCTGCACAAACTCCATCTGGCAAAAGTGGGAGACTGCATGGGGGAGGGTGGCGACCGGCCCATCCGCCGCAACAACAGCTACACCTCCTACACTATGGCCATCATTGGCATGTACGGAGACATCAAGCCCAAAGAAGCTGACTTCCGTGCTTCTGAAGACGGAGACAAGGAAAAAGCCAGCACCCAGGAGAGGAAGCGCATCCGCATGGACAGCTACACAAGTTACTGTAATGCAGTGGCAGAGAACGGTGCACCTGAAGGCCTCGGCGAGGGTGAGGTCACTTTGAAGATCGTTGACGAAGATCCTGGGAGCAGCCATAGTTCTTTGGAGGAGGATAGAGCCGATGCTGACAGACCGGAGGTGTCGATGCTCTTCCAGTTTTTGCAAATTCTAACCGCCTGTTTTGGCTCCTTTGCTCACGGAGGAAATGATGTCAGGTAATGCAGATGCATTGAACTATACAGTGCTTAAAATTGTGTTCACAGATTTTAATACTAAGATTTGAGAATGTCTTAACTCTTTTGCTTTCAGTAATGCAATTGGTCCCCTGGTTGCTCTGTGGCTGGTCTATGAGAGTAAGTCTGTTACATCAACTGCACCAACTCCGATCTGGTTGCTGCTGTATGGAGGAGTGGGCATCTGTGTCGGTCTGTGGGTCTGGGGCCGTAGAGTCATCCAGACCATGGGCAAGGACCTGACCCCCATTACCCCGTCTAGGTATAAACACACGCCCATGTTGTTACATCAGGCAGCACCTGCTGTACAGAGCAGAAGCTCCCGATTGGCAGACTTCCCTAAACAATACTTTGTTTAATTTTAGTGGTTTCAGCATTGAGCTCGCCTCAGCCATCACCGTTGTGGTTGCTTCTAACATCGGTCTTCCAGTTTCCACCACTCACTGCAAGGTAAGATGGGCCTGTATGCAAAACAAACTGATGCAAAGCAAGACCTAGACGGAGACCATTTGAATGAGATTGATAATTACAGCTTGTTGTTGAGGGCGTATCATTTTGTCGTTTTCAGGTCGGGTCAGTGGTGTCTGTCGGCTGGCTGCGCTCCAGGAAGGCAGTGGATTGGCGGCTGTTTAGAAACATCTTCATGGCCTGGTTTGTCACTGTGCCCATCTCTGGCCTTATCAGCGCGGCCATCATGGCCCTGTTCTTCTACGTCATTCTGTGAGGCCTTAAAAGTCTGCCTCCCTCTCTACTCTCAAAGAGGAACAAGGATCCCCATAGAGAGGATGAGGGCATGTCTCAACCTTCCCTTCTGTCTCTCTTTAATTTCCTCCCTCCTGCCATCCTCGTGATGAGTGGGGGATGAAAAAGGCCCCTTTCGATTGAGCCTGTGATTCTTGGTTGCATAATTTTTAGCCTGTGTTGATGATTTGTGCATTGCACCAGGTCACATGCCATAGGCCAGGGAAGAAAATGTCTTCATCACTAGAATGGTTGCCATTTAAATTCCCTCTTGTACATATGTTAAATGTCTTTTGTTTTTTTAATGTAATTATGTACAGAACTAAAGGGTTTTTTAAGGTAAAACAATTACAATGCAGTATTAGCTAGCCTTCTTTTGACATGCGTTTTTTCATTACTTGAGTTCCTTAGAAAGGCGTTTTTTTTTTTGTTTCTCTGTGTGAAGAATTTAGGGAAGAGCAATGGAGTTGTTTTCCTTCTATACATTCGGTAAGCATGAGTTTTCCACTTTTTCTTAAGCAGGCCTGACTGAACTCACAAGCCTTAAGACTCACATTTTTAGTCTTGTGAGGGTTGATTTGCAAAGGAAATTGGTCGCTTACATCATGTTCCTTAATACAATTTCAGTGCCCTTTTCCAGATGTCTTGATCTATTTTTAGTTCTTTTGTAGGTTACACTACAAAACAAGCCTCTTGGTAAACTAAGCAGTCTCCAGAAATATTTATAGTCCAGCCCTTCTGTTATTGTTCTTTTAGTCCTTTTTTTTTTTTCATTAATGGGTTCTAGAACATCAAACTCTTCTGCGTGTTTTGCACCACTGTAATTGAGCTGTTAATATTTGCTCTGCTTTGCCCGGCCTTGAATAACCATAAAGGAGCAACCTGTGCTTGGAGATGCAGTTAAACATCCCAGCAGCTCCTGCAAAGATTCAGCCTTTCCTTAAAGCACAGACTGTGCAGAATGCTCTGCTGTAGTTAGTATGCTATTGGCGACTCTCTTAAATGCAGCACGCGCGCCCTTGAATGTTTGCTGTAGACAATTGAACTCCATACAGTGGATTATGGCCCTTTGTGCTCAGTCACCATGGCTGTTGGATGAAGTGTTACTAAGATGCCCAAACTCCCGTATTACCAGTGTAGTGCTGCCCAGGGACCGAAAGATCTATCTTTGAAAATCAAGTTTATATAAGTTTATTATATGTATAAAAAGTCCCCTGCAAAAATGAACCTCTTTATGTTTAAAAACAACCTATAAGCCTCTTTCCCTTTGAGTGAATTACAGTAATGCTTTGCTGTGGTGCTTAATATCTGACACAGTGAATTACACATTGATGAAGTGAGTGAAGTTTACTTGCGCTAGATTTGAGACCATTGGCGTTTCTGTAAAGCTTGATGGCATCCAGTTGGATGGTGTAGCTCATCTGCTCCAGCCTTCTCAAAGACCTACTGTAGTACTTCTGAGGAATGTATACTAATACAAACATATGTACATGTATCTATTTTACAAACCCTACAGCAACACGTGTGACTTGCCCAATTTATTAGATAGGTGTGGGACAGTGGTGTTAAATGATGGTTTGGTCTGAAGGCAGCAGTGGTGTTGAAAGATCCCAGCGTTCCTTGACTGGAGGTGAAGCCATTTGTGAGTGGTTATTTGGTTATAAACTCAACACATTTAGACCTTACATAGTTGCTGTAGTTGCCTTAAGGATTGATCTTTTTTGTTTTTTGTTTTTGTTACCAAAGAGGGAAAAAAAAAACGTTTTATTTTGTATATTGCGCTTTGGGGATGAAAGATTAAAATGTCTTTTTGATTATCACTTGTCCTTGCCTGTTTATTTAATTTCACCAGTGAATGAGATCACATTTCTTCTGCCATATTTATGCTGATAGTTTTATACTTTTTCCCTCCCTCATTCAGTATACTACCCCCCCCCCTTCCTAGGATTCAAAAGTGTTGAAGTCAACATGAAATTATAATCATGTAATTGTAACTGATCTCTTGCTGTGAATTATTCTTAGTATAGATTGTCAATAGAGTATACTTTTTTTATAACTATATTTCTAGATGCCTAATATCCAGTTTCATCTAGTTCTAATGCTATTTTAAGGGATATGCAACTTTGCATCTTTGGTTCAAAAATAAGCTGGGACAATGCAGATGATATAAATAAAGCCCAAATGAGCCCCCGCGGACTGTAGACAGCGCTGGCCTGGATAACCGTCCTAGATATGTTCTCTAACACCACCTACATCTGCTGCCTAAGACATGTAATCATGTTATTACACCCACCTGCAGCCTCATTTAAAAGCCTTTATTAAAAAAAAAAAAAACAGTGATCTTTGAAATTGTGTGTGCAAAAGATCACCAGACACGCAGTGGATTTTGTCCAGGTAGTACACAGGTTAGCAATTTTGCAATATGTTTTATAAAACAAGACATCCAGGTTTAAAAGATATTACATAGATTTCACACAGCCCTTCACACACACACACTAGTAGTATTCGTAATCTTCCTCAATGAGATAATCTAGAAAGAAAGGTCACATTGAGAAAAAAGATTTTTAACTTATGTTATATATATTTGACATTTTCTAAGATTCAGCCCTCAACATTGTCTATTTGAGTACGATGAAGCTAAAACATTGTTACATATTCTTTAAAATGATTATTATTTTTTAATTTCATTAGCTGAATGAACAGATTAACAGTGAAAAGAAGTACAGAGAGCACACAACTCACCTGCACTTTTCACAACCTCTTGAGCCTGCTTGCTGTGCTCTAGAAAATAACAAGAGATTATATAAGGGAGAACAGGTCAAATATCAAAAGGAAAGATTATAATTGCAAAAGTCATCCATTAAATCACTGACTATATATACAACATGCATGGATACAATCATTATATTTTATTGAAAGGACAAATGTTAGACTACTAACTGTTTTTCGTCTTAAATTATGGATATAAATAATGTAACGTGAAGCATTTACCTGTCTTCTGCTGAGAGCCTGTGCAATAAGAGACATGTGTTACACAACTTTACATAAGCCAGGGAAACACCACAGCAGTTTAACCACACCATTTATCTTAGATAATCATAGAAATCCAATAACACGACGGAATGATAAGTTAAAAAGACAAAATATATATAGCCTATATAATTTACAGTGCTTTGCTTGCACTGTACTATAATTCAAATGAATATACTTACTGTCTTCCGCAGAGTCTTTATCTAAATAAACAAAATCAAACAACACAACCTGCGGTCAGTTCACATGATCTCTTTAAAGTACAGTCTGCATTGTACGTGACACACTGTCGCCCTCGTGTGGTGACGAATGGATTTCCGCACGTACCTACGGACTCGTGACTTCCGGTGTTCTCTCCTACGTCAAAAACATTGCGTAAGTGTTTCGTCACATGTGCCTTGGTACATATTGTTTCCATAAAAGTGAACATAAAGAACAAATTGTTTTTTATACCGTCAAGTGAAAGACATAACATGTGAAGGGTCTTGATTATTAAATCATTATAAATGTAGGCTATTATTAATCATAAAATGTTTAAATGTTTTAAAATAAAAAGTGACAACTTTTAAACAGAGAGATGCAAATGTGGTACACTCCGAACATAATTACTTTTTACAAAACCATTAGAACCCTTGTTTAATACACAGCATAAACTATTATCTATGAGATTTAGCTAGTTTTTAAACACATGTTTGTATTTCCACCACAATACAGTAATTTTGGCCTGTCCCACCTCAGAGGTCATGACCTTCCTGCATCCACCAGTTAAATCATATGACAATGACATCGTTTTGACACAATCTTTTCAAATTATATTAAGGAACTACATTATTTTCAAACTCATTGTAATGACCAAAAACATTTATTTTTGCACACAACATTGTAAACCTAATATAAAATGAACACAAAATAAAACACCTCATATAACATTTAGTTTGGCATCTTAAAGCTTGACAAGCAACGTTTTTGCTAATTATTTGCTAATTACTATTTTTTCCAGGCCCTATTTGCGTAAAGTCCTATATACATGTATGTCGCAGTGCATTGTTATGTCCTGTACTGAATGTATATCTTTCCAGGAAATAAAGTTCTGAAATACTCTTTCTCTTTACCTGTATCGACAGTTAGTGCCTCTCTCTCTCAATCTGCGAGGATTATTCATGTATAAAGTTAGAAAAAACAGACAAATTTGGAAATAAACAAATATGAATATACACCTCTTTGCACTGAATATTGTTATATTGTTATATAATTATAACTAATTATAATTTGTTATATACACATAATTACGTATTACCATAATTATAACCTATAATTAAAACCCTCATATTACCCTTGGGTCATTTAGACTGGAAACTCATTTAAAAAAAATTTAGTGTTCATCGGAGTGGTCCAAGACCTTAGGACTTTTGTCGCACTTGAACCACAAATGCACACATAAAAAAATGACTAGATTCCAGGAGTTATGTGGTTGAAATAACAAAAAAGTAACAAATCCTTCCCTCACGGGTCAATTTGACCCTCTTAATGAATGAATAAAATGCTGTCCCAAAAAATATTTTATAATGTCTACATGTGTATCTGAATCCCACAAAAATATAACTCTGGGCTACTAGCTATATAGGTTTAAATATTAGCAAGTCACCAACATGATATTTCCAAACTGGTTTGAGCTGCCATGTAGAAATCTGAATGCATACTGAAGAGAAAAACTCAAGAACTGAGTTTAGGACCCAGCGGAACATCTCATTTGCTCCAGATAGAGATATAAGGCCATCTAGTGGCAAGAGTCATGCAAATAATATCATGTTATATTATTTTCTTTCGGCAGAGACACCCGAATTGACCTACTGAGAGATATTTTGAGCTGATTTGAGCTGGTTATTGCTTGTATTGGAGAGTTATTTTGAATTTAAGTTGAAAGAATGTGAAGAATGGGCTTAAATAATATTATTAATTGATAACTACAATTTTTTTTTATGCTGCCTGCAATGCATAATATATCCTATTATGTTATGTACTGAATGTATATTATATCTTTACAGGAAATAAAGTTCTGAAAAAGTAATTCCCTTTACCTGTATCAAATGTTAGTGCCTCTGTCTCTCCAACTGTTAAAATTTTCAAGACAAATTTGGAAATTAACAAATAGGCTATTTATTTGGACATTTTCAGATGATTCAGATTCTTAAAAAAACAAAAAAACAAAAAAAAACAAAAAAAAAACAAGAGCCATCTCTCACCCTTATGAGTCGTTTTTAGGAGATCTTCTGTCACTGTCAAATAATATTGAGAGTGAGTAAATGGCCCAAAACCAACATCAATTTGAGAATTTGAATCGATCAGCTTTAGATTTACTCCACATGTGTGTATAGCCTACCGTTCACATGAGCAGCCGCATATCCCGACTCACCTGAGGAAACAGATTTAAAGATATACACTGCGATAAGTAAATGTGCATAGTAAGTAAAAAAACATATCAGTGCTGAGTCAGTGGTGAATGGTGAGGTTACTCTGAGCAAACCTAGCAGAGTAAAGCCTAGCATACGCTATAAATATTTCAGAAGAAACTATGACCCACTTGGTTGAGTTGTCGTGACGTTCTCTTCATACACTGAGGGCAGACAAAATAGAGATTACATTTATCTTTGTCAATCTTTGACTATGTTGTATTGGGGGGAAACATGCAAAACAAGCTGAATATATTTACTTCTCTCTTCAGACGATTTATTGCTTTCATCGAATTCCAGAGATGCTGAGATCGCTACAAACACAAAAATGTAAACATAGCTATAATTTCTCCCATAAACAGAGTTCATATAGGGTACTACATGCAGATTATGTACAGAAAATGCTTTCTAATTTGGCCAGCTAATCCAGTAAGAATAAAAGGTTATAAATGACGTAAATTAATTTATATATTAACGTTAACTAAGCACAGATAATTGCAAAGGAAAACAAATGGAAACGATGCAGATATTTAAATAACTCTGTCAATTACTGCTGATTTCCACCTTGCACATATCCATGGCCTAGTATTCATAACAGAAACATCATGAAATATTATTATTATTAATATTATTACATATTATTATGTCATGTATTTTATATATATGCTATATATATATATATATAATGTATATTCAAATAAATATATATATAATTATGTATTCAATTAAAAAACAAGACACACTATGATCAATAATTTATGACAGCATATGTTTTTACATTGCTTTAACTTATCAAAGTAAGTTAAGCAATTTCAACTTTTTTAATAAGTTATACAATATTCAACTAATTTTTCAAAGTCAGTTTAATGTAATTTAAGTTGAAATGACTTGATTGATTGTACTTAACAATTTAAGGCAGCAACTTTATTTTATTTTTACAGTTCATGTTTGTTCAAGACTGGCAATACAACAACAACAACAAAAAAACCCAGATAAACTAGACAGACATCAATGTACAAATGTTGTTATATTGTAAACCTACCATTGTGGAATCCTGCCACTGCAACAAAGAGCATAATGGGTATACCAGTTCTCATCTTGAATGAAAGGGTGGATGCCGAACAAGTTGAAACAAAGTGCTAAATTTCAGTGTGCCCAATGCCAGTGTGTGCTTTAAATCCCGCTTTTTATATGCTAGCTGGCATCACATGCTCTGGTGGAACAGGCTCGTCTCTGTTTACCTGCCAACAGCTGGATGGCACCTCTCGCCCGACACACAGATGTGGCATTATTCCCTATATTGAATGACTCGCATTGTTGACTATGTGATCAGACGTAACTTTATTGTGTTCAGTGGTGACTGGTGTGAGAATGGGGTGGATGTTAATTTGTGTTTTCAAAAGTAAAGGGTAATTTCCTCTCCAAACTGGTGTGTGTTTGGCATCTTAGTAAAGGAAATGATTGATTGTGCTCAGAGATCTGATGTCACTGCAGTTGGCACATTGGTTTGTTGTTGTGTTTAGAGTGAGATTATGTTTTACACTCTTCTAAAGGAAATGATAAGCATAAATTATGACCGAGGATTACAATAATGTATCATTTTGGAGAAAAGCAACTCTGGGCTACTAGCTAAATAGGTTTATATATTAGCAAGTCACCAACATGATATTTCCAAACTGTTTTGAGATCATAGCTGCCATGTAGAAATTGTAATTTAACAAAATCATTTTTGAGTATTTCTCACGTTCTCCAATTAACGACATGATGCGTTCGCTCGCAAAATGTTTACATTCCCCTGAAAACCTATGCGTTCACTTGCAAATTGTTTGTGCTCCCTCGCAAAAACTATTGCGTTCCCCTAAGAAACTTTTTACAGAGCCCCTAAAGGGACATGGTAGTGGAAATAAAATATGAGATGGGAGGAAAAATAATATGTCAATGCTTTTGAGTTCGCTCACAAAACCTTTGCGTTCCCGCAAGAAACTTTGCATTCCCCTGAGAAACTATGCGTTTTCTTTTGCAAAACGTTTGCATCCCCCTGAGAAACTTTGCGTTCGCTCACAAAACATTTGCATTCCCCTGAGAAACTTTGCGTTCACTCGCAAAACATTTGCATTCCCCTGAGAAACTTTGCGTTCACTCGCAAAACGTTTGCATTCCCCTGAAAAACTTTGCGTTCACTCGCAAAGTGTTTGCATTCCCCTGAGAAACTTTGCGTTCGCTCACAAAACATTTGCGTTCCCCTGAGAAACTTTGCGTTTACTCGCAAAACGTTTGCATTCCCTTGAGAAACTTTGAGTTTTCTTTTGCAAAACGTTTGCATTCCCCTGAAAAACTTTGCGTTCACACAATGGTGTGCGTTCCCCTGAGAAACTTTGCGTTCGCTCGCAAAACGTTTGCAATTCCCTGAGAAATTTTGCGTTTTCTTTTGCAAAACATTTGCATTCCCCTGAGAAACTTTGCGTTCGCTCACAAAACGTTTGCATCCCCCTGAGAAACTTTGCGTTCGCTCACAAAACGTTTGCATCCCCCTGAGAAACTTTGCGTTTGCTCGCAAACCGTTTGCGTTCCCCTGAGAAACTTTGCGTTCACTCGCAAAACGTTTGCATTCCCCTGAGAAACTTTGCGGTTACTCGCAAAACGTTTGCAATCCCCTGAGAAACTTTGCGTTCACTCGCAAAACGTTTGCGTTCCCCTGAGAAACTTTGCGTTCACTCGCAAAACGTTTGCATTCCCCTGAGAAACTTTGCGGTTACTCGCAAAACGTTTGCGTTCCCCTGAGAAACTTTGCGTTCACTCGCAAAACGTTTGCATTCCCCTGAGAAACTTTGCTTTTACTCGCAAAACGTTTGCAATCCCCTGAGAAATTTTGCGTTTTCTTTTGCAAAACGTTTGCAATCCCCTGAGAAATTTTGCGTTTTCTTTTGCAAAACGTTTGCGTTCCCCTGAGAAACTTTGCGTTCACTCGCAAAACGTTTGCATTCCCCTGAAAAACTTTGCGTTCACTCGCAAACCGTTTGCGTTCCCCTGAGAAACTTTGTGTTTGCTCGCAAAACATTTGCGTTCCCCTGAGAAACTTTGCGTTTGCTCGCAAAACATTTGCGTTCCCCTGAGAAACTTTGCGTTCACTTGCAAACCGTTTGCGTTCCCCTGAGAAACTTTGCGTTTGCTCGCAAAACATTTGCGTTCCCCTGAGAAACTTTGCGGTTACTCGCAAAACGTTTGCAATCCCCTGAGAAACTTTGTGTTCACTCGCAAAACGTTTGCATTCCCCTGAGAAACTTTGCGTTTACTCGCAAAACGTTTGCAATCCCCTGAGAAATTTTGCGTTTTCTTTTGCAAAACGTTTGCATTCCCCTGAAAAACTTTGCGTTCACTCGCAAACCGTTTGCGTTCCCCTGAAAAACTTTGTGTTTGCTCGCAAAACGTTTGCGTTCCCCTGAGAAACTTTGCGTTCACTCGCAAAACGTTTGTATTCCCCTGAGAAACTTTGCGTTTACTCGCAAAACGTTTGCAATCCCCTGAGAAATTTTGCGTTTTTTTTTGCAAAACGTTTGCATTCCCCTGAAAAACTTTGCGTTCACTCGCAAAGCGTTTGCGTTCCCCTGAGAAACTTTGCGTTTGCTCGCAAAACATTTGCGTTCGTATGCACACAAAACGCACACAATGGTGTGCGTTCCCCTGAGAAACTTTGCGTTCGCTCGCATAACGTGTGCGAAACATTTGCGTTCCCCTGAGAAACTTTGCGTTCGCTTGCAAAACGTTTGCGTTCCCCTGAGAAACTTTGTGTTCGCTCGCAAAACTGTTTTTTCCATCACCATGTCCCTCTAGGGGCTCTGTACTGAAGTAATCTGTCATATTCCGTGTTCCAGGTATGATGTATTATGCTGTGTTAACTTTGTTTTTAATCATAAACTTTTGTTGAAAAGCCAATGGAAAAATCCTATTGGGTTTTTGTCGAGGGAACCAGTGTGTTTCTTGATCATTAAGATCTAGATTAAATTTGTAGAAACAAAAGTGCTGCAGCATGCAAATGGTTTATTATGGGATAACATAATATATCTTTAAGGACATTGCATAACAGTATAAAGTTTTGTTATATTGTGGTCACACAGACCTTGTTTGGGCTGTGAACAAATCTTATTTGTCTTTTTGTTTGTTTGAGTGCATTATCTACAGTAGACAGGATGTCTTGTCCATCTAGATAAGTAACATTGTTAAACATTACATAAACAGTAAAAAAAAGGGTGCACTGTATTTATTTAACAAAAAACTTTGTTGGTAACACTTAATACAATCATTCAGAAGGTGTTCAAATTGAACTGTTAATTAGCAGCCTGATATACCAAAATCACCCTTGAGCACCTAACCCCCAGTCACCACAGCAAAATAGCTGCCCGCTGTTCCGGGTGTGTGTGTGTCCACGGCTTTCTTAATGTGTGCGCACTAACTTGGATGGGTTAAACGCAGAACTTTCACTTCATTGTATAACAGGAAAAAATTGTATTCCAAACTCATATAAACTCATGAATTCATACAGTTATGAATTCTTAAACTCATAAATTAATAAACTCTAAACTCTGAGTGTGTAAGTGAGTGAGTGAGTGAGTGTGTGTGTGTGTGTGTGTGTGTCTGAGTGAGTGTGTGAGTGAGGTAGTGTATGTGTGTGTTCTCTGTGTGTGTGTGAGTGTGTGCATGTGTGAGTGTATGTGTTAGACGTGAGTGTGTGTGTGTGTGTGTGTGTGTGTGTGTGTGTGAGTGAGTGAGTAAGTATGTGTAAGTGAGTGAGTGTGTCTAAATGTGTGTGTGGATCAAGAAAGACAAAATCAAGTAATTATGCTTAAAAAATTATTTTATTTAGTTAATGCCCATTTGGATCGCACTTAGTCTCGAACCTCACCCTTAAGCAAGTCAAACTGGAGTAAAAAACTCCAGAATTACTCACTCTTGGATCACTGGAACACACAAGCCTTTCCACCACGTCAAGGTGACGATCCTTGGAAAGGACATTCACTCTCCATTCATTCCTTATCTAGCGCGCACACACACACACACACACACACACACACACACACACACACACACACACACACACACACACACACACACACACACACACACACACACACACACACACATTTTGATGTATCTATTCTAAAACACAATACACAGGATCATGATAGCTGTAATACGTCTGTAGAACTCCTGCTCTGACATTTGAGTGTGTAGCTTATGAACACAGGGTCCAGAAGAGTGTTTTTTTTTCTGTTATCCCGGTGCTGATTAGCTGTGTGTATCCTTTATCTTGAAACAAATTAAGAATAGGTTTGTTGCAATGAGAAAGTCGCCACAAACGATTAGAGCAGTGATCTCAAACTCAATTCCTGGGCTGCGTTCCAGTCCACTTTTAGACACGCACTTGCGAACTTCCCTAAGCACTTCCCCTCGGGGGAATCCCTGCCGCCATTTTGAAGTGCGTTCCACTTCGTGAAGTGGACGAGGGAAGTTTATATGGACAGACCCTCGTTCCCTCGATCTTGACCGAGGGAGCGAGTCTATTTCAAATGTACACTTCAGGTACCTATATGTCCTACAATGCAGTACGACTGTGACGTCACCACATATCTCGTCTAATCACCACCACAACAGACTCTATGATATATTAATTATATTTTTTATTTTATTTAAAACAACCCAAACACACATAAACATTTGGATGCTGCATTAAACAAATTCTTAAAGGAATTTTTAAAAAATAAATAAATCAACTCCATAGCTGATTCCAAGTGAACAAGGGCTTAGGACGTTCCAATTCAGCCCACCGCAGTTTCCGCCAGTAGTGGGCACTCGTGCAACCTAAGCAATGACGTACATCCGAGTGAACGAGACGGAGGGAAGTTAGCGAGTGAAGGGCATGACAATTTTGGACTGGAACGCAGCATCGGAGGGCCACAGCTCTGCACAGTTTTGCTCCAACCCTAATCAAACACACCTGATCCAGCTAATCAAGGTCTTCAGGATCAGTGGTTCCCAAACCTGTCCTGAAGGCCCCCCAACACTGCATGTTTTCTTTGTCTCCCTACTCAAACACACCTGATTCAACTCATCAGCTCATTATCACATGGGTTAATTGAGCTGATGAGTTGAATCAGGTGTGTTTGATTAGGCAGACAAAGAAAACGTGCAGTGTTGGGGGGCCTTCAGGACAGGTTTGGGAACCACTGTTCAGGATTACTAGAAACTTCCTTGCAGGTGTGAGTTGGAGCTGGTTGGAGCTAAACTGTGCAGAGCTGTGGCTCTCCAGGAATTGAGTTTGAGATCATTGGATTAGAGGCTTGAAATCGATGATCTCCAGTGATGTCAAGAGAGCGTTCAGATGTGCCAAATTATAACTTGGTGGTCTGTAGATTACTGCAAGAAGTGCTTGTTTGGGGGCTTCTATCTT
Organism: Scardinius erythrophthalmus; assembly: GCF_964197995.2. Taxonomy (NCBI): domain Eukaryota; kingdom Metazoa; phylum Chordata; class Actinopteri; order Cypriniformes; family Leuciscidae; genus Scardinius; species Scardinius erythrophthalmus. The sequence continues at coordinate 11,539,037 of NC_138243.1, forward strand.
CAAAACCAAATATTCCAAGTCAGTAACATTCTGTATACATCAGAGGACAAACCTGAAAGCTGTTCTTCACATAAATGGCCACTCCACCACCATTCTTGTTTGCCAAATGTACATAGTTTGTGTAGGATGCATGCCTGTTGCGTTTGTGCATGGTGTATCCATCCAGATGTAGATGTGCAGGAACAGCTGAGCCTGACAGGTGTGTTTCAGTGAGGCACAAAACATCAGCCAAGATAAGCTCATAGTGGCATTTTAAATCATCCATACGACACTCCAGTCCCTCTGTTTTATGATGAATGATTTTAAGAGCTGAATTCAGTTTGGAATCCTGTACAATATGAAGGATGGGCTGGATACTCTGAAAATCCGCTCTTGGCATGTTCTCCAAGGAGGCACTTAATTCTGGATCACAGATGATTTTCTTTTCATCTAAGTCAGTAATAATGTGTCCACGGAGTGATGTTGTTCTGCTGAGTGCAACGTTTGCCATGCCTGATTTGAATATGTGCTTCAGAGATACAACAGCGCAATCAGTTGTCATTCCTTGCACTTTATGGGTGGTACATGCAAAAGCAAGCTTCATGGGAAATTGTCTTCGAACTGTTCCTTTTCTTTTCAGTGGTTCCTCTGATCTCTCAATGTAGACAATGTTGTCATCTCCATCAGGTGCTTTGTTGCGATGTTTTTGTCCTGCAGTCACATTATCTAAATGAAGACCAATTAATTGAACAAATCCATCTCGGGTTCGAGCTGTTATTCTGGCCACCTTGCCAAAAGTGCCATTAACCTGTCCATCTTCCTCATCAATATTTCTGGTTAGCATCACTCGTGCACCAATAGCAATCTGTAGTGTATCAATAAGGTCACGATTGTCTCCTTTAAATGGTGCCGCTTGTCTTTTCATTCCTCCTGTTCGGGGATCTTTTTTGTAATCATGTGCATCAATGTTAATAATATTTGAAAAGCGGGAGGATATGGCTTCTCTGTTGTGGTTGCATAGATGTGTAATGCATCAGTGGGACACTTCAGGGGAGGATCTTAGGACAGTTTCTAACATGCACTTGTCTGCATCAGTCAGCTTCTCATGCTTTTTTAAAAAAAATAATGCAAGTGTCATAGTAATGATTTGAAAATGATCTTTTCAGAAGTCCAGCACATGGTCCTCATGCACACAGAGTGGTTTTGCTCTTCCCACAGGCGGTAATTGATAATAATCTCCTACAGCTAATAAAGATACGACACCAAAAGTTTTCTGGTTTCCTTTAATCTGTTGCAGTCTCCAGTTCACATAGGCAAACAACTGTTTTGACACCATTGATATTTCGTCGATAATTAAAATGTGTGCATTAGAAAGGTCTGCCCTGATTTCATCCAAGCTGTTTCCCAGCCCTTGGTATGGAGGCTTCAAGCTTCTAGGGAGTTTCAGAAGACAGTGCAGTGTTTTACCTGAGATGTTAAAGGCTGCAGTTCCTGTGAATGCTATTAAAAGAACGGTTGGCTTGGAAATGTCAGTATGCTCTTGTATGCATGGAAGCCTGCGCAAAATCTTGGTTGCTTCTGCATAGATAGATTTGATAACGTGTGATTTACCAACTCCTGCTCCTCTGTTGCAAGCTTTTAAAACTTCTTCAAACTTTCTGGCAAGGCTTTTTCATGCCAACTTAAAGTTTGTCTACAAACTTTTTTATCTAGTTAGTCATGCTTGCCAAAGGCAAGGCATCACTATTGTTATTGCTCACACTTCTTCTTCTTCTGGACAACATTTCGGCACGCTACTTGTCCCGCAGCTTTTGTCACAGACCCACGAATGAGGCGTCAAAACGTGCAGATTATTGAGGAATGGTGTGCTATGATTTTTATAAGAGATCGGGGGTATGATGTTCGCCTCAGGGTCGAAAAAGTGGCCAAAAAAATCCCATGCACTTTGCATTCCGAAAAACTTTGACGGGTCATAGCTCAGAGCAAGGATTTCACAGAAACGTGCGGTTTACTACATTTGAAGAGGCTGGCAGGCTCTGTAAGAACATACCTCAAAATGGGGTAAAAGTTGTACCCATGGGTGCAGGAGGTGCCCAAATTTGCCCCATAGACAAACTATGGCGAAGGACGGCCCATGAAACGCATATGTTTTTCCTACTATGGTGAATTGCATAGGGATTTTGTTTTGAACAGAACTCTTGATCACAGTGTCATAGAGACAAGGGGGCGGCCTCATTTTACTCAGATGACCAATCAGTCTCTCAGGATCATTGTGAAGCTATCAAGCCACGCCCTAGCAACCATTTAGATCACCATAGCAACAAGTTCCATAGACTTCCATTGAAAGAGATGAAAGGGATATCTTTGTATAGAAGTGTCATAGAAACATGAGGATGGGCTCGTTTGACTCGGGGCAGCAAACAGCCAATCATGAATCACCTCAACACTTCCTGGCCACGCCCTAGCAACCATTGTCAAGCACCCTAGCAACTCAAATCCAAAGAGGGATATCTTCCATTCTGAATGCCACAGAGGCATGGTGGTTGGTTTATATCATCCATACTGACAAGCAGCCTTTGGAGTTTCATCATTGTCAGCTGCCAAGCCACTCCATAGCAACCAAATACAGTACCATAGCAACCAAATACAGTACCCTAGCAACCATTTTGCAAGACCTATATCTCTGCATCAGAACATCATATTGAGGTTGGGGTTGGCTCTTCTGACCCGTGCTAGCAAACAGGACATCCAACATGCTACATATGCTAGCTGTGAATAGCGACATGCTTATTACAATTAGCTTATGGTTAAACATGATAAAAACAAGTCAAAATGTGCTAGCATCATTCTAGAAACATGCTAATTATGCTAGCAACATGCTAATCATGTTAACATCATGCTAGCATCATTCTAGCAACATGCTAATCATAGTAAATCATTCTAGAATGGGGTAAATTGTGGTAAATCATGCTAGAAACATGGTCAATCATGGTAAATTATGCGATAATGTGGTAAATCATGGTAAATCATGCTAGAAAGATGATAAATCATGGTAAATCATACTAGAAGGTGGTATATCATGGTATTGCAACATTGTTAATTGTGTCAGCATCTGCCCAGTGCTGAGTTTTGCCACTACAAGTACCACTCATATTTTCTTCAGGAAATGTACTCCACACAAAAGTTTGGCGCGCTACTCCTCCCGCGGCTTTTGTCACAGACCCATGAGTGAGGCGTGGGGGTCCTGATCAGCCTTTCGGGGTTGTATTCGCTATAACAACCGACTCGCTCTACATTATCCATTACTTAATGACTCGTTATTACGTAGTTCAAATCTATAATAAAGTGATTTTGTATGATTTGTAACCAGGCACTAAAGTGATTATCCATAAAACGTGCTTTGAACCACTCGGATTGCTTGGGTTCTTAGCTGGGACCCATCACTTCAGTGGGACTCATCACTTCACCACTCCGGACAAGCAAACAAGCGTTATTGTTGAGCCCTGAAATGCAAAGTTGAACCAAAGTTAACCGTTGTAAATGTTAAATGTTTATCAATTTAAAAACTTACATTGACAAATAAATAAATAAACAAATAATAGGTTCAGCTTATCAGTTTACCTTTTCCTGTGCCCCAGAACGCTTCCCACATCTATCCATTTTTGGTCATGGGACAGACTTAAAGTAGTCGGAATTTGAGAGGTGGATAGGCTACTGATTGATATAATAAAATAATCAGTTAAAATGCTAAACAAAAGTTAAATAAAAACGTTTCCTTTCATAATTTTTAACAAACAATTTTGGATTATTTATGAAGTTTTATTAAAGGAGATTTTCAAATAATTCTTTTTTGACAGTGGCGCCACCCTTCTGTCCGGCGCCCCTATGCTCTGCATACACTTCATTCCCCGTTTTTGCGCCACTGGTTCTACGCTAGAATAAATGCAATATAGTTGGTGTGGCCTTTTACAACTGTATGTCTATTAACAAACATACCCAGTAATTTCTTTAGGACAAATTAAGTTTATTTAATTTAAACCTAACGTGAAAAATATTTTAAACGGTATTTACTTGTATTGAAATAAATTAGTTTAAAATAATAATTAAAATCCTGCCTGGACACAATGATTTTTACTACAATAACGTTACCAGCCAGTACAACAGATTCTGCCCGAGCAGAGAGGCTTTTATTCTGAACATCCGTAAGCAGTGTCTTTTATTTTGACAGTTGGCTTTACCTGTAACCGTCGTCATGCGCATGTCAGCGGAAGTGGAAACCGGGCTGCGAGATGACCAATATTAAAACCAAACCGACATGGATTAGGCTGTATGTCCCGAAGTGTAGAGCAGCAGTGAGGCTCTGATAGCACCGCCGCCAGATGTGGGTGAACCTGCGGCACTTCAGTCCCCCTGCAGTGGACGCACGGTGTACATTTACATCCCTGAAGAGAGAGAGGACGAACACAGAGAAGCAAGGTCAGTACTGGATGCATGCAACACACACACACACACACACACACACACACACACACACACACACACACACACACACACACACACACACACACACACACACACACTATGAATACAACAGCAGCCACTCGCCTGCATTTATGGACTCTGTACAGTTTATGCGTTCTGTAGTATATACTGGTCTGGCCTGGTACACACACAGAGCACATTTCACATTACGTTTAGAGAAAGTCCTAAAGGTTAGTGTTGTTTCAGTTTTGACTTACTATGGAGCGTTGCTTGTGTCGGTCTGTGTCTCAAAACCTAGTGAGTTGCCTACCTAGACAGCGTTTTTGTGAACAGTGAATGCACTTGGGGTGTCTAGGAAAGGCACTCAATATGTCTCTAATATGTGTATGTCTAAATGTAATATATGTGAGTCATTCTACAATTTGGAATATATTTAGTATTATTTGATAAATTACATTGTTTCTAACAATTTTCTTCAGGAAAAGCATATTTTATCCATTAAAGGAAAGCATATTATCTCACACAAATATTTTTTGTGCCTGTTTCAGTTCGCTTGGAATTGCCTTAAATCACAGTTTTGTTGATGTGAAATGTACCCCAATTTTACAACGAGCCATATATTGATTCTCCATGATCTCCGTCTTGCCTAGAATGAGAAGACTTCCTGTCCTGGTCGCCCTCATCTGGGTCTGCTCAGTGTTTTATGTGGGCATCTTCCTGTTTGTGGGAGGCTTCCTTCTCGTCAGGCTGGAGGTCAACAGAACCAGCACCTGTGCGGACGTCTTATCTCCAGGAGCCCGGATGAAGGGAGATTTCTGCCTGAGCGAGCCTCGCTTTCGTAGGGCAGTGGTCCTGATCATCGACGCCCTGAAGGCCGACTTCACCCGCTATGATCCGGAGAACACAGCACCCAAACCGTTTGAGAACAAGCTGCCGGTGTTAGATGAGATGGCATCATCACACCCCTCACATGCCAGACTCTACACCTTCCGGGCCGATCCGCCCACCACTACCATGCAGAGGATTAAAGGCTTTACGACTGGTTCCCTGCCCACGTTCATTGACGTGGGGAACAACTTTGCATCCAATGCCATACTGGAAGACAATCTAGTGCACCAGCTGGGCCAAGTGGGTGAGTGAATCTGCAACTGGCATTTTCCTTTTCACCAAACCTGTCAAGAGTTTATAGAAAATGAAGACTATAGTATTCTATGGCCACTCAGAATTTTATATAAAGTGCACTTTTTTGTGTGTGCAGATATTACATACAATAATGTTAGTAATAACACATAAGGACTTGTTTCTTGAGCACCAAATCATCATATTATAATGATTTCTGAAGGATTGTGTGAAGAATATTTCACAGTTTTACTGTTTTTACCGTATTTCTGTACAGCCTTGGTGAGCATGAGAGACTTTTAATATTAAAATCTTTTAATCTTACCAACTCCAAACTTTTGAAGTTTGACTTTTTCTTTGATTTTTATGGTGAAATGTGACTTGGGCCTTTTTTTGTTACATTTGTGAGATTTGCTAAAAAGCAATATTTATAACATTGCAGTATATTTCCATAATTCTGTTGTTTACCATGTATTATTGGAACTAATGGAATTTTATTTACTAAGTCACTGTATTTTATTGAATTAAATGAATCTTAAAGGCACAGTATGTAAGTTTCACCATTAGAGGTCGCTTATTCAAAACAATAACAAAGGCGTAGCTTGATGTCGGCGTGAATGAATGTGGAATCATGGGAATTTGTCAACTTCACCTCCACAGCGGATGGAAAGCAATCCGACGGGACTCAGGCAGAAATCATGTTAATGGATGAGCTATTAAAGTTTTATTAACATACTTACTGTGGTATGAAGCAGGGCGGGGCAGAGAGCCTGAGACGTTTTACTTTGCTGTTTTTATTATGCTTATATGCCACAGCCGATGTGTTCACGGCCGGCTGTATATATGCCTGGCCGCTGCCGCTCATTTTGTTTTGTTGTTAATGTTTATTGTAAGATTAAAGTTAATCTTAACATCCGCCCCTGAACTTTTACTTTACTATAGTTACGTGTGATCACTTAAATTCACATTGTTTTATTTCATTGTAATGAAATAATTTGAATGCTGAATTACTACTCCAGTCACTTTATTTCACGAATTAAAATTACGGGGTAACAGCTGTTTTACTTAGTCAATACAATGAATCATACTAAAAAATGTTACATTTGAAAGTTATGTTAGGCTATATTGTTACTCTGCATGTTCGCTTGGTGGCTGAGAAAACAAGAGATTCTAACAATAAGACTAACTGTGTTGAGCTATTACAATGATTAGTTTTCTCTAGATAAAGGTATCCAAACAGTTGCTCGCCTATCAAATGTTTATTAAAGTTTCTTTGGTGTTTTCTATGGAAGTAAAACCGGAAATGGAGGGTAACACGGATATGACATCATTAACAGGCGATGCAAAGACACGGGCCGTTAAAACATCACACTAGTTAAAATATTGTTGCAAACATTTGGGATTTTGTCAAATTTTCAGACAAAATATCTAATATTGTTATAGTGGTTTTTGGATATTTTAAATCTACAAATCTTACATATTGTGCTTTAAATATTTAGATTTAAATGATCATAAAATGTAGCTTTTCTGCTAGAGTGTTTGTTAATAGTTGTGTTTTCTCTCCTGGTTTAAAGGCAAGAGAGTTGTTTTTATGGGGGATGATACATGGGTGAGTCTCTTCCCCAAGAAGTTCCACAAATCTCTGCCCTTCCCCTCCTTCAATGTGAAGGACTTGCACACCGTGGACAATGGCATTCTCCAAAACATTTATCCTACCAGTAAGCAGAATGATTTCACCTATCCATTAGGAACCTGCCTGGTTGGTTTAAGATCTCACTTTGTTTACCTTGTAAATAGACGTACACATCTCATGTTTACACTAAACACAGTGGGTGAATGAGTGGCTAAGAGGTTTTGTCTGCTCTCTTCAGTGGAGGGGGATGATTGGGATGTGTTGATTGCTCACTTCCTGGGTGTGGATCACTGTGGGCACAGATTTGGCCCGGATCACCCTGCGATGGCTGAGAAACTCTCCCAGATGGATGGAGTTATCAGGTTAGCTGCATGGCTGTTAGATTCATTAACCCACACTCTGGCATGCTGTTACAGTTTCAATATATTCTCTTAAATATTATCTGCTGCTGTCTCACCGCTAACCCCAGGTCAGTGATAAAGCGTCTGAAGAATGACACCCTGTTGGTTGTGATGGGTGATCATGGAATGACAGACACTGGGGATCATGGTGGAGAGAGCCAGAAAGAAACAGATGCTGCCCTGTTTCTCTACAGTTCATCTCCCTTATTTTCAGCACCAGGCTCCCAGGTAAAAGACACTGTTATGATTTGTCTATATTTGTCTATATTTAATATTTCACAACCAATTGTGGTGTCCAGGAAAAAATGGCTGGGTGGAAAGATAGAGATACTGTAGTCAACACTACTGGTCTGTGTTGCATGATAATAGCATCACTTATTTACTTGTGTTACACATAAGTGCAGAGATTTTAATGTTGTTTGAAATAAAAAAAATTTTGGTGTATAAATGTAATTATTATGTAAACGAGTCTAAACACATCTGACTTCTCAAGAGCTTTAAGTCAGAAGCATTCCCCAAAATCAAAAGTCAGGTGCAGCTTTAATTCAGATGTGACATTAAAACATTGATACTTCATTTCAAATAATTTCAAATTGGAAAGAAAATCATAATCCGTATATTTTACGTTCAGTTAGGGCTGCACGATTATGACAAAAATCATAATTGCCAATTATTCCCTTGAAATTGTAATTGCGATTATTAATTACGATTATCACAATTTACATTGAATATATAGGCTATATGAAGAGTTCAGATGCAAAAGCCTCTAAGTGCAATGATCATTTTTATCAAGCTCGTATATTTAAGTTCAGTAATTTCACTTAAATGGCAATGCAAATTACCTATTAATTGTCATTTAGCCTAAGTGAAATTACTCAACTTAAATATACAAGCTTTATAAAAATTATCATTCTAGAAGAAAATATCAGATGGCACTTCGAGGCTTTTGCATCTGAACTCTTCATATATATATAGATAGATAGATAGATAGATAGATAGATAGATAGATAGATAGATAGATAGATAGATAGATAGATAATTATACAAGTTTACTTAAAAATTGTGAACAAACACACACTGTCCCCCTTTACTTAACATACACATAAATTGTAAGAATATGACTAATAGTAAAGATTACTAAGAAATAAACATTAGGCATAGATGCTAAAGCTATTAAATAGCAGTCCCAAACTAGCTTTTGTTAATACAATGTTGGTATGAGCCACAGTCATTTAAAAATATAAAAAAATAACACAAAGGTAAAATAAAGTGGCATTTTGGGGTTAATATTGAAATGACAGTTACCATGGTGAATACACAATATTAACACGAACTGTTAATGAAACATGGAAACTGCTCCTGGTGAATAGAATGAAAATCATACCTGCATGCAAATCCTTCTCAGCTAACACACGACGTACCAGTAACGTGATTTATTGGTATTTTACTTTTATTTCGTGACTTAATTTACTAATTTACAACGTAACAACGTTGCATGCTCGTAGTTTTCTTTGTCCGTTTTTCTGAGGTGAAAGACTTTTTATTTCAGCGTACACATAAGTCGCTGCCTGGTAGTTCCTATTGTGCTGGGTTTTCTGAAGTAGTTGTGATCCGCCTCTTATAACATGCTCTAAATGCACGCAGAGTGGATTTAAAAAAAAATTTTTTTTATTATTTTTATCGCGTCTTTGAACGATTACGTAATCGTGGCATCCATAATCGTAATCACGATTAGAAATTCGATTAATTGTGCTGCCCTACGTTCAGTCCATATCAAAATCTAAAATAAGAAAAACAAATTGTTTAATTTTTAGCAGAATCAGTAGCCTTTTCTCAATTTTCTACTTCCAATTTCCAAAAATCTATAAAACCATAGTGCTTTGGTTGTCTTTGGACTCTTTCCATACATTTGGAGTTCAGCATGTTTATATTTTTTTTAGGTGGAACCTGAGGTAGTACCTCAGACTGATCTGGTGCCCACCCTGGCACTTCTGCTGGGAGTTCCCATTCCCTATAGCAGTGTGGGCCAGGTTCTTCTGCCTCTGTTTCCTCAGAATGGCTCCCGAGGTGCACCTACAGGACTCAGCCAGGCTGAGGCGCTGTGGATTAACGTCAAACAGGTTAGAGGAATTTCTCTTAGCCTATGTTTTAGGGTGCAATTATATTTTTGCCTCCATTATATTTCATATTTTTTTGTTAAACAATTGTGCTGAGCTTAGCTTAATTCTGTCTGATTCTTCCATTTCTGTGAAGGTACACCGCTTCTTGGAGACCTACTCTAACATGGCCAAAGACATCCCACCAGACAGTCTGTCTCAGCTTCGGGCTGACTTCTCAAACATTTCCTCCCAGTACTTAGCCGCTGCCCACAAGGGCCATCTTCCCTCTCCTAAGCTAGTCGTCTCCATGCAGAACTATCTGACGGCTGTCAGAGAGACTTGTAGAGCCTCCTGGGCCCGTTTCAACCCTTTCAAAATGGCTGCCGGGCTCTTAATCTTAGGGGTTTCCTGTATGCTGTGCTACGTCCTTTCCGAGTTGTCTCATGTAGTAATTCAGGAAAACGTCCTGAAGTTGCCTATACTCTCAGGGCTGGTGATGGGACTAGTAGTAGCTGCAGGTCAGCTGTTCATGCAAGGTTATTTGGAGCTCTCATGGTGTTTGGGAGTTGCAGCACTTTCTTCTGAGGTTTTTTTTCTATGGAGAACTCATGGAGTTTCTCCAAAAGATAGGTGGTCACCTTCTGGCCTCCTCACGCCGGCCCTGCTGGTTCTTTTCCTGCGCTGTGCCTCGCTACTCTCGGACAGCTACGTCATCTATGAGGGCCATGTTGTTACCTTCTTGCTCTTCACGTTAAGTGTATATGTTCCTCTCCGTCTCAACTGGGATGGACTCCTGGTCCCACTTCCTCCACCAGACACCCAGAAGCCACCTCGGCTGCTCCCAACAGCACTGCCGTCCTCAGTGGTTAGACGGGAGGCCACCATCTTGCTGGTGTGGTTGGGAGTACTTGTTGGATCGCTTTACCTATCCCTCTCCTTCCACAACTGCCGAGAGGAGCAGGGCACCTGCCAGCCCTCACCTTTCCTCTCCCCGCTCTCACGTGTACAGGACAGCCAACTGCGCAATCTCCACTATGTCCTCTCTGTGGTCTCATTGGCCATGTGGGGGTACCTTCTACATCGTTGGCTCAGACACTACGGGAACCTTAACTGTTTCAGCGTGACTTTGTTTCTGGCCTGCTTCCTTGTACCACTGGCCTGTGTTTGCATGGGGTTGCATTGGGCAGTGAGCGCCACTCCACAGGACACCTTCCGGAGTTTGTCCGAACTAATCGGCCTAGCCCAGGTGTACCTGCCGCGGACCACTTTCTGTCTGCTGGGCCTGGGATTGCTCCTGTTGTGGGTGGATCCCATGACTGTGTTCCTCAAGTCAAGGACTCCGTTGAACTCTCGAGGAACATCCCTGCCACCCCCCAAGTACCGAGCCAGCACGGGAATCAGTCCACAGGCTGAATTGCACCACCTTATACCACAGCTGTATCAGCGCATCCGACACTCGCTGGAGGATGGGGTCACGGAAGGTAGCGAAGAGGACAGCAGGCCGGCCGTGGAGGCTTATGGTCTGGGTACGGTGTACTCGGCGCCCTTGGTCCTGCTGTGCGAACTCCTGGGGTTGGCGCTTCTGCTACTCCATCCAGAGGGAATGGCCCTTACCTTCCTGCTTCTCCTGCTGGAGGCCGGAGCTGTGCTGCACATCCACGCCTGTAGCACCACCCTCTCCAGCCTGCACAAACACTCCAGTAAGATGCACTCCATTTCTACCTTCACACCTTATGCCTTGCTAAGCTATTACTACTAGTGTTGTCAAAAAGTACCGACTTCGGTACCAAGTCGGTACTGAAATTCTATTGTTGAGCGGAATCGTAAACACCTCTGATAGCCCATTGTGTTCACATGCTCATCAAATATGTCTGTGATTGGCTACAATGATCAGCGCTTCAAAAACATGTTGTAAATATACATCAATGACGCTCTTCACTGAGCGCTTACACAGATACACACGGGAGCGTTTGAAAGCAGGCGTCTATCAGCAGACCTGTCCGTCTTGTGCTTTCAAACGCTCCCGCTTTCAAAACACTTTCAAATGCTCCTGTGCGCTGATCATTGTAGCCAATCACTGACATATCCGATGAGTGTGTGAGCACAATGGCCAATCAGGGGTGTTCACGATTCCGCTCAAAGCGTCAATTTATTTCACATTTTACTTATGCCTCAAATATTCTTATTTGAACCCTTCCAGATGGTTTCAGTGTGCCATGGGCTCCAGTGGTTTCATGGTCTCTGGCAGCCACCCAGTTTTTCCACGCTACAGGACACCTCCCAACCTTCCCCTCCATTCAGTGGGGTGCTGCATTTGTGGGTTTTCCTCAAGGTCATACAGGCACTGTTCTTCCTGCCTCATTGGTGACCCTCAACACCTTCTCCTCTCACATCATCTTTGCGGGTAACTTGACCTTAGCTTAGGTGCAGGATAGGCATGATTCACACTTGATGTTTCTGTATCACCTTATACTGGTCAACCAGTCATAACTTTGATCAGCCATTTGTTTGAAGCTTATGAGATTCTCCCTTGTGTCCATACATTCTCTCAGTTTTTAATGATCATTATCTAATTCGCACATGCAGTTGGTTGTCCTCTACTGCTGTTCTGGCCTCTGGTGTGCGAGGTGCGTGGGACCCGATCTACATGCTCAGCAGGAGCAGAGGAGAGTGAGGACGCTGTCATGGAGATGAGACTGAGAGAGAACCCTCAGAAGTTCAGCTCGAGTCTCCTGCAGCTCGCTGCACGCTACCTCTTTGTGAATGGAGCACAGGTGCGTTCAAATTATGCCTACATTCACATTGCCTTATGCTCACATTTAAAGGGTCACTTCACCTAAAAATTTAAATTATCCCGTAATTTACTCACCCTCAAGCTATCCTAAGCCCCTTTCACACAGTGCGTTGATCCCGGGAAATTGCCATAAAATTGCTAGTGTGCCTTCTGTGTGAATGCAAACACGTCCCGGGATTGATGCCGGGATCGATGCCGGGATGGGGACCTAGTTACATTGCCGGGATCAGTCCCAGAACGCGCCCTGTGTGAACAAAAGCCAGGACCAATGCCGTAAGGGGTGTGTCGTGGTAATGACGCACGTGCCATCACACATGACTACATCGTCACTAGCTTCCGGTAACGTCCATTCACGAGAGTCGAGATCCGGCGAATGAAGCTTAGCGTTTAAGCTTAGCGTTTAAGCTTAGATGAGAGTAGACGACTCTCGCGGTTCAAACAAATAGGGCTGGGCAACAAACTCAAGCTCCTCCAACATTTCTCTTTAAAAATTCTTGATTTAGACTTCTAATTTGTGATTGGTGTTTTGTTTTGCTCTGTCCTCTGCACTTCCGTGTTCGTCAATACGTCATGCTAGACTCACGAATGGAAGCCAGTGATTCTAGTTTATAAAGTTATAAATGGATGTTTTTCTTACAAAAATGCTTCAGAAGGCCTTTTTTAAACCCCCTGGAGTCGTATAAATTACTTTTATGATGGGTGGATGTACTTTTTCGGAGCTTCAAAAACTAACCATCAGACACCAAATTCATGCAGAACATTTTTTTAAACTAAACTGTATGTTTCTGTGGTCTCCATTACAGTGAAATGGCATTCCACAGTGATCATTTATTTTGTAGGTTAGGTAATTTAAAAAAAATAAATTCACCAGATGTGAATTGTTCTAATACGTTTTTTTTTTTTTTTTGCGAATGTCATACATTTGTGTTGAGTCGCATAAGACTTGGTGTGAAGAGGCTTAGCAGGCTGATGTATTTTCATCTAAGGCTGCATTCACACTACAGGGCTTAATGCTCAATTCCGATTTTTTGGCCGTTTTCAAGCCGTTCACATTTCCAATTAAATGCGACCTTTTGTGATCTCCTGTGTGAACGTGAAATGACCCGCATGCGCAGAAGAGTACTCAATGGTCAACGACGTCACTTGTTGTTTGCGGAAGTAGCTAAACTTCAACTAGCTGTGATTCACTCACACACACACACACACACAAAACACATGAGCGCGCGCAGCGACCGTTGCACAAGAGCCAGACAGCAGCCGCTGACCTATCTAATATCAGCACAAACAAGTTAACATAACGTTAGTCATTGGATATATAATGATGGTGGCTGTGGGCTTTTTTTTTTTCTTTTTTTTTTATTAACGGGCTCGTCGAGGTCGACCCGTTCGGCAGATTTACCTCAGCTCGACGAATATGCAGTCCGTTTTCAGACCGACGACTACTTCAACGCAGAATTATGATGTTTGTCGGGTATCAATGACGTGCGGGTCGGATACATGCGACCTGGCCGTTCAGACTGAAGTCGCATTTCAAAAGATTGGATACGTATCGGGTTTGGGACCACATACTCAAGTGGCCTGGGTCGCATTTGAAAAGATCGGATCTGTGTCGTTCAGACTGTCATGAAAAGATCAGATACAGGTCGCATAGGGGCAAAAAAATCGTAATTGGGTCGTTTCAGCCTGCTGTGTGAACATAGCCTAACATTACGTTTTTGTAAAATGGAAAATAAAATGATAAATAACTTGTTTACCTTTAGGTTTTTGCATCGGTTTGTGCGGCTGCTATCCTCAGGAGACACCTGATGGTGTGGAAAGTGTTCGCACCGAAGTGAGTTGCCATCTCCATCTCTTTCTCTATTTTACCTCTTATCTCTTTCTTATTTTAATGTCTTGTTACATTTACAAAATGCATTTTTGAAATGGACTTGGTGGGTTGAACGAATAGTTCAGTATTGTTTGACAGTGTTGTTTTGTACAAGGTCCTTTAAAACTTTTCTAAAATTCACCCACACAGCACTTGCTTTTCATGTTGAGAAGGTTTAGCAAGCTAACTGTCAGCATAGACTTCCAGTCCAGTGCTTTCTAAACAGACCCTGAATTATAACTAGAACATAAATCCTGAGTTTTGACAACTCTGACTTTCACATGAGGTGAAATTATGCAGTGAAGTATTTTGCTGTCATTACAAACAAACCCACACAGGGATCCATTGTGGCATTGTGAGTGTTGGCATAGAAACCCCGAGTAGTTTTCATCTTGTAATTGCTGTAATTATGACACAGCGCAACTGCAGCATAAGTTAATTTTTAAAAAACACTCCTCATAACTGCATCCTAAGCTGTGTTTTTTTCTTTTCGGCAGACTGATGTTTGAGGCGTCCGGCTTCATCGTGGGCAGCGTGTTTGTTATTCTGGGTGTTGCCATGGTGATGAGGGTGGACATGTCAGTGGGCGGTCTGTTTAAGAAACTCCTCCCTCAGAACTCCAGGTAGCACTCGTCACCCAAAAAAACTCGTCTAGAACTTTTCAGAGATGTGTTGAAGACACCTGGCCATCCTCCTCAGCTTCACTGCCAACCATACATATGAAAACCAGATCTGTTTCGCATCTGACTTTGGGCCAAAGAGGTCTAAAGCATCTCCTCATTTTTAAACACGTGAGAGAAGTCAATAAACCGAAGCTATTTTATAAGACTGCAACAGTCATTATGCTTTCAATAAGCTATTGAACTGTTGACAGGCATTGGTTGCTTTACTGCCTTCGTATTGAAAGAGAGAGAGAGAAAGGGAGATGATCTTTGTGCATGCTTTTTTTACTGCCATGCCCACAAGGTCATTCAAGAGAATATTAGAAGTTATTTTATTGAAGGGCTACATGAAATCCACAGTGTTGCAATGATGTGAACTTATAACCCCCCCCCCCCCCCCCCCCCCACTGACCAAAAGATTTAAAGGGCTAGTTCAACTAAAATGTAAATTCTGTCATCATTTTAACAACCAAACAATAATGGTGGATTGTAACCAGGGAAAATTGTGCTCACTATTTACATTCATTGAATAGAAGAGGGCCGCTTGAACATTCTGCAACAGCGCCCCCTTTGTGTTTTATGGAAGAAAGAAAGTCATGCAGGATTTGGAGTGTAAATGACAGAATTTTTTTTAATTTTTTTTTTGGTTGAACTGTCTCTTTAAAAGCCATGCTTGAGGGCATCATTAATTTAAGCAGTGGACTGAACTATTCGTGATTTATTGTTTTTTCTCTCTCTTTTTTTCTCTTTTATTGTCCTGCTTCTTATTGTGTTTTTTTTATTATTTTATTTAATAGCTCATTGTTAATGTGGTGTCCTGTCTATTCCCTAGCAATAACCAGCATCAGGGTTGAACCAATAACATGTATGTTGTGTTCTTCACCTTTTTTGTCTTTTTTATTTTGGCTAGGTAAATTCTTCACCTAGATATCAGGTCACTAGTTTTAACGGTTGCCTTGTTTGATATTAGTGAATGAAATCTGTGTTCATTCAATTTGCAATGACTGTTATTTATTTAGCTGTCATATATTTAGTTCACTAATGGATTAAATGATTTTACTCATCTCATTTTTGTGAGAAATGCATGGGGAAGATAATTACATGATCATATGCTCAGGTTAATTTAGCCATAATGCAATAGAATATTCTGTTCTGCATGTGTGCATTTTTTTGTGTGTGAGAGGCTAATTTTTGTATTTACTTTTTTAAAGCAAAATACAGTCAAGCCATTCAGTGGCTTTTAATAACATCTTAATGTGTGGTGGATGATTGAATTAGAGCTGTGAAAGAAATCATTTTAATTGTCCTAAAATTGTTTAAATTCATTGATAAAGGGGAAAAAAATCAATTAAATATTTTGTACAATTTGAAATGGTTGTTTGTGTGTGTATTCTAGTTTCTTTGTGTTTGCAGGAGCAGCTGTTGTCCTGCAGAGTGCACTGTTTTATCTAAAAACACCCTATGAAATCTGCAAGTGCCAGGATAAATTCATTAGAAAGTGCCCTGTCATACTGAAGGTCGTTCTCTTTGCATAAGTGGACATTAAGCTCAGGAATGACCAACAAGCAGAATTTATAGTTCTGGTAAGAAGTGAAATAAAAATGTATTTTTGGTGTAATGCTCCAATTTCAATGGTAGTTATGGCCCTGTTATATTGGTCCTTTGGCAAAAAAAAAAAAAATGTTGCTAAAAGGTTGTTATAGACCCTGGCAAAAAGTGGTGGGGACATGACCCACCCGCAAATTACGCCAGTGGAGAGTGCTATAGGTAGTTCTCAGTCACAACGGGTGAGAAAGCTTGACATGGAGCTGCTAAATCTTGAATGCATTCATCTTGAACCTCTGGGGAATCTATAAAAAAAAAAAAAAAACGCAGAACAGAGAGTCTGCTGGCAAAAAGAGAACCACAACAGAGCCCTTAATAGAACAAGAATCAACATGGGCTTGGCTTTTGGGAAATGGTGAGAACAGGGATTTGAAATGTTGTAAAAGCCATGCGGAGATGGTGTTTTTATTACTCAACAGCTGAGTGAGTTATTTTATTGAACTGATAAATTGCCACTCTCTAAATGAGTTAATTTGTGAAACATTATCTATCCTGAAGGTTATTTCTTCCACATAGTCACGCAGAGCTGAACCACAACCAAAACATAGTCTGTCTGTCTAAATAGTTATACTTTATTTACACAATGCCAAGAAAATGAACAAAATGGGAGCAAACAGAATGGAAAAAATAAAGTTAGTCAATGCTCAGTGAGAGCTCAACTTTTTTCATTTTGATGCTTTTATTTTCATTTTTTAAATTGAGATTATATCAGTGTTTAAAATGACAACACTCATAAAACATCATATAATTCATCAAATACATTGCTAATACCTACTGAAGTTTGTGATTTTGTTTTCCCACCATGAATGGAGTTACCTCATGGAATATGATGTCATTCAGGACAGGGATATCATTGTTAACTAAAACTACTAAAATCATTTTTGTTAATTGAAATAAAGCTGAAATCAAATAGAATATATGTGGTAAACCTATTTAATTAGAAATGTTGCCTTGGCAATAAACTGTAATACGTTTAATTTGAAGCAATTAAATAAAAATAAAAACTTTACTAAAACTAAAACTGAAATAAATATAAATTAAACCAATAACAGTATTTAAATAACAATAATAATAATAATAAAATTACAAAATTGCATGAAGAAATGACAATTGCATGAAGCACCAAGAAATGGCAAAATATGAATAAAACTAAAATAAAAACAGATTTAGGAGCTGGATTTTGTTATTAAACACCTATAATATAACTAGTTATGTAGTAATTTTATTTTTACTAGAAACTAAAAGGATAGAAAGTAATGGATGGATTAACAGATAAGAATATATACCAGAAAACATGCTTTAATTTAGACATTTTCAATAGAGAAATTAAAAATGATTTGCCTTCAAATTGCGAGTTCTTAGAATTACATAGTGCGCAGGGACATTGAAAAATTACAACACCCAATCAAAGTATTAAAATAATGATGAAAGAAAACAAATGAATACGAGTTACATTTTTTATCCTATATATTGGGACATGAAAATGTTCTAGGAATGACCCTTGATGTTTCTGATTGCATTGCAGAAACGCAACCAAAACCAAACTAGGTAATTTATTTAAAAACGATCAGTGTTTTCCCCGCCAGCTTCAGTTTGTTTGTTACACATGACAGGAATGCAGAAAGAAAAAAAAACACGTTCACATTTCCACCCCTACAAAACACAATTAACCAATACACGTCCCCCTTTGTGCCCTACATCAAAGTGGGAAATACCCATCCGTCAAGTTAAGAAATGACCACCTGTGGTTGGCACATAAACAAACTAATCTTACGGACTTTCCAGTGGCCTTTGTCCCTGCACTACAAAAGATCTCTCATATCAAAGCGGGCTCATTGCACAAACAAGAACAACAGATTCAAAACAAGGAAAGATGAGAGATGAGTGCATTTTATCAACGAAATGTTCCTTTGAGCGTGACGGTAAACTTCCAAGCTCCATTTAGCAAACCAATGCTGATTCTGAATGTGCTTAAAGTCAGACCTCAGGTCTAGTCTGTGTTACGGGTGCAAAGTGTGCTCGGAATATCCTGCTTATCTGCAGAGAAAGATCTATAAAATCTTGCCTGACAGCTGACTTCTTGAAAACTCCCGTGTAACTTTATCTGGCAGTCAAAAGGGGATTTCTGCAAACATAGCTTGATTCTATGCAACTGTGAAGATTGCCGTTATCTGTTCACAGTTGCAATCGAAATTATTCAACCCCCACTGCAAATCAGGTTTATTGGCAGAATGTATAGATTTTCAACTATTTGCAAATTACAAATCAAACAAAAGTAATTGAAATAGCTCAACACAACAAATGTTTCAAGTTTCCCCAAACTCAACTAAAAATGCAACTTTTAATGACTTCTGCAGTCTCAAAATTATTCAACCCCTTCATGGCAAGCATCTTTAGTACTTGTAGAACATCATTTGCTGGTGTCTACTTGTAGACTTGTAGGTCTACACCAGCTTCTGGCAGCGTTTCTCAGGAATCTTAGCCCATTCCTCATGAGCAATGGCCTCCAGTTCAGTAATATTATTGGGTTTGTGTGTTGCAACCGCCTTCTTCAAATCCCACTGATGTTCAATGGGGTTCAGGTCAGGTGACTGTGAGACTGTGGTGGCCACTGTAGAATCTTCCAGGACTTCTTATTGGAATTGAATGTATGCTTTGGATCATTGTCCTGTTGGAAGGTCCAATGACGCCCAAGCTTCAGCTTCCTCACTGAGGGCATGACGTAGGATTTCCTGATACTTCAATGAATCCATCTTGCCTTCCACACACTGCGGGTTTCCAGTGCCTGAGGATTATTCAGGGGGTGAATAATTTCGATTACATTTGTATCTCCATCCGTAGACATCTTATGCATATACATCTCAATAATAAAAACAAAAATAATGCTTTTGGAATAGAAAATGCCATTAAACTTAACCCAGCCAGCAAACTAGAAATTGTGAGGTTTGTGTCTACGTGACTAACTTGAAACTCATTAGCTTTAGGGCATCAGTGATAAGAAACAAACTGTTTGGTGACCTGCAGATTTCTGCAATGAGTTTATCTTGTATAGATTCCAAACAGATCTGGCAAGTGCACAACCTGACTGTGGGAAGTGGCTTGATTTTTGTATTTTTTTTTCTGTTGTTCATTGAAGGAAAGTGAATTTGAGCCTCCAGTATAAACAAGCGCTTTGAGACATGGGCGAGTCTACACAAGGAAGATGGATCATTGCTGTTCATCATGAGCACAATGAAAGTTGAACCTCCAAACGAACAGAACGTTTTGTTATTGGAGCTTTTGCAAGTTAAACATCTTTGGCAAATTACTAACCGCAAATATTTCATCAATCTTGCTCGGAACTTATGACAAGTCTATATCTGTTGATAGAGAATACATAAAACATCTCTTTCAAATGTACATCTGTTCTCAGTGTAAATGAAAGCCAACCAATGTTCAACAGTATGAGAAAACGTAAATCAATACTGATGAAAGAAACGTGTTATATAACACATTTGTTGTATAACTGGATGAATGTTATAATGCAATATTTTAGAGTGACACTAGTTGTAGAGGTCGGTTGCCATCAACATTAAAACAGACCCTTATATTCAAAAATGCAAACTGACCACTGACTTCATTACACATCTTCTATGATGAGCATACTTTAAATTCCTATTTTAAAATTCATTTTTTTTTGAGTCAAAAAAAAAAGATTCTTGAAAATGTTTTAGGGGCCACTAAATAAACACAACACTGTTTTCAACTAAAAACGGAAATCTTTTAATGCTTTTTGGTCGTGCATTTGTACAATCGCAGCGTTTTAAAACAGAAAAGTTTTAGGCCTAAAAAACCCCACAAATTTGTGAAAACGATGCCGTCATGCACATGCGTATTATGCATTCAGTCTTTAGGTGCGTAGTTTCTTTACAAAGTGACCTTGCCATACTGGCCTGGCATGAATAATGTGTTTTTACTCGTTTAAGCGGATCCGTGTGAATGGAGATCATATTAGCCACTTTGCGACCAAGTAGTTATAGGAACTTAGTTATAGGAACTGTCCACTTCTAAACAGTTCTAAGAACTACTCTCCCCCAAACTCGGTTCTGCTGTTTGCGTTCACACTGGCCAAGTGGCCATAGGAACTGGTAGGAGGGGTAAGGGAGTGACGCAAGCACGGTGACTTTTATTTTGACGGCGCGACAGACTTTTATTTTGGCGGCGCTGAGAACGCCAGAGCAAACAATGCTCGCATTCTCTGTGTTTATTAGTTAGCAATTGTCTAACAGTACTGTTTCTTATTAGATAGAACTGTTAAAGAAAGTAGACAGTAGGCTATATGAAAAAAGGTTATTAGCCAAACGCTATGCCGTGTGGTTGATGTCCAGTGTTGCTAGCTGGGCAGATAAACATAATCATGTTTGGCTTGGTCCCCTCAAAGTTGCGTTGGATTTTCTCTTCAGCATAAAGGTTTAGACCCATCTATCACTGTTTTCCATGTTTGTATAGTTAGTTTATGGAGTAAATATATAGGCTATAATCTGTGTGTTTACATTCTAGCTGTTTTAAAAATGGCAGGTGCTGGTGTTCCGCGTGTGTTCGGCCAATCAGCATACACTAACGTCACGGGTAGTTCCTATAGTGCTGGTTTAGACCCTACTCTGAAGTAGGACCTAAATTAGTTCCTACAAATGGAGTTCCTAGAACTAAAATCGTTCCTAGTTGGCATGTTCGCACCGCAGGAACGTCCCGGGTACTTTAGTCAATTGTTCTAGGAACTGTGAAAAGGTTCCTCCGGTCGGAAAGCGGCTATAGACAACGTTGTCAAAAACTTTTCTGTTTTTAGTACATCATTATCATGTAAACGTCCACTTACTTGAAGAAAAAAACCTTCTCAGGAGTGTAAATATGAAGAAACACAAAGGCCAAATTTCCTTAATCATCCAACACAATGAGTAAAACCAAAGAATATAGTTCTGATGTGCAGCAAAAGATTGTTCAGCTTCACAAAACAGCAAGTGGCTGTAAGAAAATAGTTTTAGTGGCCATAGACTATACATGGATGACAGATGGAGAATTGCGGAAATTAGCCTTAGGAAAAGAAAATCAAACAGCACCTACATCACCACATGTTGTTTGGGAGAGTTTCAAGAAAAATCCTCCTCGCTCATCCAGAAACAAACTTGTCAGAGTCAGACACGACTGGAACTTCAAAAGGGTCAGATGAAACTAAAAAAGAGCTTTTGTGCAGCAAAACCAGATGGGTTTGGTGCAAACAGGGATAACAAGTAATAATAATAATTATAATAATTCGTTACATTTATATAGCGCTTTATCTGAGACCTCAAAGCGCTTTACATAGAAGGGAGAATCTCCTCAACCACCACCGATGTGCAGCATCCACCTGGATGATGCGACGGCAGCCATATTGCGCCAGAACGCCCACCACACACCAGCTTACTGGTGGAGAGGAGACAGTGATGAAGCCAATCAGTATATGGGGATGGTTAGGAGGCCATGATGGACAGAGACCAAGGGGCAAATTTGGCCAGGATGCCGGGGTTACACCCCTACTCTTTTTCGAAGGGCATCCTGGGATTTTTAATGACCACAGAGAGTCAGGACCTCGGTTTAACGTCTCATCCGAAGGACGGTGCTCTTTTGGCAGTATAGTGTCCCCGTCACTATACTGGGGCGTTAGGACCCACACAGACCACAGGGTGAGCACCCCCTGCTGGCCTCACTAACACCTCTTCCAGCAGCAACCTGTTTTTTCCCAGGAGGTCTCCCATCCAGGTACTGACCAGGCTCAGCCCTGCTTAGCTTCAGTGGGCAACCAGTCTTGGGCTACAGGGTGATATGGCTGCTGGCAAGCAAGAGATCTCCACACCGAATCTCTCCAGATCCTTCAGATTCCCAGATCTATGTTGGCGCTTCTTCTCCTCAGTTCAGCCCACTCATCTTCTATAGGGTTCAGGACAGGTCAGGGACTGGGATGGTCATGGCTGAAGCTAGTAGGCTACCCCATGCCCACAGTTGCTGGATCTGTGAAATTTTGGGCCTATTTTTTTTTTTTTACCGGAGGTCCTGGACATCTTGTTCAGATATATGGCATCATGGATTCTAGCAAATACCAACAGATAAAAAATCTAAACCTGACTGTCTCTGCTAGAAATCTTATAATGGGCCATGGTTGGATCTTCTATCAGGACAACGATCCAAAACAAACATCAAAATCAACACAAAAATGTGTTACTGAGTACAAAATGAAGCTTCAGCCATGACCATCCCAGTCCCTGACCTGTCCTGAACCCTATAGAAGATGAGTGGGCTGAACTGAGGAGAAGAAGCGCCAACATAGATCTGGGAATCTGAAGGATCTGGAGAGATTCGGTGTGGAGGAATGGTCTCTGATCTCTTGTCAGGTGTTCTCCAAACTTATCAGACATTATAGGAGAAGACTCAGAGCTGTTATCTTGGCAAAAGGAGATTGCACAAAGTAGGCTACTGAATAAAAGGGTGCCATTAAATAATGAATCTATCTCAATTCGAGCAGCTCGTCTAAAGAATGTCTAAAGACATCTTTTTCGTCAGCACCTGACCAATTAATAGCACTTACCTTTTCTTTTCTATTTTATTTGTTTTGTTTTTCTGATTTTTTTTAGACTAACTGAGACTTGTTACAGCACTTGTTGCCCTCTTGTTGGTCTGATTGCTTCTATTGTTCTCCTCATTTGTAAGTCACTTTGCATAAAAGCGTTGCTAAATGATTGAATGTAAACGCAATTACGGCCAGTGTGTTTTGGAGAAAAATATTTATTTCATAATGTAATTTACCCCCAACTTTCAATTCGTTTGAAATATTAAATTTTTGCCAATGTTTTGAATGAAAGATCAAAGGCATTAACAATGCAGATTTATTTTCACAGGCTTCTTTTTCAATATTGACAAATATACAAAATGTGTAATATGCAAAACACATAATGCATATATTCAAAGTTATTTATATTATATAATTTATTATAGATTTCATATTAAAAACGCTTTCATTAGAGGGGCTGTAACTCTCATCGCACACTTTGACTAGCCATCAAATAGTCCTGATTGTTTGTAATTTCCTCATCACATGCTTTGACAAAGCAGCTTGATTACCTCTGGACCCGCTGAAGTTGCTGCGGCCCAGGTGGAAGTGAGCCATCAAATAGGAAGTGACACGGCATGTTGCTCATTCCCAGACAATCCTGAAGTGATGAGTGAAAAGTGAACGCAGCTGTGGTTAGAAATTAAACTGCTTGAACTCAAGTAGAGGATCAAAGTCATCTGTTCCCATCTTCACGCTTCTTTAGTGCTCATGAGATACACTCGGATCATATCACAGAATAAAGACCTGGCCGGCGTGTGGAAGGGCTGTTAATCGAGCAGGATTTCAGATTATGGGACCATAAAAAAATAAAAAAATAAATGATTTTAGTTCTGCATGTTTGAGGCCTTTAGTTTGCTGGCTGCATTCCATGCATATATTTAGCTTCTACATGTAGATGCACGCCTGAAACATAACACTACCAGTATTGCCAAACCACTGGACATTTCTGTGCATAAGAATATTATGATGCACATTTCAGCTGCTTTGAACAGGAAACAAGTATTTCTTTATTTGTGGCTAAAAACTCAATAGCAGAGAAATGTAGGATACAAATCTGTGAAATTATTAGGAACATAAAATATCAATGACTGGAAGGAACTTAGATAATATTTCTCAAAGTACATCATTTTCCAACAGCGATCATTGCTTACCTGCCAGCAGTAACGGGTACATGTTCTCGCAGCTTTTATTGGGTCACATCCAAAAGCACATGAACCCACAAATTAGTGGTGCTGTCAATCAAACCATACATGAATTTGCCAGCTTTGATATTAAGGTATGTTTCTTTAAAAGTTAATATGTTACATAAAAGAGTCATAAAGATGAACATTATCACAACCATTATGGCAATAATTGGTATATCTCATCAGATATCCACATGCAAAGTGTGCTCATATGATTAACCCGATACTGCTTGTCTATATGCAGATAAGACCAGATAAGACCATGAGCAATTGAGAATCCAATGCAGAGCAGCATGCTCTCATTTTTAATTTAATTTAATTTATGTATTTGAATCCACTCAGTGTGGACACTTCTGATTAAAAGACAAAAGAAACCTACCAGTGGGCTGATGCACACTAGAATGATCACTTGGTGGAATTTAAGCAACATCTAATTTGTTCAATGTGCCACCTGTTCCCTCCAGCTATGAGCGACACGCGTTAATACAACTTTACCTTCACCATGTTTGTTTCTCATGAGACAGTGACATTGATAAGCACATTTTAAAAGCCCCGAAGACATGTCGAAACTTTCCCTTCGCTTCAGATGAATGAACTTGCTTGGGAGGAGCCTTCACTTCCAGTTAACAAAAGAAGGTGAAAGGGCTCTTTTAATAGGGATGGATTTACAGGAAACGGCTGCCTTAAAGGATAAAGAAAGTGAAAGTTTGTGATGAAACGTATAAAAGGAGTGCATGCGCCATTGAGCCACACATCTGTTGAGGACAGGTGAAATAACACATACAGAGGGACAACATGATGTTCTCTAACTCTATGACACTATGGACATGTGCTCTGCTTATATTGAGCGTCGGTCTATGGAGCTGTACAACAGGTGAGGAAAATGTACCATTATTTAGCAATATCCTTGTGCAAGAGGTTTAAATGGAGAAGTTTTAAAATGTATTTGAACGCATCTGAAGGTTACACGAACAAGAATGCAAGTGCTTTATTTATTTGACAATGTCTTTACAATAATTTATAAAACAATTCTTAACTATCTGTAAAGATAATCTGGCTATTGTTTAGCAGGCGAGACTGTGAAAATGGCTGATGGTTAACATTCTGTGCACTGTTTAACTACCAAAGCTCAAGGTGATGGGGCGGCGGATTGCTGTTTAACCACCAGCGCCCAGCGCATCCCACAGAGGGTGGTGACGTCCTTCACCATTCAGACCAATGATGGAGCCTGCAGGATTCCTGCCACTATGTAAGTCGCATTACATGCATTTCAAAATGCCTCAATAGTGCTACAGACTTCAAGGTGTATGATTTTCCATATTTAAATATGGATGAATTTCCACAGATTTGTCACAAAGAAGGGCAGGAAGCTCTGCGCACCCTTTCCCAGTGAGAATAACTGGGTAAGCAAACTGATTGACCACATACTGTCAAGACCTGTAAGAAAACCTAAAGGTATGTGTTTGTATCTATTTCATCATCAAATTTAGAACATTACATAGTAGAAAACACACCACATGATAAAAATAATATAATTTATGGCACAACATAACATTTATGACACATAACAATGTTACAAACATAAAACAATACATAACATAATATAACATTTTGAACTCAACACGTAACTCAAGTTTTCTCTCTTCTCTTACAGGAAAAAAAGCGAGACAACAGTGAATCAGATTACGCAGGTCCAACCTTCTCGCACACTATGTGCATACAGAACTGATCCTGGAACAGATAGCTGATAACACTCATCATTAGTAAATGATCATTCTCAGGTTTACTACATGTGTACTCTAGAGCAGGTCAAAGTGTGAATCTACTGTCATATAATAGGAAGATGAGATATTCTTTTTTAATGTGAGTCTTTTCCTCCACTGGTCTACATGAAGAGATTTTAAGCTAATATTTCCACCACTTGTGGAGTTTGTATTTTGTCTACGTTGTATAAAGTTACTGTGTTTCCTGAGCCATTGAATGAAAATATATATTTTTCTTTTTCACATTTTCACTGTATTTGGGAATATAAATAAATTTTTAAACATGAAAATTGGCCACGTTTCTTGTTTGTTTTTGGGTGTGTGGTCAATTTGCATAATCTTAAAATGAACTAATGACCTTAAAACAAATTATTCTCAAAATCAAAATAACTAACTATGTACGATATGTGCGACACAAGCACTGCTTATAAAGTAACAGCAGCATTCTTGATAGCTCAAGCAACCAAAGTTACCTTTAAAATGGTTATTATATGAAGTATTTACCCTCTATACTATTATGAAGGTGTATTCAACCCTGTTTGAACTATCAATAATTTCTATATAGTTCAACCAATGCATTAATGCACAGTAGCAGAGCTTGCCGGTCTGCTGCACTCCCCCTAATGGAAAATCATGTCAAGTCAAGTTTTATTTGTTGTGCTTTTCTCTATATATTCTTTTAAATCATAAAAAGTGCAATATTTAAACAATTATATGACTAATATTTTATGTATATATGTGGTAATATCAGCTCTGTGCATGTGATAGAAGACCGTTGACTTATTGCCGACATTGTGGCATCCCATCAGCTGGCGTTAATTGCTTTCAGCTGTGTGATGAAGCTGCATTTGATTCCAGTTTTCTGAAGGATTAGGAGAAAGTTTTACCCCATGGATAGTGGTTTTGTACACACAAAAACTCATATGCACACATACAAATGTGCACAGAAATACCCAGAAACCCACAATCCAGATGCCCCAGAATTCTTTGCAGCCCTCCAGCAAGGAATGGACTGATTACTGAAGTGAAATGTCACTGGATTCTGTTGCGGAACAAACATGAAGAGTAAGACTCGTAGGCAGATAGATAGATAGATAGATAGATAGATAGATAGATAGATAGATAGATAGATAGATAGATAGATAGATAGATAGATAGATAGATAGATAGATAGATAGATAGATAGATAGATAGATAGATAGATAGATAGATAGATAGATAGATTTATATTTGACAGGAACTGTCTCACTGACTCAACTGCCCTTCCTGCCCTTCATACAGCCTCTGTATTCTATTTTTTTCTCGTTTTTATTCTTTCCTTTCATTCCTCTTTGAGGTAATGCTTCTCATACATCCTCTCAAAATCTCTTTTTTTTTTGTTTCTGTCTGTTCTCTTTCTCCCACTCTTTCAGTCTTCGAGGCTCAGCATCGCTCAGTGCCCAGCAGACCTGGTAGAGAATAAAAGAGCCGGTCTCTGTTGCCCTGCTTTCTCTTTCTGTATCCTGGAGGAGAAGTCTGATGGAGCAAGGGAATGATCGGAGAGAGAGAGAGAGAGAGAGAGAGAGAGAGAGAGAGAGAGAGAGAGAGAGAGAGAGAGAGAGAGAGGGGTGGGGTTGGCAGGCTAAATGGACTAGTGAGGCACATTAGATCTAATGGATGAAGCCTGTGGGGTCAGATCATTCAGTATGCTACAGCTCCTGGACCCCCTACACATGCGCTAATGCACCACATGGTCAAGAGACCCGGGCCCAATCCCAATTCGCTTACTTATACTAAGCACTACAGGTATGCCCTTTAGCCTACTTTAAAAATGAAAATTATTTGCAAACTGTATGTAATGTTTTTGTTTGTAATGCTGACATGTTATGTTTTAATTTGTATAAAAAGCAATTAGCAAAACCCCCTAGTAGTAAAAAGCTAAATCCCCATAGTCAACAGCAAAAAGTATTACCTTAAAATTAATTATTTCTTAAGTTCATACATTTAAAAGCTGCTGCGGTAGCTTTGGCCGTGCGTTCTCCTGCAGCGTTTGATGTACTTTAATCTAGGACACATAGTTTTTTAATCGAAGGGATAATAAATGAATTGGATCACATGGCAGCTAAAGATTTATCCTAGCTTAAGCTAAGCATTTCATCTGCATCTGAGTTTGATCTAATGCACCAAAATGTCTTTCAGAGCAATACTTGACATGTTTTGAGAGACTCAATTCAGGTAACCCTGGGTCAGTGTTTTCACTATACACTTTCCACCAGATGGACAATCTCGCTATACTCCTGAAAAGAAGTTTAAAATGAGAGCTAAATTGTGCTCGAGAGGTCAGTCACCCTTGCAAGCATCATGTTAATATTTCATAGAGAAATCTAGTGGATACCTTCATAGGAAATAGAAACAGAACAGGAGGAATAGGAGATACTTTGGCATACACCTTCTGGGATCATTTTAATAGCTTGAAAAACATCAGTAAAAGGTTGACACTTCATGATTTCATCCTAATATTTTAAAGATGACAAAAGTGTAGAGATTTTTTAAAGGGGACATATCATGCTAAATCCACTTTTTTAGCCCTTAAATGCATTTTGTTGTATATTTGGAGTGTTTAGAAGTACAGAAAATATGAAATTATTCTCTTCAGGTGCTTCGTTGATATCTTTATATTCTGTTTTGGTCATATTTTTCAACCTGTTCCGATTTTTCTGTTATCTATGACGTTTTGTGAACTAATACGTCACAGTATTTGCAGCGGAACTGCCAAATAAGGACATTGACTCCCGGCCCAACACTTCGAGCAATCCGCCATTTCTATTTCTCACTGCAATTTTGTAGTCCAAGCTAAAGGATGCAGAAGTTACGAGAGGGTAAGTTAAAATGTTCGGTTGTTGGATGTAGTAACCCACACGCTTCATTACACCGTCTAATGTAGATGAACTGCCGCGCTTGTGTCAGGACGCATGTTTAACTGAAAGAACGAGCAGAGAGAGAGACCCGGTCGCGCGCGCGCTGAGTAGGGTCTGCCTGCAGAGCCGGAGGCTGCATTTTCAGGACCCCACTTTTAGGACCGCATTTCTAGGACCCTAGGTTTTTAGTGACAGCGCCACCTACCGAATTAGAGGACCAGCGAAGATGGATGACAATCAAAGTGTGAGTATCAAATGCGAATAATTTTTTACAATTGCGATGCATTTAATTGGAAAGTTAACGTAGCAAACGTGATGGTGATTTGCTAAATAAATAGTCTTGAATGCATAGCCATAGTATTTAGCCTCTAATGCTTGAAAATGAATTGTTAGCACGTTCATTTAACGGAACTGTTGCGTGATAAGCCTGTGTTGACTTATTGACAGCACAATAAAACTGTAGCATGTTCGTTCTGAAAGCTTGTTAATTACTCATTGTTCTTCCATTTTAATTCAGTTAAAATAATCTTAATGTTTTCACTGTCACGTGCTCACAGTCAGCCTGTTTAACGTTACCCACAATACATGTTATGTGTAGTATGCGTCTACATGCGTCTCTTCATTTTGACATGGTTTTATAATGTGTGCTTTAAATATTATATACATATGTAAATGTGTGTGTGTATATATATATATATATATATATATATATATATATATATATATATATACACACACACACATATATGACCATATATATATATATATATGGTCAGAAAAAAAGTCGTGTCAATGTTATTTCTATTCAGATTTCTCAATTGAGATGGGCTTTATTGACATGAGTGTTTCTAGAACCTTTGTTCCCATAACATCAAAACCTTTTTTTTTTTTTTTCAAATCTTTGAACAGTATGCAATAATAGTATTATGAACATTAATTGATATGTGTGCACTACTAAGAAAAAAAAAATTAAAGAGTAGAACATGTTCAACTAAATGTTCCTTATTTAATTCACTTCTCTTTCTCTCTCTCTCTCTCTCTCTCTCTCTTAGGAGTCAGTGATGATGTTGTCCATGAAGTTCTGTTTGTGGTCCACATCATGAACAAATTTGTTTTTGTGTGTGTTCAAGTTCAGTTATTATATATTATTTTGTAAAATATTTTGTGTGTGCAAGTTCAGTTATTATATATTATTTTGTAAAATATTTTGTGTGTGCAAGTTCAGTTGTTATATATTATTTTGTAAAATATTTAGTGTGTTCAAGTTGAGGTGTGATATATTATTTTGTAAAATATACACAATCTACCCCAAGAGTCATCCTTGTCTTCCCTCTATACTTGAAAATGTGGTCGATCTAGTGACTGAAAAAACTATAACATGATTTCTTGTTTATTTTACTTGAGTTATTATATTATGCTAGACCCAATTATTTCTCAACATTCCTAGGAACCAGGTTTAATTGCAATAAATAAAGTAGTATTTGGGTGTAATAAAACTGTAAAACTCTAATGTAGTTAAAACTGGGTGGGTGGAAATACTGCCTGGCACAACTAGGATCCTGGAAATGCGTTCCTGAGACTGCGGTTCTCCGAGTCGGTAGGTGGCGCTGTCACAAAAAACTAGGGTCCTAGAAATGCGGTCCTAGAAGTGGGGTCCTGAAAATGCAGCCTCCGGCTCTGCAGGCAGATAATATTGCGCGCGCTCACTCTCTCTCTCTTCAGAGCCAGACGAACGTGTAAACAAGACATCACCGTCTCCAAACTAGACGCTGTCTTGCTCTCTCTCCCTCGCACATATTAATCAAAATAAATCGACACGGTGGTAAAAGGTCGGAAGACCAAAGTTTCATGTGTAAATACAGTAACACACCATTGCGATACAGCCATATGAAGACGTTGTTCTGCAGATTCGTCGTCTTCATTTTCATCTCGCTCCGGCTCTGACTCTGGCTCGAACATGTAAGGCTGGATGGACAAGTCTTCCGTTGTTGACATTTTGTTAATAACGTGTGAATAAAAAGTTTCTGTGCCGCTAGATAATCGTATCTCTGCTATCAAACTACAAAAATGGCTGAACGGGGTGGAGTTGATCCTCTGCAACCTGTAGAGGGGCGGGGTATGAAGTGTCTCAGTTGTATTTAAAGAGACCGCACCAAAACGGGTTGATTGAGACGCACCTCAGAAAAGGGGTAGAAAAGGGGCCTGTGGAGCTATAATAATGAGGAATTCAGACCCAAGCATTGCAGTTCCGCTTTATATAGACTACAAATGTATGATTTATATGTAAAAAGGAACAATTTAAAAGCATGATATGTCTCCTTTAATGTTCTTGAAAGACACTAATTAAGGCACAGTAAACAAATATTGTTGGTTTAACTTAAAAAAAAATAAAATAATTCATTGAAATGAAAATCTTGGTTAATACAATGAAGGAGATTGGTTTAATAAATAGAATCTCTAAATATTATGTTATCTAAACCACATTAATTATCTAAGTTGATTTGAGAAACTGTTAAATATTATTACAATTTAGAATAACTGTTTCTATTTTAATACATTTTAAAATATGATTTATTCATGTGATGCAAAGCTGAATTGTGTCACAGTGTCCATACTATACCATTCAACAGTTAGATTTTTAAATGATTTTTTATATAATTTATACATACAGACCCCAGAATATAAAACATGCAACACATTTTTACATGATGCAAAAATTATAGACAAAAATAAGAGGTTAATTACTATTATTTTTGCACACATTTTCTGAGGTGTCTGCATGGGACTCCTTATGAAGGTCAATCTCTACAGAACTAGGGGAATATTGTAAACATTTATGAATAAATATACAGCTATACATAGATATCAGACCTCTGTGGCAAAGGTGTCAGTTTCCCCTTGACTTCCCCTGAGAAAGCATCATATGAAACCAGGAGACGTGCTATAAATGTTGATATAATTGGACTTATAACCAATCTGGCAGTGATCAATCATTCTCTCATTTGTACAAAATCAATAGCAGTTTGATTAGTGCTACATTTAGGACAAAAACACCAACTGGTGGTAACAAAGCACAAAAATATCTGTGTAGAGAATATTTTTAACCCTTATTATGTAACGTCGGGGCGAGGACAGTCGAAATTGACCTCTTTAATCAGGCAGATGTGTCACAGGACGACCATGATTGGGGTCTCCCCGACCGCGCCTCTAATGACAAATCTATTCACAGGCCAATTACGACCTTCCTCCCCCGCATTCGCTCACCATGCAGCTATTCTGCACGTTGGATGAAGTTGAACAGCCATGCAAAAAGAGTACTGAGAGTTCTCTGATATTCCCTCTGTAATTATGATAATGGTCGATGTTGAAAGAACAATAATTTGCTCATATCTCCAAATGCAAAGGTTCAGGGTTATCACTACAGCAAGCTGAGTTCTCAAAGGGTGTTTAAAGGAACAGTTCGCCCCAAATATAACCTGTACGAGGTGTATTTTTTAGGAGTATCCTTGGCAGTCTTTTCTAAAACGAGGACTGGGTTTGTCCAACCTGATGTCACGGCAATTCGTACGTATTTTACGCGGAGGCTAATTCGTTAATTCATCTATTTGAAAGAAGTTCATTTGGAAAGACATGAGGGTGGGTTTTTATTTCTTTATTTAGGTGACCTGTTCCGTTAAGGTTCCTGTCTAATTGATGCAGTTTTATTGACGGACACTTTGCAGTCTCGTGACAGTTGAGTGGATTCTCTGATTGGCCCTCCATCTCCTGTAATTCCCTTAAGTGCCATACACATGTACATATAGCCCTGGAAACCTTACAAAAGCAAAGTGATGATGGTAGAATTAGCAAGAGTGTCTCTTGTTCTTATTGACAGTGGAGTGGAGGATAAAGCACGTTGTGAGAGTAGCTCTCTGAAACTCTTTATCTGTCAGGTGCCATTACACAAACTACTCAAAGCAGGGGCTTGAGAAACAGCGAGAGCCTTTTTTCCTGCTCTAGTTTACTTCCTGAGAGTAAAATAATAAAATACAAGAGATCAATAATGGTGGGAAATTTATGGCATCGTTTGGACCCTTGAACAGTAGAGCAAGGGGATGATGAGATGGAGTTCGCCGTATTTCTCTGGATTTTGCGTCATCCATCTTGCGCCTTAATGACTTTTTCTCTCTTCCAAAGATTTGAATGTTCTGTTATTCAAGTGACCCTGCCAGAAAAATCCATAATTAGGCCTAACTGACTGACAAAAACATGTTTTATAGGCTATATTTGAAAATAAATGTTTTTTTTTTTTTTTTTTTTTTTGTAATAAAGAATGTGGAACAAAATTGCATGGGGGTTATGTGCAACAAACGTCCGTATTCTGTAAATCAGGTCACATCTCTTCTGGTTCGGGTCTTTTCTACGTGCTTTGTTAAATATAGAGCTGTTTTACTCAAGATTCAAAGGAGCAAGCAAAGGAGAGCATAACCATTGTCCATTGCATTTTTCAACCATGAAGGGGTGTGTCGGAGGGACCTCTTTTCAACGGTCATTAAATGTCCAAATGTTTGCCGGGTTATTATTCTTAATGAAAAACAACAACAACAACACATCTAGGCCTAATCATTTGCAGGTTTCCTATTAACATTGGGTTTAAATTCAAAATATTGCCAAATAGGCGCTTTTAGGTTACATTTTGGCTTTGGTCTTGGTCTTGTCAGTCAGTTCCTCACTCTCGTGATAAATGAAATCTGTCTCCTGCTGCTGATCTGTTCGTCTCACTTTGCTTTGAGCAGACACGATCAGTTTTTAATTGCAGTGATGTAACAGTTGTTGCGGCTGAACACCGGTAACACCGGCAACACTGACTATCGCATCAAGCCTACTTCTCACTGACATTTAGATAGGCTATTTAATCGAATAAAATGGCATCAATAAAGTGAACTAGCTAGGTTGTATGATTACTTTAATAATCCATAGATATCGCTGTCAGTTCATACAGCCGTTAACGCTCTCCAACAAGCGGATGCAACGAGACATGTTTTCCTGTTTGTTCATGTGATGTTCGGCATAAAGTCTATACCGTTCAAAATTTTGGGGTTGGTAAGATTTTTTTATATTTTTGAAAGACGTCTCTTATGTTCAAACTGTAATATTGTGAAATATTATTACAATTTAAATGTAATGGTTATGTTCTGTTTGTAGACTCCTATGTTGTGGTTCCTGTGTTCAGTTCCTGTTTGCTTGGTTTCGTGATTTCTTATTATGTTCACCTGGCTCTTGTTTGGGTCTTTTTTTAGCCTGTGTATTGAAGCCCTTAGTTTGTTTCAGTTCAGCCCATGTTGGAGATTAATAATTTGCAAATTAAGTGATAAATTAGGCAAGGTTTTTTTTTTTTTTTTTTTTTTTCGCAAACAAAGCACTCGTGTCACTTCATTAAATTGAGGTTAAATCACTGGAGTCACATGTTACTTTTATCATGTCTTTACTACATTTCTAGGGGCTGAAAAGTGGAACTTGCGTAAGCTGTCAATTGAGGGACCGAAAGCTCTTATTTCATTAAACAGATCTTTATTTGGGTTCCGAAGATTTCCGAAGAAACAAAAGTCTTTATGCGTCCTTGCTGAATAAAAGTATTAATTTCTTCTAAAAAGCAAAACAGAATAATAATAAAAAAAAACTCACTGACTCAAAACTTTTGAACAGTGGTTTATATAACCAGTTGTGATGAGAGAAAAGATTTCTGTTGTGTTGCACTTGGGTTGCCCTGCCCACAATGAAATCTTGCTGTAAATGTATTGCATCACACAGTTTATTTGATTTCAGTTTGACAATAACTTGTGGATAGTGCCTATTCAGGACATGCTGTGACAAGATAATTCAGCCATTAAAAATGAATTTGCACACCCCTGCAAAAAAAGATGACGCAACTCTCTCAGATGAAGCTTTGTGGTTATCTTCCTTTTATACTTTATCTGGAAGACATATCAGACTTTGAGATCTAAATCAAGAAGCCCAAAATAAATCATGTGCTATTAGAACTACTGTCAAGCCACAGAGACCTTTCCACAGACAAAGAGTGACAATTTAAACTGAAGTGCCTGACCATATGGTGTTTTTACCCAATGTCATTATGATAATCAGTAAGGAGTGATGAGGAAAAATGTTAAATTTGCAGTTAAGAATTACTCAAGAATTACTGTGAGATGTTTAATCTTCATATTTACTGACTTGACCTGTGGCTGCAGCTCTAGGACAGTCAAAGCAAGGATGTTTCTCATGCTAATAGCACAGTGACCTGGTTTTGCTAGCAATCATCTTAAAGATGAGCACAATGCCTTAATGGCAAGGCAGGCAGACTTTTTCAGTGCCCAACCTAGTCCACCTGTTCCCGAACCCTGACCGGAAGTAAAACCAACCGAGTGTATTTAGCTCCTTAACTCACCAGACTATCAAGAGGTGAGTCTTCACAAAATGACCTTTTTATTTCTCATCTAGTAACTAATGATGTACCATACCACTGTAAAAAAAAAATTGCTGCGTTAAATTTTCAAGTGCAATCAGCTTGGATGTTATTAAGTCATTTCAACTTAAATTACACTGACTTAAAGGTACAATATGTAAGATTTTTGTAATAAAACATCCAAAAATCACATGCACAGTGTGATATATTTCCTGCAGTTGTGTACTTAGTTACAATATTCCAAAAGTTCCCAAAGATTTTTAATTTCAGAGAAATTTGAATTTTAAATAATGGCTCGTCCCTGGTCATTGTCGCCTATCTGCGTTAATATCTGCGTTACCCATGGTTTCCGCTTGTACAGCCATAGTAACCATGGTGACAGACGTGGACAACTGCGTTACGTCTAGAGGCACGCTCACGCTGTTGTTGTTTCGTTCAAACATTATGGACCATGGCAAGCAGACTTTGGGACAAAAGGAGAAATAAAACGAAGATCAATAATAGCGTGGCGTTTTCGAGATGCTGAGAGCTCCATGTCTGCGACTAACTTGGACTTGACAGAGACGTCGCTCTTGCATGTACTTTATTAGATAGGTGAACAAATGTACATAAAATTAATCAATGTTATATAGCTCAACATGATGAAATGTTAGAATATGATCAGTATATTATTCTAATGTTGATCTAGCTACCACTTGCGGGTAGTTCGGTAGAATTAAATGTCCTTATTCCTTTATATCCGCGGGACTCGCGTGTGGCGCTCATATCTGTTTCTCATTAGCAATCGCGCCCTGCTTCATACCACAGTCATGTTAAAAAACATGAATGTATTTACTCATCTATAAACATTATTAGATCCATCGGCATGACGACAAGTCCCATAATTCCGCTTATGCATCATCAACCTACGCCTTTGTTATTGTAAGAGGATAGCGACCCCTAGCGCGAAAAAATTACATATTGTAGCTTTAAAACATCAAAATCTATAATTATATAATTTTTTTTTTACAATGCACTGGAATATGTTTGAATTTAATGTTATGTCAACAAGCACATGCTTTTAATTTAGAAGTTTTGGAACTTAATTTGATTATTTTGGAACCTAATTTGATTAAAAATGAGGGAACATGACTTTTATAAAAAAAAAATGTCCACAGATAAATCAATTATAATAAATACTGCAATATTCCATTAAAAACAAGAGTTGTCCATTTTTATTTCATGGCGACTTAAAAAAAAGACAATGCAAATTACATCCACCTACATCCATTTTTGGATATCACATAAAAATCGATGAAACATTTTACTGAATAAATCCCTCGATTTACAACAAAATACTCACATGACTGGATAACTGGACTAACCAGCAGACGATCTTATTGTTCAGCAAGAATGCAAAATAACATGTTTCTCGCATTTCGTTTGCTCGCTCTGACACAAAAGTCCTTTATGATTGAGGAAAAAAGAGCTTCCTCGATTGCTGCAACTTCCATTTTCATTACGGATATTTTGCGCCAATTTTCCAGGAAGTGACGGTTGGCCGTATTCGTAGATAAGTCATAGAGAGAGCTGCCAGAGATGTTTGCGAGAAAAGGTCAGTCTGTTCTACTGAAAAAGGACAAGAGGATGATGATCAATAAACTCTAAAGATTTACTGAATAAAAGACATGGCAGTAAAGCAAACGTTCAATTGAAGAAATAGGGTGTGAACTTGCAGACCACATTAAAGATCTCGATGTCTTTTATGGCTTGAGTTCCCGGAAACATAAACAAAATGCATTAGAGGATATATTGAAAAACAATGCAAACAACCATGACCATCACGGGCAAGCAGGCAGTTGTTTTACCTCTATTCAAAAGCACTGTAGCATGAATAAGAAAGCCGCTATAAGAGTTTTATTCTGGTCAAGTATTTATAGGGTTGTGGTTGTTTGTTTTACTTAGGCTATATCCTTAGGGTGAGCTCTGGCATTCATTGGGCCCAATCTGGCTCTGTCTTTAGACAGTGTGCATGCAGGCTTTACATGACATCTGGGGCATTGACTCTAGTTGGATAATGGATTGGGGGCTTTTTTCTTTCGTCTGTATGAATGTTATTCCTTTGAAGCTCAGTTTCCCCTGCTCTTGTCGAACATTGTGCCGGGGATCCCAGTAAAGCTATTGTGTGAAAGCTATTTAGGAAATATCAATCCCATATCAAAACTTTTAATATTCATTCTTTTTAACTCTGTTGAATGTAGACATTCTAAGTACATTTTTATTAGGCTGTAAATTAATAGCAGCCTCCCTAAAAATCCTTTTTTTTATTTTTTTTTTTTTTATGAAAAATCATAAACAGTTTCCTAAAACACATATTATTGCAATAGAGTTTTACTGGTGTATTTTGGTAGGTAACTCAAGACATCTTATTTACAGAGCTTGTCATGCCCTGGAAAAGATAATTATTTTCCATCTTCTATGGAATTTCCATAACAAGAATAGGACTATCTTGAGATCATAAAAAATTGTAATGCCCCGACAAGTAGTTGGATATGGCGCAAACAGTGTTTTCTCAATCCTGCTATTGAAGAGCCCCAACACGGCTCATTTTGTGACTTTAAATTTGTGTGTGTTAGAGGTCATCTATATGTTAGTTCATTTTGACAACATTTAATGCTTTTAATTTTAAAATGAACAGACTTCCTCTTCTTATAATTGACCAAAATATGAATGACTCATTATACATTTACTTCTTTTTCTTGTCAAATGCTTTCTAGAATTACAACATAACTTACAGTCCTTTATAAAAGATAGATCTGTGAGATAAGCGGTTGTTAACCAGTGTTTAATTCTTTTGTTGAAGCCATCTGCCCTTATTATTTCAACTCATTTGTTAAATAATTGTTTAACAGCAGAATTCCCGGTGAAAAACTACATTACCCATGATTCTGCAGAGAAATCTTCACCAATTAGAGCATTGCAGCAATCAAATTGCACCAGAAGAACTCTTTATCATTAGCACCAGTGCAAATGATGTAATTAAGTCAGTCTCCCTATATGCTCTTAAACTAAAATTTATGTGCATATGCATATTTTGTATCTTTAAGTCAATAGTTTTATATTTCACCAGGTTTTATATTTCAACATGTCATTCGCAATGCTTAATGGGATTGTAGTTCTTTCCATCAATAAAGCCTTTAAGAATGCAGTCTTGTACCTTTTTTTATCTCATTTAAAACAATTTTTTTTTGCTTCTAATAAAAGTAATGTTGTTATTCACCTCATAGCTGGTTGGTTTGGTTCTTGGTCGTTATTTAAAATCCTTATTAGAAAAATGAATGAGAAAAATACTTGTGATACACACTATAAAATAAAAGTTGCTGCCTTAAATTTTTAAGTACAACCAACTTGGATGTTTAAGTCATTTTGAACTTAAACTGACTTAAAAAAGAGTTGAATCTTGTGTAACTTATAAAAAAGTTGAAAATTGCTTAACTTATTTTGATGAGTTAAACCAATGTAAAAACACATATTGTCATAACTTATTGATCATTTATTTTTTTACAGTGAGGGCCAGATTTACTAACAGCTTATGCCCTCTTTTGGCTTAAAAAAACTACTGTCAGCATTTACTAAAGACACAAAAAATAGAAAAAATAGCGCTGAAAAGGCATGAACAGAGTTATCTTTGCAGCCAACTATTGCATTTGCATAGTTCCCTTTTCGTTCGATCACTCCTACGTCTCGTCAGTAGGAGTTACCAACGAATTGGGATCCCAAATCGTTGGTAACTCCTACCGACGTGACGTCTCTGTTCCCTCACTCAAGGAACGAGGGTTACCATACGTAACCGAGATGTTCCCTTTTCGTTTGGTCACCCCTACGTGACGTCGGTAGGAGTTACCAACGAGGGTTTTTATTATTATTATTATTATTATTACATTTTATAGGCTACATATTTAGAAGACGCTTTTGTCCAAAACTTATAAAAAAGGAACAAAGCGTCAAATATCAGTCATAATACAGGTTAGACAATAATACTAAAGTGCTAAGATTAATTTCTTTTTATTTTTTAAGTGCTAAGATTATCACAAATAAACAAAAGATTTTGATGCACGTCATTCAATTGAGATAAGCATGCAGACGCAGTTAAGGCAATTTGATGTATTCCACTTAATACACAATAAAACAATATACAATAAGAATCGTTAACAACGTACCTCCTGGTGTTCCTCAAAAATGAAGGCGAGCCAGAGCCCGTCTACGGAGAGCCTTGGCACTTCCTATTAGCCCCATTGTATCGATCTTGGTTGCAGTTCCATTAGAATTCCACTGGAGGTGATCGCGAGCGAGTGCAGACTGAATGGGAGTCTATGGGGCTAGACGGCTAAATGTGTCTCTTTCACCCGATTGCCGTTGAGAAATCTCAGATTTTATTGTAGGTTTTGCAAGTTCAACAAGGGGTTATAGGGTGAAAGTTGAATGAATGAGTACTTATTTCTTTTCGATTTCTTACAGGTTGAGTTGTTGTTGCCCATAACACGCTAGCATTCTGCTAATGACGTCACATTTTAAAAGACTTTTTAAACCAAATAAGTGACTCTAAAAAATCTAACACCCAGCAATGTGTAATTTCTTTGCATCTCCTTTCAAATACAACATTCAAATTACTAGACAAAAAATTATATCCTGAGAAAAGTGGATTTTGAGGGTTTTTCGCCATAGACCTCCATTCATTCTGCACTCGCCTGCGAGCACCCCCGCATGGACAGAGACGTGTTTCTGCAGCCAGTCCAGAAACCGGAAGTAAGCAGAGAGTGCCAATTCTCTTCCTATTAGACATTCTCTGGGCGAGCCACAAAACTACCGTTCACGGGGGCGGTAAACGTCGCCATGGTAACTGCGGCGCGACTCGAGTTCGACCAATCAGAGACGTCAGTGTTTTGCTTAGAATTATGGGTAGTGTAGTATTTCTCCAGAAGATCGCAAATAACAAGGTTGACTTTTATACCTTGTGGCTTTTATAGGAGCAGAAACTTTCGTTTCACAACCTGGTAGCTCGTGGTCAATCTACCTTGGATGGTTTAGACATAAAAATCAATATCCTACAGAGAAAATGAATGGGATTTTGCTGGTCTGTTGGGGGCCCCCCTTGGAGGGTGGGGCCTGTTTCAATTGAAACGGGTGAAACATAGGTAAGGCTGCCTGTGCTTAAACCAGACGCAAGTTTGCGCTGCTCTTGATAGATTATGTTGGTCATTATGGAAATGATCCGGCTGCGTCTGTGTTCTTTAATTTCAGAACTTTCCACTCCCATCGGTGCTTTTCTGGAATTGTACTCTCACACTAATTTGCCCGGTATAGTAAATCTGGTCCTAAGGCCACAGAAAAGTGGACAAACGCTATTGCACTCTCTAGTAAATTCATCAACACAATATAAAACAGCGCACAAAGGGATTTCACAGGGTCTTCAAGATTCCACCAAATGTACACCTCCATGTTTAGTTTAGCTACTTGAACTTCTTCCCCTCAAAGTCATTCTCATTATATAACTCCCTAATTTTTAGCGTTTGTCGGGGGGTATTACCTATTAGCGCACGTAATTGGCCAAACTCAATAGAAATGCACCCAAGTCTCATTTATGAACAAGACTAATGAATAATATATACAGTCATTCTAACTGAAGTGCACCACAGGTTTGCTGTCTCACTATTTATTATATGTGTTGTTTCAGCACGTCTCAAGCTCTAAAGCGTCTGATTGCCTCCATCACAACATACCTGCCTCCTGTACTGTTATAATGTGCCGTTAAACCTC
This sequence comes from Scardinius erythrophthalmus, assembly GCF_964197995.2. Classification (NCBI taxonomy): domain Eukaryota; kingdom Metazoa; phylum Chordata; class Actinopteri; order Cypriniformes; family Leuciscidae; genus Scardinius; species Scardinius erythrophthalmus. Next base: position 11,580,382 of record NC_138243.1, read on the forward strand.
AATCCGTTCAGTGTTTTTCCAGCTTCCCGTCAATTTGCCACAGTGAAGTATATGATGACTGCCGTAGCGTGGAGTCATCTCCGGGGACATCCGCTGTGGAGCCTAATTGTTGAGGATGTGCGGAGGTGGAAATCAGATCAGCTTAATTGTGTAGTTTCCACTCGTTCGGTCCAGTAGTGTAGCTGCAGTTTTCACCGACCGAGCACCTTCAGGTATTTTCCACTTTTATATGGAAAACAGAGGAAGTTTTTTCAGTGACCTTTTGAAAAGCATGATTTATAATAGGATGGATATGTAATAACACATCTTTATAGTTACTGTGATGTATGTAGGCGTATATACAAAGTCATCAGTCACTGCGATGCTTATAAAGACTAAGCATATTGGGTAATGGTGGTCTCTTGTTTTAAAGTATTTCTATGCTATGTGTTAGGTAAGTAGTCTAATAGGGTTGAAAGGAAGCTCTTAATATGAGTATTACAGATATGCTTTTAGTCGAAGTATGATAGGGATGTGTCTTACTGTAAACTGTATGAGGTATTGACGTCAGCTTATGATTGTTGATGTCTCTCCTCATTTCTCTTTCCCTTCTCCCTCCCTCCCCTCTTGCATTTCACTCCATTATGCACTTAAAGTTTTAAGAGCACCTCCTGTTATAAATCTGTAAACTTTGTGAAGTGCTGTCATGATAAATTAAAGATGTAGATGGCATAATTTTTATGCAAAATACCTAAAAGGATGAGAAAGGCACCTTAGCATTATTGAGGGGTGTTTTAAAATTCACATTTCCCTGAGATTAAAATGTTGATTGAGTTTTGATTTATGTACAAGCCTCATTTCCATTCAGGCACAGAAAAAGCTATAGCCCTTCCTCAGGCCTCCATGAAGGAGAGTGGATTTGTCTTCGTTGTCAGTTCATTTCTAATTAATCAGCTCATGCACGTCTTCAGAGGCCCGGGCTGCACAAGTAGGTTATGACAGTGTCTGGTTTTCAGTCTCCTTGTCCTGTGCTGCTTAGAGACACCTTTCAGAGCATGCTGGTTGAAACCACCTTCAGCTCGCTTTAAAGTGCCCGTATATTATGCTATTTTAAAGGTTCTTAATTTCGTTTTGTGGTCTCCTATAAATACTGTAGGTTTACATGAATCCATTGTAAATCACCTCATTTCTCAAAGAGTCTGAAACAGTTTGTTCAAAGATCTCTCTCGAAAGATCAAAGGTCTCTCTCGAAACTCCTTCTTTCTGAGAGCCTACCCAGTCTGTTGTGATTGGTCTACTCTGCTCTGATTGGTCAGATGACCCAGTCTGTTGTGATTGGTCTACTCTGCTCTGATTGGTCAGATGACCCAGTCTGTTGTGATTGGTCTACTCTGCTCTGATTGGTCAGATGACCCAGTCTGTTGTGATTGGTCTACTCTGCTCTGATTGGTCAGATGACCCAGTCTGTTGTGATTGGTCTACTCTGCTCTGATTGGTCAGATGACCCAGTCTGTTGTGATTGGTCTACTCTGCTCTGATTGGTCAGATGACCCAGTCTGTTGTGATTGGTCTACTCTGCTCTGATTGGTCAGAGGGTCCAGTCTGTTGTGATTGGTCTACTCTGCTCTGATTGGTCAGAAGGTCCAGTCTGTTGTAATTGGTCTACTCTGCTCTGATTGGTCAGATGACCCAGTCTGTTGTGATTGGTCTACTCTGCTCTGATTGGTCAGAAGGTCCAGTCTTTTGTGATTGGTCTACTCTGCTCTGATTGGTCAGATGACCCAGTCTGTTGTGATTGGTCTACTCTGCTCTGATTGGTCAGATGGTCCAGTCTGTTGTGATTGGTCTACTCTGCTCTGATTGGTCAGAAGGTCCAGTCTGTTGTAATTGGTCAACTCTGTTCTGATTGGTCAGAAGGTCCAGTCTGTTGTGATTGGTCTACTCTGCTCTGATTGGTCAGATGGTCCAGTCTGTTGTGATTGGTCTACTCTGCTCTGATTGGTCAGATGGTCCAGTCTGTTGTGATTGGTCTACTCTGCTCTTATTGGTCAGAAGGTCCAGTTTGTTGTAATTGGTCTACTCTGCTCTTATTGGTCAGAAGGTCCAGTCTGTTGTGATTGGTCAACTCTGTTCTGATTGGTCAGAAGGTCCAGTCTGTTGTGATTGGTCTACTCTGCTCTGATTGGTCAGAAGGTCCAGTCTGTTGTGATTGGTCAACTCTGCCCTGATTGGTCAGAAGGTCCAGTCTGTTGTGATTGGTCTACTCTGCTCTTATTGGTCAGAAGGTCCAGTCTGTTGTAATTGGTCTACTCTGCTCTGATTGGTCAGAGGGTCCAGCCTGTTGTGATTGGTCTACTCTGCTCTGATTGGTCAGATGACCCAGTCTGTTGTGACTGGTCTACTCTGCTTGGTCAGACGACCCAGACTGTTGTGATTGGTCTACTGTGCTCTGATTGGTCAGACGACCCAGACTGTTGTGATTGGTCTACTGTGCTCTGATAGGTCAGATGGACTACCAATTACAACGCATGTCAGAAATGCGTAAAATATTTCACGTTTATATAACAAAAGTATGAATTATTTCAAAGATTTAATATTTTAATTTAGGTCATGTGGTCTTTACAAATAAGATTTTTTTGTTTGGACTAATTAGCCATTTGAGCCAATGACACAGTTTACCCAAAGTCATCTGACTTGATTTATCCCATATGCTTTAATATATGCTTTAATATTTCATGGCTAATCTTCAGCTATGTAATTCATGGTTTTATAGATAGCAAAAAAAAAGATAAAAGAAAAAAAATGGTGATGTGACAAAAATTATGCAGTTTGCTACATTAAGTGGGCCGACACAGCTGGCACATCTTACCCACTGCCCACTCTCACATATCTGATTTCAGAGGCAGTGAGGGAAACCAAAAATACATTTAAAAGCCCATGGATTTAAATATGAGCCGAAAAACCACATATCTGCCTCTAGGTATGGATTGTGAAAACATCCAGAGCATGACTATTTTTGAAGTAGTGTGAGCCCGAGGCATTAATCTAAAATCCTGCACAAATGCTTTGATACCCCCCCAACTCCACCGAGACCATCTTCTGTGAAAATGTGGAGACATCCAAGACTTGTTTGGACCATTCATTATTTTTGTGTATAGTATGTGCAGTAATATATACCAATATATATATATATATATATCCTTTTCCAATATCCTTGTATCCAATTCCAATATCCAATATCCTTTTGAATCCATCTTAAATAAAAACATTCTGGCTGTTCTGTTTTCAAATTTGCTGTCTCTAATGATTAGAATCAATTTGCAGAGAACACCAAAATTGAACAATTATATTTCCATGTTCGCTTTTATTGATTCTGTCATAAATAGCCTTGCAAATGCTTTGGAGAGGCTTGGTAATGTTAACTGTCTCATGCAAAATGTATTTTGCTAGCAGTAAATTTGTCCATTATTTTTAACCCAGTTATATTATTTCTTTTTCCATTGCTTTTATCGTATTTGTATTTAACTCATAGTTTAATATATATGTATATCTAATGCATTTTTTATATGTATCTGACAAAAAAAAAATAATAATAATAATTTAAACCCATTATTATTATTTATTTTTTTTACCTTGTATGGTTTTTGTGTCTTTTTGATTTAAACTAAAATAAATATGATGCTCTGTGTTCTAGCACTGTGACTGTACGGCCATCACATTTAATTAAAGAAGGGAACTGACCGGGCTGCTGTCAGAGACTCAACCTGCCATCCTTTCTAACACCTCTAATGGATATCTGCGCTCCACGCTGGCTGAATGTCAGGTCATCTTGCCAAACTGTCTTGCATTTAAGCTCTGCATAAAATTCTGTCAAGGTCATACATTCCCAAATCCAGCTTATGTCACCATTCCAATCAAATCACTGCAGACAGATCCATTGGGTTTGATCTATAGCGGACGGTCGGGGAGAGGCAGATGGAGGCAGTTGTGCCGGAGAGTTTATAAACAGCTTTCCACCTCCAGAGGTGCAAATAAAACACTTTGCCAGATTGAACTGAGGGGGAAACACACATGGAGTAGTCTAGCAGCTCAAGGAAATGGGTCAACGATGATATTTGTTGTCATTTTATACCTTTTTGAATGAATCAGTACCATGAAGTCTTATAAACACGTCTTATGATTATAAACCTTATGGGAAGGTCTTAATTAGAGACTGGACTCATAGCTGATATATAACCATCTGCCCCCAATTACTCTGAGGAAAATAAATGAGCCACACAATTCCTGGTAAACATGAACTCAACAGCATTTTTAAATAAATAAATAAATCTTAAAGGTTTTCTGGTTGTTATCTGTGCAATGAGTCACTGACAAACGCCCACTCACGGAACAACTTTGGTTTTTCATTCCCAAGACAGTCTTTGAATTATCTGTTGGAAAACTTACTTGAGTAACATGATAGTATAATGTGTTGCCATGATATTAGAGACTAAAAAGGCTGGTGGCAAGTGACGGCAAGGTTTTCTCAGACAGTAGAGCATCTTATAATTGAAACACAATTTTTAATATTAGTTTTTGGCTTAGGAATTAATCACCATATTACTAAATCATATTAATCGTCATTTTTTTTTTTTGTTCATAGTTAAATTCTTAATCATACTGATAAAGGGTTATTGTCACATATCGGTCTCCTATATCTGGGGTTATTAAAACAAATGCTATCTTGCCCTGCCTAGTGGAAATATCTGCTGATAATAACAAGGGCATACTCATGATCTAATATTCATCTGATTAAGTCTAAGGGCCCTATTTTAACGATCTGAAACGCAAGTGTCAAAGCGCAAAGCGCAAGTAACTTTGTGGGCGGGTCTTGGCGCTGTTGCTATTTTCCCGGCGGGATAAATGACTCTAGCTTCATTATTCATAGGTGTGGTTTGGGCGTAACGTGAAATAAACCAATCAGAGCGTCATCTCACATTCCCTTTAAGAGCAGACGCGCTTTTTCTAAAGCGGATTCCTATCATAACGGCGGATTTGCCAGGCGCGCGCCAGGAGCGGTTCACAGCCGAGGAGAGCAACGCTCTCGTCAGGGAGGTTGGGGATGGAGAAACCCACCCAGATTATCTATCTATCTATCTATCTATCTATCTATCTATCTATCTATCTATCTATCTATCTATCTATCTATCTATCTATCTATCTATCTATCTATCTATCTATCTATCTATCTATCTATCTATCTATCTATCTATCTATCTATCTATCTATCTATCTATCTATCTATCTATCTATCTATCTATCTATCTATCTATCTATCTATCTATCTATCTATCTATCTATCTATCTATCTATCTATCTATCTATCTATCATAATAATGTATGATTTGCAAAAATGTAAACTGCTGCTTCTGTGTAGATGAGAGAATCAAAGTGTATGCGCGTTGTGCACACGCTACATTGATTATGGCCAAGCATGCGCCCTTAAAATAGCATATGAATAACATGCGCAACGCGCCACTGACTTTAAACTATTTTTTTCCCGGTTAGTTGCGCAATTGTTTTCTAAACCTGCAAAATAACATGAAGGAACGTTTGCGCTGGAACACGCCTCCTTTTTTGCGCTGAACCGCCCAGGGAGCACAAGTTCATTCCCTAGCTTAGCGACGTGCTTCTGTGGAGGGAAAAGCGCGCTTTGCGCGGGTGCAAAATAGCAATGATACATGCGTCAGTGTACAAAGTCAATTGCGCTGGGTGCAGGATAGGGCCCTTAATGTCTTTGGTGAAAACAGTGTACCTCTGAATTATGTGGCCTCACAAAGCGTCTCCTCACAAGAGGTTTTTGCACTACTGGACTGCTGTTGCAGGAATCAGGATGAAGAGGAAGAGGAGGAAATATTGCCATTGACTATATCAAATTTCAGCATTGCTGCCGTAATATAATTACGAAGCCATTCGATTAGGCCAAGCAGGAAGGCATATCCAGAAAATGCTGGGAAACTACACTGCCCATTACATCTTTAAAACACATTATATTATTGTTATATTTTGAGTTTTAAGCAAATTAAGTTTAGTTTACTCCAAAACAAATGGCATTTTGAGCGTTTTAATTGGACTTGTTTTGGTAGAAGCCACACATTGAGGATGCGGTGAGTTGAATATTAATGTGTGACATTAAATCCTGATGGTAGCTACTATCTAGCTGGTTTCTAGCTGGTCACAAACCAACTCAAACCAGCTACCAGCTTGTCATAGTGTTGGGGCTGGTTTTGGAAAGATTAATATTCATCTGCGTCCTCAATGTGTGGCCACTTTTTACCATATTAACTTGGATTTTCCAGAAAGGACAGCATGAGAAATTAATTTTAGGAGACATTTACACAACACCTTTTTCAACTAAAAAGCGTTTTGGCCATTCATTTACACAACTGTCACGAAACTGCTCTGACACACATAGGTTGAGGATCAAAATGCAATTTTATTAGGGCAATCCAGAATCATAATCCATAAAACAGGCATAGGTCAAAACACAGGGCAGATAATCCAAAAAGGCAACAGGACAGAAAAACACAGGCAAACAGGGCAGAAAGTAATTACACAGAAAACCAGAGAGCGAGCGCTTAGAAATGCAATGGCACTTACAAGACTTCGCAATGAAAGAGTGAATACAAATATAGGCCAGACAAGAACTGTAATGAGAAACAGCTGAAAGTTATCAAGAACAATATGGGAAATGCAGTCCATGGTGAGATAATAAAGGCGGAAGGAGTGCCCTCTGTTGGCTATAATAGGCACTCCGGTTGGCAGACGTGACAACGACAACTGTGTTTTGGGGGACTGACAACGCAAACGTTTGAAAATGGATTTCAAAGTGCAAGTTTTTGCAAACAATACTGTTATCATCTCTGTGTAATCTACAAAAATGCGAATTTGGCGTCATGAGCATGCACGCTTTTGACATTTCGTCTACATTGAACGCACATGGCACCCTTTAGCGTCAATATGAGACGCAGATAGAAATGGGCCAGAAGGCGCCTCCTAGCGGTCTAACCCTAACCCTACACCAGACCTAAACCTACCCATAACCGAACAAAGCTATCTGCGTCTCATATTGATGCTAAAGGGTGCCATGTGCGTTCGATGTCGACGAAATGTCAAAGGCGTCAGTATATGACGCCCAAGGATGAGAATGCGTTGATATTACCTGTTCAGTCTATAGGTAGCAGTTTCTTTACAAAGTGACATCGCCAACTACTGGCCTGGCATTAATAATACAGTGTTTTTAGTCATTAGATCTGTGTGAACGGGGGTCGTTTCGGACAATGTTGTCATCTGTATGCAAATAACGCAAAAGAAAATGTTCCCGTTTTTAGTACATCATTGATGCATAAGTTTTACCTAGATGGGAATTTCTAGGTAAAACTTTTTGTTTCTTTTTTATTTTCACAAATGGGACGGAATTAAACTCAGGAAGAGAGAGAGAGAGAGAGAGAGAGAGAGAGAGAGAGAGAGTTGCTAGGCAACAAACTTGGCATCAAAATCATGCTCTTTTTTCAGCAGTGCCTCACAGTGTGCCAGATCTGAATTCATTCATTTTTCGTTACAGTTTGCCCTGCTTCGCTTGTGGCGGTAGACTAAAACCATTACAGCAGGAGATAAATTAATGCAAGGCAGATTTGGGGGCAAAATAGGCAAAAATAGGATACATAAAGGCAAATGCTAAAATATTTAAAGAAACATGGAGGTGGTGAATTTTTCAGATGCTAAAAGCATATTGTATTTTGTTTTGGTTGTTTCTCAAAACTGTGCTGTTCTCTGTTACTTTAACTCTGCCAAAGCTTTGTGTTAGTCACAATTCACCATAATCACAGACAGCATCCATGACGTCACTTCTTGAAATCAATAAATGCATGGAGCAGTGAACTGAAATAGCCTTAACCCATTCATTCTCTTGCTGTTCGGTGTTAAGAAAGGTTTTGGCCTGTACTTTCAGTATTTAAAACTGAAAACAAATTATATAATTTCAGGATGGATCACCTGTAGTCTATTCGTAGAGCCCGAGGGTCTAAGTGATAACTGCACAAATATACTATACAAGATTATGAATGCATAATGTGGTATTTTGTCTGAAAATATTGATGTTTCGTGGTATTGTGTAGGGCAGAATTAAACATCAATATCTTAATTTTGCATGTAGAATTAGCCATACAGTGAAAACTGAATGTCACTAAATTGATTATTTATGGTGATTATTTATTCATTCAAATGAGGAAAATGGTAAAACTTCACTTTCCTTCATATTGTGCAGATGGCACACATACATAAAAAGAATCACAGTGTCTCCAGTGTCACATGATCCTTCAGAAATAATTCTAATACAAATCCTTTACTGACAATTTTGATCAATTTAATGCATCCATGCTGAATAGAAGTATTTATTAAAATTTTGTGTGAACTTTCTAAGTATAGATCATGAAGTCACATCATGAATTTGACATGAAATTTTGATCAAAAATGACATTTAAATTTAGGGTTTATATTTAAGGATCAGAAAAATGTCATACTGGTTGTTTAGAACATTGAAGTTGATAGAACATAATGGAGATTTATTCTGCATTAGAGAGAGAGAGAAAAAAAGGTTTTACAGACATATATTTTCATAGTGATGCAACTGAATGTTTATAACAGTGGCTAGAACACCGTAGTGTGTCACATTTATCTTTTGGGTCAGAACCATGGCATATACAGTCTACAACAAATGGCAACAAAAGAGAAGTCTCCATTACTAGTATCTGTTGGCGCTGCATTCTCATTCATCTGGTTGTTAGCAGAGAGCCTGATGGCGAGCTCCTCCCCAGAGTCCCGCCAAATGAACACTAATGGCCGAGAGATCACGCTGTGGATGGGCTGCTAATGGTGATGGAGATAGTGCAAATGCTGTCTTCCCTGAGATTTGTTGTAAAAGCACAGCGTCTGGCTCCACTGTGCCTGTGTTTTTGTCAGGAACATATGTCTATATTAAAGGGCCCATGAAGCACTTGTTGAAAGACTGAAGTTTGGCTGCCCTTGCAGCATTTATGACATGTTTTCACCTTATATGAACTTGACAAAGATGTAGCATTTTGCCACCTGACAAAACAAAAACATAACCTGAACTATAACCAGCTGTCGATCGTGTGTCATGTTTTAAAATGAAATACAAATACAAAGACAAAATGATAACATTTATACACTTTCCATGACAAAAAACAGCAACTTTCGACTAAAATATACAAGCTGTGTGCTATCATAGATGCTGATGAATATTTTAATGCAACATTCTGGGTTCAGTGCAAGTTTTAAGACCAATCAATAACACTTTTGTCATAATGTTGATGACAACAAAAATGAATTCCCACTTTTCCTTCCTGTTCTTTAAAAAAAGCTCAAATCTGGGTTATAGTGAGGCACTCACAATGGAAATAAATGGGGTCAATTTGTAAACATTAAAATGTGTGTTAAGATCAGTGTTGGCGAATGTTACGTTATACTGCGTTTCTCCATAAAAAGTAACCAATTGCATTACTTTTGAGACCAAAGAATCCTAATGCTTGGAATGTGGTTATTTATATTTAACAATGTGAATGTCTCAGTTGAGCCTTTTTTATTTGCATTTGGTACATTTCACTGTAGATTCTTTGGTAAATCAGTCAATGTTTCGGCGCAGGCTTTGCAAACAGACTTGTACGATTTGAACTTGATAGTAATGCGACAACATATAAGTAACTGTGTTAATTCTAATGCCTGATCTGTGACCAGTGATTTCTGATATGTAATAATTCATAAGATGTTCCTTGTCTCAAAATCGTGTAGCCCAGTGGTTCTCAAACCTGTCCTGGAGTACCACCAGCCCTGCACGTTTTGTATGTCTCCCTATATCTGACACCCATTTCTGGTCGTACAGTCTCTGCTAATGAGCTCATGATAGATGAGGGAGACATACAAAATGTGCAGGTCTGGTGGTACTCCAGGATTGGCTTAAGAACCACTGGACTGTAGCCTATTGCTGTTTATGCAGTAAATCAAATCAGTGACTTAACAGTCAACTCAAATTCACATTGTTTCTCTTAGTAGGATGAAATTAATCTGTTATTCAAACTGTGATTAAATTATATAGAAAGCAATCAAGAATGCTCCCTTTACAATCGCTGGAGCTGTCAATCAAACAGCGCAAGTTTATAAGTGACTGAGTTCTGGACTCTCAAGTTTTAATCAACAAATCTCTTATTTACATAGTGTTTGCACTTTTAGTTAAGATGAAAGCATTCGTGAGAGTGCAGAAATTGAGTTGAAATGATGAGATCACTGCATTCACGCGCTCAACATGTCTGCGATCGGCTACAACGCACCGCAACCTTTCACATGCATTCATGCATATATCTAAACATAATGCTATAGATCTAAATATAAAGCCATAATCAACACGATTAGTTAACCTTGAGAGCTGTTATAGTAAAAACGTGTTAAAAGTTTTCGAGAAAGCTCCACATGTAATACTAGCTGTTTCATATCCAGAGCTGTCAGCCAATCACAGCAGTGGGCGTTTACACTGAAGTCTCTCAGCAGACACGCCCCTTCAAACAGAGCGTTCAAATCAGAGGGATAAAATCAGGGTATAGGAAAAATATAGACTGGGTAAACCCAGCCCGATCTGCCGGCAATTTGATTTCGTCCTGCAGCACAGGCTGGAAACCTGCACATTCTTCTATCCTGCTTCCGTTACAAATCTGCGTGGACCAATCACAAACTGGCTTATCCACCTGGCACACTATTGGTGGGTTTAACACAATGACGATAGAGAAGCGTCTCTCGCACGACCGTCAATCCAATTCCTTTTAACCTCTCGACGATGCTCTATGGCAGGGGTGGGCAAACTACGGCCCGCGGGCCACATGTGGCCCGTTAGGCTGTTTAATCCGGCCCGCCGAGTATTTAAAAAATTGTCTTAAGATCGCATTAATTTTGCCTTTTTTCTTGCAATACTTTGCCTTATATATTGCGTTGCATATATTTGACAATCGGAATATCAGATATTGCATGCATGCCATAGCTAACAAATGTAAAAAAGGAAAAATGACATAAAAGCTGATCATCATTCATTCAGCGCTGTTGTGGCTGGCTGCGGTGCGTCACGTAACAAGCAATGACGCGTCACCATGGAAACCAAACAGACAGCGACTTAAAGGAGAACTTGGTAGCTTTTTTAACTTAATAAAACTGTCTAGAAATCATTTGGATGGTTAAACAACCTGTTCTGGTGATATTGGTGACTTTCCCCGCTCCCCCCAGCGTTCCCAGGCGGAAAACCAACCTTGCAACTTGTTCACTACCGTCCCGGCAAGATAGAAATTGGAAGTCTCGTGAGAAGCGAAAGCGAGAACAAGAACGAGCGCGAAACACAAATTGCTTTACGGCAATTCGACATAAACACACGCATGTATTACCAGATTACCCACCTCGATAGACATAGCTCCACGCGATTCAGTTGGCTTGCTCTGATCAAAACAAACGCACATGAGCAGCGGTAGAGAAGGGGAGGAGGCCGCCGCAAGTGAGTTTTTTACGACTGTGTTGTGAAATATACGCCCCACCACAGCTGTAGGGGGAGCTCGTGGGGAAAACATGCGACAACAAAAGGGAAAATCAGCGAAGAAGTGACTAGAGTTCGCTAGAGTTGCCGAGTTCTGCTTTAAGCCAGACTGGTTGCACGTTAATGTTTTTTCCTTTTTTGGAAGCTCACAGAGAAAAAAATGTTTGGTAACCGCTTGCACACCTTAGTTTTTCCTTTGATTTGTCTGCTATTTATTTTTAGTTATTTTAAATATTAGTTATTTAGCTCCTCTGGATTTGTGGATGTATCCTGACTGATTCCGTTATCGCCCGGCTTTCGACTACGCTCGTGTCTGCCATGTTAGTGCTACAGAACCCGTTTTTTTTTTTTTTTCATTAAATGTTCTGATCTACCTTTGCTTTTTATGTTTTAATTTATTATTCTTAAAATAAATTTGTATTCGTTTATTTCGTTTTTTTTTTCCACAAATGACTTTTGGAAGTGCAAATTGCCGTGCAGTTTTGATAAAGGTAAATTAACGTAACCTTCTGTCATTTTTACTCTTCTAAGTGTACACTTGCAGGTATTTTGTTTCTAATTTACTGTTAGGCCCATGAAATAATAATAAGAATAAACAATATTTAAAAAGTATAGGCTATCTAAAATCTGACTAATTAAAAATTAACATCAAGACATAACATGCTAAATGGGGGATATCTAACATAAAAAAATGTATTGTCAGAATATCGTCTCTCAGATGTTGAATTTCGCGCAGACGTTGCCACAACGTAAATGTGTTTGCTCAGCACGATCTCATGATACCACGAATTGTATTTGTAGTGCTTATGATACGCAAATTTCGCGTGCATATGATACGCACTTTATGGCATGTAATAGGCACGCACTCCACACCCCTAATCCTAACCAAGGGGTTTACAGTGCAGCATATGCACGCAAAAAAAAAACAAAACAAAAAAAAAAAAACTTTTTGCCATATAAATGGCACGAGAAATAAAATTTGTGGTATAGATACACACTTTCATGAGATTGAGCTTCATAATCTGCTACTGGGCCGGCCCTCTGTCAAGTTTTAAAACCCAGTGTGGCCCTTGAGCCAAAAAGTTTGCCCACCCCTGCTCTATGGCTTCTTTAGTTTAGCAAACAAATTGGTGATAACCAGACCAAATGCCTTTTTATTTCTAAATTATGAAAATTTCTGATGTAAAACCCCCAGGAAACATTATAAAACAATAACACAATGCAGTTCATGACCCTTTTCATAACAAAAAGTTATGTTTTTGGCAAATGTAAATGCCCTTTCAAACCAAAAGTGAGATGAGTAAATGCCTGCTCACATTTAGTCTGGAACTACATTAACCATCATGTTTACACAGCACACACAACACCTCTGCACGTACTCCCAGTTTCTCTCAACATGGGGACAAGAGAGGAGTCAATCAATAAATGTGAAAACAAAGTCACTTGCATTACTTATTTAAATAAGTTACTCAAATGTCTTGTTGTAAATTTAAAAGCATTACTTTACTAGTTTATTGAAAAAGTAATCTCACGTTACTTGCGTTGTAATGTGTTACCCCCAACACTAATTAAGATTATTTTAGTTTAAAAAATATTTTCGGTGTAAAGTTTTATCCAATTTTACAATTCCATTGCCACAACCCTTAAACAACCATAAAAATGACGAGAACAACTTTATATCTTGAATAATATATGAGAACATTTAATGTAAGTGCATTAAAATTATTATAAATTTCACATTTCGGCTTATTCACTTCCATTCTAAGTGACCTCAGTTTTTACTTTAAAAAATGAGTGATGAGTTCAATTTTTTATGCCACAACATAATGCCACAAATGCTGCTGATTGAGCTTAACTTGTTTTGAACCCAGAATAATCCTTCACCCAGCAAAACAGCCAGCAATTGACCTCAGATGCCATGTAATTTTCGGCTGAAATGCCCCCACACAAAACATCATTAGCATCATTAGCCTCAACATATCAAGAAGGTAATATTCATTTGAACATGAGTTTGGGCTTATTACAGGGACTAATTCATGAGCTCACAATCTTCTCTTTGATTTCCTTTTTGACAGTAAGGTATAGTGTTCCCTAGGGCATCCATTGCTCAATATGCATTTACCTCAGCATTAATTATGTATGTGTCTCCATTTGACCCAGCATGCACTGGGACCACATACTGGGAAGTGTTGGATATAACTGCCTACGCAGGATTAAAATGAGATGTCCATTGAGATCTTCGTGAAGGTGTATGGAAACATTTATCGATTCAAAAGTAACCCACAAACTTTTGGTGGTCATAATTATTACCTGTACAAACAAGAACAAAATGTGACAAATTAGAGGTGTTAGGATAATGTACTATTCAAATCATGTGTGATAACCCCTCAGCCTAATTTTGTTCAAGATAATTATGTAAAGATTGTATGACCTCATATTATTAACAAAGACATCAAAATTAAATTGTCATATTGAAGGACTATTAAAATGCAAAACTATAAAAAGGCAATTCAAATTGCCCAGTTACAGCTCATGAATTACACCCTTGCCTTATACATAATTATACGTGCATTTATATAAAATCGTGATTATTTTTTTATTATCATCATAACATTTACCGTGCCCCACTGGCCCATAAACAAAAGTTTAAACATCAGACAATTAATTTTGTAAATGTTTTGTAAAATAAACGTTCATTTAATTTAATACAATATTATGAATTTTGAGCTCTCTGGAATTCTGTAACGTTCTGGTGGTTGTTGAACGCACACTACGAAGATGAGGGTGAATCACAGACTTTACTTGTTAAATTCAAGCAGAACAGAAACAACCACATCAAACATCAACGAGAACCGACAAGGGTCTCACAGGATGAACTAACTAGACACAGGTCTCTAGATGAAGATGAACCAATCAGGGACTAACGAGGACAGGTGCAGACAGTGACAACTGGATTCTGATTGGTCAGTCGAGGAATTCTGAGAACTTTGGTGCATTAAAATCTGCATTAATAGATGATATAAATATAAAAATATGTCACACCTTTATTTGTTATATAATTTTATTTAATTAATCTGTTTACCAAAACAATGTTTTGATGTTTTTGTACGCTAACTTTTACCTTTTATTTTAGTCCTCAATTTTGTTTTACATAGTTGTCATACTGTTTACATTTTGCTGAATAGCCTATTAGCCTATATTTAAGACAAATTGATGGGCACTATTAGGTGTGTCAAATTGACCATGGTTATTAAATTAATTGGCTTGTACACCCTGTTATCTAGGTATTTGGTGTTGATTATTTAGCTAGTGATGTAATGATTACAACCACAAAATCAACAAGGTAAGATATGCTAATCTCTAATTAAAGCATCCATATTCCGTGCATTGGCTCCTCTCATCGCCCAGTGCCAACGTCATTTGAACAGACCAATGAAACGTCTCCTTTCGTAGGCTGAAAACAAGTTCCATAAGAGGCTCGAAGAACATTGGACCCTGGTGAATCCGGTTCGTCAGCTGAAGCAGCAGACAACTTTTAGCAGGGCTGTGTTTATTTACAAGAGCTGTAGGTTTTCCAGAGCAAAGTTGCTCTCCAGAATTCAGCACTGGAGCTGTCCAGCTTCCGCGCCTTCAGCTCGCGCTTCACAAACAACGCGGTTTCCTCGGCTGCGGGATATTTGTTTGACTGGGTCACACACACACACACACACACACACACACACACACACACACTACAGTAGGCTGTGGTACAGTGACCGTCGCGATTACACACGCATAGCCTTCACTGACGAAAGCAACGCTTGAAATGAGTGCTGGCAGCGCGTGAGGAGAGGAGCAGAAGAAATCCAGTCCCAAGTACCGGAGCACCATCCAATTTCCTCCAGGTTAGTCTTAGTTCCTTTCTAACTATAGGTAGGCTACTAAGTAGATCTAGACGCATATGATTTTCACATCCCAAATAGTAAATCTTGCAGAACGTGCATTGTATGCAACAGAATATTACCATGCATTATGAACGCACGCAACTTATTGTGCATAGATGTGGCTAAATATCACGAGACGGATCATTCATGCATCAGATTTGTGTGGGTGTAGAAAAATACCCTGTGTATACCACTCGATCTAGGTCAGTGCTGTTAGACGGGTGTGGATGAGAGATTTTATGATTTTCCACTGTGAAATGTAAGATGAGGCTGTTTATATCGCAATAACTTTTGCTGCACTGACACATTACATATTTGCTGTACTGTGATGGATGCAGTGACATTTGACTACACATGATAAGTTGTGCGCGATGAAGTGTGTATGCTCGTTTGAGCGGCACTGCAGAGGTAAGTTTTGCTGGATCATTTGCAGTCTCTTTGTAAGACCTTGTGCATCACCTCTGACGTCACAGTCCGGAGTGATCAGGGTGTTATGTAGTCATTGAGGCGATGGACTGAGGAGCTCAGATTTACAGAAGAATCGGAAGATCATGTAGATCTTAGAATTTCAAGGTCAAACATTCATTCTTAATGCTGTTTATTTGTTTTAGATAACAATATTTTTAACCATTAGTATTAATAATTAGTATAAGTAATATTAATATTACATTTCATTTTTCCCCCCAATTACAAAACAACAACAGTAATGGTTATTATCATCAATAACAATAGATTATCATATGAACATAAAGTTGATTTAAACAGAACTTGATGATGATGGAAATAAAATAAATAACAATAATAATGATGATGATTTTTATTTATTTTTGTTCATTTAAGAAATGATATTATTGAAAATAATATTAATGTTATTATTAACAACAGAGAACATAAACAAATAAGTTGATCTAAACCAAATGAAAGGGTTAATAGGAGTGTACTGAATTTGAACTCTACTGAAATTTTTAATAATCATTTAATATAATTGAATACATATTGTAAGCAATATTATTTCAGAATTAAGGAGCAATTTTATAGTATATATAGTATATATTATATAATAATTGGTATTATTATTACTCCTACTTCTGCTATCAATAAATATAACAACAACAACACCACAACCGTAATTATTATTATCATCAAAATAATAATCGATTATTATATTAACATAAAGTTGATTTAAACAGAACTTGATGATGATGAAAATAATAATAATACAAAAATATGAGATATATATATATATATATATTATTTGTTTATATAAGAAACTATATTATTGATAATAACATAATGTTATTATTATTAACAACAGAGAACATAAAAAAATAAAGTTGATCTAAACCAAATGAAAGGGTTAACTGGAGTGTTTGAACTCCAATTTGAAGAAGTTTGAAGAATTTGAACTCATGTATACATTTGACCTTGTTAACATTTTCCAAATCAGACTCTTGATCACCCTGAACACAAGTGCGTGTTTGTGACTAAATGTTAGCTAACATTTGATATATTCCATTATTTCTGTCCTTTCTAGTTATGTGTTTACTATTAGTAATGGTTCAGCTTTAGCAGTGGTTCAGCTGATCTGACACAAACACCCTGTACAGGACTGTCCTCCACCTTTTGGTACTCGCTTCTCTCCTTTCTGCCCTTCTACCCACAATGCACCACGAGTGTCAGCTTTGGAACCCTGCAGACACTCTAGGTTCCCTCGTCTCTCTCACAGCGCTCATTGTCAGCTCCTCTGAGAAGATTGCCTGGCACAGACTCTGTGCCTGACAGCAACTGAATGCCAACGTGGGGGCTCCTCTCTCTACAGGCATTTACATTCAAATTCCTCCACATTGCGCCGCCTCCGTGCCCATAGGCCAGCGTGCGACTGGAATTTCAACTCCCAGCACTCTTAGTTTGGCCAGCGTACTTTGCTTTTGGGCTACTGAGTGTCCAAGGTCAGGCATTATGAGCGTATATGCGCTCATCCATTTTCACAAGCCCACATTGCATAGAAAGACGTGATTAAGTGTTTTATCACTTTATTACTCATTAGCCTTTACAGAGAGCGTTGGCGATTTTATTTTTGAATTTTTGCTGTTATTTTTTTTTTTCTTTTTCGGTGGGTGTTTGTGATTCCAATCACTGGCAGAAGGTGGCCTTAGTGAACTCGTTAGTGTGATTAGTTCCAGGCCTTTGGGGATGGGATATTCACATCAATAGGAAACATTCCCATGGAAAAAAAAAGAAGAAAGCTTTGTCGCCATCCTATTCACAGAACGGTTCCTCACAGGAGTAACACATGAAAGGCAGGGATTGTTGGGATTCAAGTCAGCGACAACTTGACAGTGCGAAGCCGATTTGTGAAACATGGTATTACAATAATATTAAAGGGGAAAACAAAGGCTGATGAACATGTAGGTGCAATGCATCTGAAGCAGGAATATTCACACAAACTCAGATGTTTTTCTGCAGAGAACAAGAGTAGCTTCAGCTCCACACACTAAAAGGTACTCATAATTTAAAGGGATAGTTCAACCAAAAACCTCTTCACTTAGTCACCTTTGTGTTGCCATTTGAATTTTATTCTGCAAAAAATACATATTTTCAAGAAATACTTACTGTTTTTATCCATGCAAGCTATTTTTCAATTGTTTGGAGACTAGCACTTCTGAATTCATTTATGGATCATGAGAGGATGCTGATCAGAGAACCGGATCATTTCGATTCATGAATGATTCATTCAGACTGTCTTTCTGAACCAAACTGTTCACAAATCGGCATCTGTACTTCGCTCACTACCATTTTGAAAAAATATTTAGCTTGCAAGCTACTAATAAAAGGCTAACTGTATTTAAGCTATTATTAGGGGTTCAAGCTTGTAGCGCTGAAACCCTATTGTAATTGGTAAAATTTCCAAGGATCAACATGCTCCCATAAAAGTGATCGGGCAGACTAAACCATAAGTTGTAGAGACTTAAAACTTTGACGGCTGGTAGTACTCAAACCGCTTACAACGTCACCAAGGCTCGCCCGATCGGCCTGACGGGGGCGCTACAATGGTGGAAAGTACGAAATCGCTCCTAACTCCTAAACAGTTAGACGTAGACTCAAGTGTCGTATATCGTCGGAATCCTCGGCTCAAGACAGACATGAATCTGATTTTTCTGGTATTTTGTATTTTTTTTGAAAAACCTACTTTTGCAAATTAGTCCTATGTTTTTGGCCTGATCGGAACCTGCAGTGCAGCAAGATTCTCTGGAGTCTGATTGGCGATAATTATAAAAAAAAAAGCTGTTTTTTTTTTTTCGAAGAAGTTTCGATTCACGGTCTCTAAGGGCCGACAAAACATTTAAAGAGGGAGGAGCCACTTTTACTAAAATGGCTATAACTCGTGAATGGGAACATACTGTATGTAAGAGCTCATTCTGTGGTCACTTGAAAAAGTATGCGGCGACTGGCCACTTGGTGGTGCTATAACATGGAAAAAACATAAACATTGCCACAACCATAGATATCATATATAAACGCTAGATGTCTCGTGCGCGCTGCTGGCCAATGGAGGTCGACGTCAGCACATGGCGGCCATCATGCCACAGGCAGCTCGCTCACTCGTTTAATGGTGCATGTACTTTTAAATAACCATAACTTGCTCAATTTTCTACCGATTTTCAAACGGTTTGGTTTGTTATAAATGTCGGAGATGTAGTTACGACACTGCATACATACACTGCATACATATGAATAATTATAATATACTTGTTCAAGCATTCGTTTTTATAGCCACGTTAATAACGTTTGTAAGAAACCAAACCGTTTGTAAATCCGTCAAGATTTCAGCGAGATAAGAGGATTTGTGTGCGTGCTGATCATTCACTTTACATTAAGCCTGCCTGTGACAAGATGGCCGAACGGTGATGCCGGAAGTGACTGCGCCATAAGACATCTAGCGTTTATATATGATATCTATGGCCACAACTATGCAACCCTAAGTCTGATTGACTTGAAAATTGGCATGTGGTGTCTTCGTCCAAGGTGCCAAGACTGCCTTTGAAGACATTCGTGGATCTCAAAAAAAGCAGCTATCAGACAAGGTTAACGGAGGCCGATCGGAATGAAACGCCTGTTTGAATCATGGCCCTAGAGGCCTGCGAGAAATTCAAAAGAAAACGGCCACCAGGGGGCATCTTCGTGTTTTCAACATATGTAAAGAATTGTATATTATACAATTATATATATATTGTATACCACGCGATTTTTGACACACGCCCACGTCATTCATACCGCAAGGGAGAACTCCTCATTCTGAGCAAATTTTGGAGATATTGGAGATATTTCAAAAAAACAACTTTTGCGAACCAGTCCTAGGTTTTTGGCTCAACCTCGATAAAACCATTGAGGTACAATTCTTGGGACTCTCTAGGTCAATAATTAGCTAAATAATGTTTTACTTTGGCCTTTAGATAGCTATAACTGTGTCATTTAGAAAACAGGTGTGGCCAAGTCCACCCAAAAACCTATCATTCCTAAATGAAAACTCAGAACTTCGATTCATTAGGTGAGCAAATGATTTGCGTAGAACTTCACAAAATTGAGTGTGCACATGCAGCACATGATCCCAAAGAAGTATGGAAACTTTTGGTGCCACTTTAACTGTTATAAAGGTGAAAAAAGGCTTTAAAAACCATGTATTTCCTTAGTAAACTGCTTGTATTAGCTGTAAATGATCTTTTCCATCGATGATCTAAGTGATTACATGCTTACATGCCATATAAAACATAATACCTTTTCACGTGTATGCTTAAAGGCCTTAAAGCGCTTGAACCCCTGATAATCGCTGCTCTCAGCTATATTTCTTTCTTTTTTTTATTCTTTTTTTTATTGATGCTATTTGGTATATTGGAAAAAGATGTACAATGCCATGCAAATGTCTGTGCAGGGAATCAGCTGATCATTTTTCGAGCTGCTTTATTTAAATGAACTGATTCAATAAAATGAATCAAGTTTAATACATGAGAGAGAGAGAGAGAGAGAGAGAGAGAGAGAGAGAGAATATTAAATTTTTTTAGTTGATCATCTTTGATTATTGCCTCAGTTCACTTGGTTGTAAAGCCACACTTTACACAGATAATAGAGAGAGAAAGAGAGAGAGAGAGACAGAGAGAGAATAAGTATACAGAAAAAATTATTTAATTGAACACTTAGAAGAAGCAAGCGTTGCCTCTATGTGAATTAAATGTACTAACATAACCCCTTTTCTGCTGAACATCTGTGGAGACAGATGCCTCAAACAGAATAATAATTAGACGCCAAGGTGTCCCCGGTGCTCTCACATAAATTGGCTATAAACTCCAATTCGCAGCCTCACTTTATGAGATATGATTTCACACAATACATGTATGTCAACATGATACTGGAAGCAAGCGTTGATAGTAACCAGTCCTTCTCAAGATGAATGTGATTTAATTATTCTATCCATCCATCCATCCATCCATCCATCCATCCATCCATCCATCCATCCATCCATCCATCCATCCATCCATCCATCCATCCATCCATCCATCCATCCATCCATCCATCCATCCATCCTAGTCTGTCTGTCTGTAAAAACAACAACAACAACAAAAAACACTACTCCTTTTAAAATTCGTATATAACAGTTTTTCTCAATCACTTTGGCACATTTTTTTGAGTCCGTCGGTCATTCTCTAAACTGTTAGCTCAATTGTCACAACTGTTTGCTGAAACGTCAGAACTCTATTGCATGTCTGCAAAATATAGTAACTCACCCCAAAACATTTAATGCATGCTTCAAAACCCCAAGTACTGCATCAGTAAATTGGCCAATGCCACTAAAAAAAAAAAAAAAAAAGTTTTTGTCATCGTGTCAGCCACACTGGTCAAACTGTTTTTCCACCATGGAAATATTTGTTATACTGTAAACAAATTTCATGTTTGTTCAACATTTTTGTTGACACTGTCTGCTTTCTATACTTTGCAAGACTTTTTATATACAGTAGGCAAACATTTACTGGGGAGATGATTAAACTAGACGTTCCTTATCAGTCAGTCACGTTCTAGGTTAATCGTCAGTGACCGACAATTTGGGATCCCTATGGCAGAAGCCACAACTACTGACTCCTTCCAGCATTCTTTTAGACAATTGTACTTACTCTTTTGCACAACATGCAATTTGTTAAAATCAACAAGAAATTTTTGATAATTGTGCCAAAGTGATTGAGAAAAACTGTAATATATAGAAATACTCAACCAATTAAGTCAGTCCTGAAGTGTCACGAATCACAGATTAAGGTCAGGACCATAATGTTGCTGTAGTCTGTGTCAAATGTTGTGTAAAAAGAGACAGATATAGCAGAGCCGTGTACATATGGCTTTGGCTTTATTAATTTTCATATATGTCTCACTACCGCCACCAACTTCATTTCTTTTTCAGTAGAGTCATCTAAATTTTTCAGGGAAGTCTAGCTGGCTGTTAGTGAACTGTGTTGGTGAGACAGCTGCCTTCGAGTTTATGGGAAAGTTATTGCTCTCTTTTTTCTCTCTATTTCTGTGAGATTGCTGACTTGGAGATTGACATTTTAGTGCAAACTGCATCTCTCTAAACATTCTGAGGGACCACAATTTTTTCAATTTTAGCAACAAAAATATTCTGTCTGGTGTATGAATTTCAGGTCAATGAACATTCCCTTGTGAAAAAAAAGCACTTTAGTGTACTTTTATAAAGTGTACTTATTATACAAATAATATACTTTAAATGTATACACTTAAGTGTAACTCAAATGCAATGTTTTCACCGGTCTGAATGCACATTAAGTATAATTGATTTGACATATATCACATATTAAGTTGAAATAAAATGCAATAAGTTGTCATTAAGAGTGATTTTTTGGTACCACTTAAGTGGGACTTTAATACAACTTTATATTTACTTTCATAATTGCTTCTAGTGTCTTTAAAATTGATTTAAAGTGCACTGCTCAATGCACTGACAAGCAATTAATGTGAACTAAAATGAACTTCAATCATCAATTAGTTGAACTTTTGAATGCTTTTTTTAAACATAAATGGGACTTTAATACATATTTAATAAGTACTCACAGTGTATTTAAAATATAGTTAAAGTGTAGTTTAATGAACTGACAAGCAATTCATGTGAGCTAAAATATTCTTTAATGTCAGTTAACAATACACTTAAATGTGAATTAAGTGTAATGTTTTCGACAAACATATTGCATGTAATTGATTTCAAATGTATCACAGATTAAGCTAAAATTAAATGAAATTAGTTGAAATTAAGAGTGCTTTTTTGGAACAACTTAAGTGGGACTTTAATACATTTTTATTTGAACTTTGAAATATGATAAAAGTGTACTTCCAAATATACTGACAAGCAATTAATGTGGACTAAAATATAATTTAATGTAATATACATGTACACTATTATATAATTAAATACATTTGTAATTAAAATGAATAATAAAGTTGCAATTTATTTCAAAAGTTGTGTATTAAAATTAGTTAATGCACTGTGAACTCACATGAACAATGACTATAAATTGTATTAACTAACTTAAACTATATTTTAATTAACTAATATAAACAAAGATGAATAAATACTGTAAAAAAAATGCTTATTGTTAGATCATGTTGGCTAATACATAAACTCATTTTAACATAGCACACTTTACATAGCACCAACATTAAACAGGACAAAATGCTTACTCCAGCATTACAGTGAATATAAGTTTGTCTAAAAACAAAAACTGAAGAAATCCAAAGGCACAAAAACAAGAAAACCAAAATCATGTCACCATTTTTTTTAAGTTGTTGGAAAGTGCTGTTTATGTCAATGTCCCAGAAGCTCTCCAGAGTAAATGTGAATGGAAATGTTCCAAAGAGGCAGAAAAATACCTTGAGAAAAAAAAAACCCGGAAGGAAAACGTTTGTTTATAAAACAGATCCAGTCCATTATTATATTTGGCTCAAATGAATGAAATTGATAGATATACAGTTGTGCTTTAAAGTTTATATACACCTTGCTGTATCTGCAAAATGTTAATAATTTTAGCAATAAGAGGGATCACAAAAATGTATATGTTCTCTTTTTATTTAGCATTACCCTGATGAAGCAGTTTATTCTGCAAAGCGTACGTAAACTATCTGTTGATGAATGTGTGATGAATTACCTCAGTCATCAGGGTCGTAGTGCTGGGCAAGGTTCCTTCTATTTCCCACAAACACCAGGATTCCACTGACCACACCATCTTCACTGATTAAAAATAGAGAACATTTGTATTGCTACTTTACAGGGAATTAAACATAACTTATCAATTACACAAATATAGATAAATGACCCATGCAACCCCAAGACCCATGCAAATTGAGAAAGTACGCTTAAGTGTGTTTAGAAATATTGTGAAGAAAGTGTACTTTCTTCAAGTTAAACTTAATTAGACATTATTACAACGTGCATTTTTAAAAAGTAAACTTCAGTGTGTTTATAAATATTGTCATGAAAGTGTACTTTAAGTTAAGCTTAATTAGATATTATTACAAAGTGCATTTGTATAAAGTGCACTTAAGTGTGTTAAGAAATATTGTCATTAAAGTGTATTCCATTTAAGTACACTTAAGTGGTCTTTAATTTTAATTATATTATCTGCAAGTGCACTTTTTAAAAAGTATGCTTTTAAGCACACAAAAAGTACGCTTTCAATACAATTAAGTACACTTCTTTTTCACAAGGGTTGTTTTTGCTTGAGCAGGGATTTTATTAAAGAATAATTTATTCAATGTATTCATTGATGTGTTACATACTACCTGATCATGTATATAAGACCTTTTAAAACTTATTAATGTGGTATTTTAAACCATTAAGTGATTAAGTGATTGATTTATAAAATAAATTTGCCGAATCACAAATGGAAGTTACAGAAAAAACACTTTCTCTGGTGTCAATCACCATAGACATTGAAGGGAAAAACCTCCATATTCAAGTGAAAGTTCAAACAATGTTTTTTTGTTTAGTTTTTTTTTTTAAATAATTGATTCTCTAATTATTACATTTCATGATCCTCCTCATTCCTGAATAAGTGATTACAGTGTCAACTCACCACAAAATGGAACATTAGCAAATCTTTCATAAGTGTGGCTCAGCATACAAATTGTTTTTTCCTTTTCATTTCCAGAGGCAAAATCCAGGCAGAGATTAAAGAATCTGATTGTTTACTGTCACGATATGCTGGTCAGCAAACAAGACGATGGAGAGTTCAATATATATTCTTTAATAAACTGAGACTCGGGAGAATACAGGAACAGGAATGATAACCACTGACCAAACATGCAGCGTTAACGCAAGAAAAAATACTGAGATCAGCTGAACAGAAACAGGTGCATAAAACTAATTAACAACCATTGAAACTAATAAGCAAAGTGAACAATGAACACAGGCAAACCAGAACAGGAAACAGTGAAAAGTAACCCGAAACAGAAGAAATGTTACATTTACTGGCCATTTAAACCTGATTTTGAGTGAAACGGTATATTTAATGAGTTAAAATGTAGGGTCAGACTTAATTTTATCCATTGGGAATTGGATCTTTCCAAAAAGGAAAGATATGGAAGCTTGTTTCCGCCACAAAATAAAACATTTTAAAAGATAATTGCGACTTTTTATCTCACAATTGCGAGTTTACATCTCGCAATTCTGACTTTATTTCTCAGAATTGCGAGATATAAAGTCAGAATTGCGTGAAATAAAGTCGCAATTGCGTGTTATAAAGTCAGAATTGTGAGATATAAAGTCAGAATTGTGTGTTATAAAGTCAGAATTCTGACTTTTTTTCTCGCAATTGCGACTTTAGATCACGCAATTCTGACTTTATAACACGCAATTGCGAGTTTATATCTCGCAATTCTGACATCTTTTCTCAGAATTGTGAGATATAAACTCACAATTGTGAGATATAGGCCTAAAGTCCAATTCTAAGGAAAAAAAAGACAGACTTTTTTTTTTTACCACAGAATAGTTTATATCTCACAATTCTGACTTTATAACACGCAATTGCGACTTTATATCATGCAATTCTGACTTTATATCTCCCAATTGCGACTTTATTTCTCAGAATTGCGACTTTATATCTCGCAATTGCGACTTTATTTCTCAGAATTGCGACTTTATATCTCGCAATTGCGACTTTATTTCTCAGAATTGTGACTTTATATCCCGCAATTGCGACTTTATATCTCGCAATTGCGACTTTATTTCTCAGAATTGCGACTTTATATCTCGCAATTGCGACTTTATTTCTCAGAATTGCGATTCTCACAATTCTGACTTCATATCTTGCAATTCTGAGAAAAAAAGTCACAATTCTGACTTGATATATCGCAATTGTGAGAATAAAAGTCAGAATTGTGAGATAAAAAGTCGCAATTATTATTATTTATTTATTATTCAGTGGCGGAAACAAGCTTCCATAGAAAGATGTCTCAAATGTGGAGCAAATTATTACCTTTCTGAAGATTCTGAAGAATTGTTTTTTCTTTTAAATAACATGCACTTATGAAACGTACATAATAATACCAGTAACTTATTAAAGAGGTATATTAACATTATTTTGATTCTAATAAAAACGTATATTAGCTTGGTATAGCTTTATTTGGATTTCTTGTCTGTTGAGTGTGACATATACGTTTATGCTCATGATAATTTATTTTACTAATTTATTTGACTATTTTGCTATATTCTAATATAGCACTTTTAATAGACAATGCTAAAATAATGTTCTTTACATTAGATTTATAAAGAGAGAGAGAAAAATAAAAACATGTAAAATCCATTTTAAAATAATTTATATATATATATATATATATATATATATATATATATATATATATATATATATATATATATATAAATTAAAAAGACAAAAAAACAAGTAAAAAAAAAACAAGAAGAAATAAAATTTAAATTGCCATTTGTAAATATTGTTAAAATCCTGTCTGGTCAATTATCTTCCTTCAGTAATTTCAGCAGTAATTGCTTCTCCTGCATCTGCAAGCACCAGTCGTCACTGAAATGAACATTTTAATCTGTGCTGAGAGTTCGGATGCAGTGGGAATTCTTGCCAGAAGTCATTTTCATAAGGGCTTCACAAAGGGATTGACTCAGACGTTATAACAGAGGCTCTGTAGCCTGAGAGATTCTCATCTTTTATTCTCCTAGAGGCGGCCAGCAGTGAACCCTTTCTTCCTCTGCCTCCTGTCTCTGAGGACTTTTCATCTGTCACTATAGTCATAGAGTAAGTCTAGCCTCAGACCATTCATGCACTGTCTGATGCATATTGCTGGCTGAAATCATCAGGTCCATGAACTGATTGTCTTGCTTCTATGCAATATCCGCCCTTCGGGCTGTGCAGGTCTGCTGGGAAACAACATTTTTGTTGCATTTACACTTTCCCAGGCTGATACAATGAGTGCTTCTGAAAAGGATTTTCAGATGCATGCACCTAAGCGTCACTAAAAATAAGCTGACATTGGTTTTGTTACATAAGATGCCAAAGAGGACTAGGCTTCATGCAGAGGTGTTGGGGAAAGTTACTTTTAAATGTAATGCATTACAATATTGCGTTACTCCCTAAAAAAGTAACTAATTTTGTTACTTTTCATGGAAAGTAATGAGACAACTCGTCCTTCACTATTTTTTGTAACATCAAACATTGCAATTTTGGTAACATTATTTGAATGCACAGACTTTCTAAAACGCCCACATATAAAGTTTTGTCAAGTCTGATTCTAAATGAACCCGTTCCAAACAAATCATTTAACAAACATTACTAAACAAATGTATACATAAATGTATATATAATACTGTTAGGGGGTAACAGTCAAAGATCCAGAACCAGATATGATGAATGAAGAGAAGACCCAAAGTCAGAATTATAATAAATTGAAGAAAAGTTTTACTGAAGATAGTTTGCAGTTTCATCAGCAGAAGTCGGCTTCAAGACTCACAAGGAGTTTGTAGGACGCCCCACTTACAGTTACGAAGATCACAGCAGTTATACCCTTCACCAAGGTCTAAGCTATGTCATTGCTTCAGGTTGCAGTCTCTGATTGGCTAAGAAATAGATAAACATAGTAATTTTCCACACAGATACAGATAGACACACGCATATCTCCATCGATTACGTTGTGACCTTCCAGGTCTCAGAGCGCCAGCATGTCCAGAACAACAACTCAGTCAATCTCCAATAATGCCAGTGGTTCTTTAACCTGTAACCAAAAGGACTAACACACACACACCGACACACTTCTTTTCCAAGGCTGGATTTGGCCAGGCTCTAACTATAAACAGGAGAGTCCTCTCAAAACATTTCTCTCAAGGACAGCTACACTTTAGTCTAACTGGAAAGTAAGGCTTTAACAAAGAATTGGTCCCTTAAACTATTGGCTCACACTGAAGACCTTTCTCAAACACAAAACAAGCCCCTATTTCATTTCTGGAAGCCGGGCTGAATGAGCAAGCACTGTTACTGCATTCAGATATCAAATACTGACTACTTGATTAATACCTATAATCACTCATTACATATACATTGAAGCAGCAGTGGATTCCAATCCACACCCTTCAATACAAACATTTGACACACTCATTCATTAGCCTACATTTTCTTTATTGTAGCAGTGTACGAAATATTTATTCATCAAGATATTTAATCATCAATTCTACAAATGTTTTTTAACTAAGTTAAATGGCAACTAAATGACCGTGTTTGTTTTATTGGTGTTTTTTCATGTAAATAAATATGTTTAAATGCAGTTTAATTCTGTCACCCTAATTAGAATCTTGATTGTAAAAACTGTAATTTACCCACTGAAAAATAATAGTTTGTTTGGTAATATACAGTTTTAAAGTAGCTTCCTCAACATGGGTAGACAGATTGCAATTTTTTATCGACTTAAGAGAAAAATAATGTTATTCTTAGACAGTAATATATGCTGCTTGTTGGCAGCTTGAAACTGTGCCTAAAAGATACACATAAATTAATTCAGTGACAAACCATTAAACCACATCTCCCTCAGCCAGCTAATGTGGCATCTATCAACCGGAGTGCAAGAACACACTGAGCTTTAACAGGGTAAAATACATCATGCTGCCACGGGTAATTTCTGGAAAAAACTCTGTCACTCCCAAGCCTTCGATGAGATGAGGCTCAGGAACGCCTCCTTGATTTCACTCATAATTAAAGTTCATTCTCAGAACTGTGCCTAGGGACAACAGCGATATTACAGTGTGGCTTTTTTAGGTGGGTATTGAGAGAGAAGAACGCGATGGGTCAAAGCTTGGGTTGATAGTTAACAATAAATGAGAGAAGGAAATATCTATTGAAATTCACAAGCATGCTGTGCTTTGCGTTTAGAAGGCGAGAGAATGCCAACTGAAGCAGTTTCACACCATTACCCTGATTAAAGGCTGAATAGATGGAGCTAGCGTTCAAGATTTTGTGATGTCTGCCTCGGACAAGCTAAATCAGCTCAGTCGGCCCCATACACAAAGATGGAACGGACCAAAGCAAAACACAAGATTTGGCTCGCTTGCAATTAAGGTGTGTGGATTTGAGTTGAAATAAACACAGGAAGCTGAATTGGATTTTGGAAGAAAAGTCAGTAAAGACATTTACAGAGACTTTTGGTGAGCATAAGAGACTTATTTTTTGACAGTGAATAATATAATTGTATTTATATATTATAATTATTATATTAAATGTGTGCATATATATATATATATATATATATATATGTATGTGTGTGTGTGTGTGTGTGTGTGTGTGTGTGTGTGTGTGTGTGTGTGTGTGACCCTGGACCACAATACTAGTCACATGGGTAAATATTTTTGAAATTGAAATTTATACATCATCTGAAAGCTGAATAAATATACTTTCCATTGGTGTATGGATTGTTAGGATATGACAATATTTGAAAATCTGGAACCTGAGTGTGCAAAAAGTCGAAACATTGAGAAAATCGCGTTTAAAGTTGTCCATTTATGTTCTCGATTGTGCTGCATTCACTCACAAACATTTACGGTAGGAAATTTACAAAATATCTTCATGGAACATGATCTTTACTTAATATCCTAATAATTTTTGGCATAAAATAAAAATCGATAATTTTGACCCATACAATGTATTGTTGGCTATTGCCACAAATATACCTGTGCGACTTGTGACCGGTTTTGTGATCCAGGGTCACTTATATACAATGATTAATAATATCATCTAATTATGTAATCTGTTCTAATATAGGCCATATGTTCTTTATAACAACCTATTTATGGTTCATTCATTTTAAAAGGATTTTTCGTTTTATTTTTAAAAACTACCATTATAGTTATTATATTTTTTTTTTCATTTCATTTTAATTCTGCTTTCTTAAAATCAAATTAATATTCTGTATTCTTCAGGAATTCATTGTAATATTCTTCCTATCTGAATAACTATAAAGGCTTTCTCAGCTCCTGATTCTGAATCAGAAAACCTTGCGAATGAACAACTCTGCTTTGGTTTTGCTCCCTGTTCACACTGCAATCTCCAAATTAGTGAAGATGATGAACTGTGATGGCAGCACGGCAATAAAAAGAAAATCTTTCCAGTGTCAATTATATGAGAGATCTGTGTGAGGAAAGCGTTTGCAGCACGTGGATCACAAAATCTGCTTGATCCAGCATGTGGGCGTAAATTGCCACAGCAATGGTTTAGAGACAAAGTCGAAAGAACATTGTCTTGTTTTCAACCTTAATATTTGTTATGCAACAGGGTGCTAACACCGACGCAGCAAGCATGAGGACTGTCTCTCTTTACTATATTAATATAATGAAGGATTTGAAGCTGAAAAGATGATTGCATGGCCGGATATGCTATAATAATGTTGTGTCACTATATTGCAGCCATGGGTGTGCTGATGTCCAAGAAGCAGCAGGTGGAGAAGGTGCAGAAGTGCAGTGTGGTGGTGTCAGCGTTTAAAGAGGGTCTGAAGGATCGGGCGGTCCCAGCAGATGCGGCCCAGACTGAAGAGGTCATAGCTGAGAACGGGGATGAATCTGCTGAAGGATCCCACCACGCTAACAAAGACCACACTGAGCAGAAAGACAAGGACAGTAAACCTGGGTCATTATCAAATCAGCAGGCCTCAGCTTCATCCAGAGAGGAACATAGGGCCAATCAGGAGGCTTGGGGGCGTCTCCGTGATGGGAAGGGGGTGGAGCCTGAGGATCTAAAGAAGGCACATCAGCTCACTCCTCCGACGTTTGTGCGGCCGAAGAGAGAGGTCAACGATGACCAACCGCTAGACGTCTCGCTTGGGCAAACCGAACAGGTAAAATGGCTGAAAGGATAAATATTTGTAAATAATGCTGATATAATAGTTGAAAAAATAATAATAATTTTGTTTCTTTTTGGTGCTGCCCACTTTTCTCAAGTTTCAAGTTTTTTTTATTTTTTATATAGCACATTTAAAAACAGCAAACATGGCTGACCAAAGTGCTGAACAAAACAAAAGATAAAGAAACAAGGGCAAACCACACATTCATGACAGAAGCTCACAATGAGTTAAAGCTAAAGAAAAGTAGAAAAGTAGGTTTTAAAAGAAGATTTAAAAACAGTTAAAGACTGTTGTGATGTAAACCGGCATAGGGCTGGCAATGGCAAAGGCTCTATCTCCTCTATGCTTTAATCGTGATCTGGGGACAGATAAAAGTCTCTTACCACCAGACCTCAGATTTGGTGTGGGATTGTATGGACAGAGAAGCTCAGACAAATAGCTCAGTGCCAGATTATTTAAGGATTTAAAAACAAAGAGAAGAATTTTAAAGTCATTTCTAAAATGCACAGGTAGCCAACGCAGCGATTTCAAAATTGGAGAAACGTGATCAAATATACGTTTTCTTTTGAGGAACTCTGAAGCGGCATTTTGTACTAATTGGAGACGAGCAATAGAGTATTTGGACATGCCATAGTAAAGAGAGTTGCAATAATCCAAACGAGATGGGGCGTCATATATTGACGCTTTTGACATTTCGTCTACATCGAACGCACATGGCACCCATTAGCGTCAATATGAGACGCAGATAGAAAAGGGCCAGAAGGCGCCTCTCAGCGTCTAACCCTAACCCTACCCCAGACCTAAACCTACCCATAACCGAACAAAGGTCTGTGCGTCTCATATTGACGCTAAAGGGTGCCATGTGCGTTCGGTGTAGACGAAATGTCAAAAGCGTCAGTATATGACGCCCAAGGATGAGAATGCGTTGAATGAGCGCATGGATAGCAATCTCTATGGTTTTCTCAGAGAGAGAGGATTTAATCTTAGAGAGAAGACGTAGCTTTATCTGTCATTAGAAGTGTGTTCACTGTAAAAGTTTTTATCTTTTGTTTAAATACATATAAATATCCTTATAACAATACATTTGTTACAGTATTTATTCATCTCTGTGAAAGTTAGGTGATAAAATACAACTGTTCATTGTTAGTTCATGTGAGCTCCATTAAATAATATTAACAGATGCAACTTTTGATTTTAATAATGAATTAAGAAATGTTGAAATTAACATTGTCAATTGCCATGTTGGCGCTTCTTCTCTTCAGTTCAGTCCACTCATCTTCTATATTGCAGATGCTTGGTTTTGTGCTCAGTGACCCATTTTTGATTTGATTTTGAGTTTGTTTTTGGATCACTGTCCTGTTGGAAGATCCAAACACGGCCCGTTATAAGATTTCTAGCAGAGGCTGTCAGGTTTAGATTTTTTATCTGTTGGTATTTGATGTAATGCATGATGCCATGTCTCTGAACAAGATGTATTAAAGATACAGCAGAGTATTTCATTTTACACATGGGGTACTTTTTTATCCCTGTATGAACCAAACCCATATTAAGTGTTTGCAGTTTTGTTTCATCTGACCATAGAACCTGTCCTGTTTGAAGTTCCAGTAGTGTCTTTGTTACTTTTCAAAGCATCTCAGAGCTTTTTGGCAGCAAACAATTAATATGGGTTTGGTTCATAGCTCAACATTCATAGTGGAGGGGTGTTGGTGGAGGTTATCCTTTCATTCGGAGCTGAAAGCTGCTCTGTGACGCACATACGTGAGGAAATGTCAAGATTGTTAGTTAGGTAAGCTGATCCCAACTCAGCCTAAATGGCAGCCCAGTTTTTGTTGACAGTACGTGGGCAGTGGGTAACGGCTGTGCTGGAAAAACCTGGCTGTGTGAGCTGCAGTGGCGTCTGAGATCAGTCCGAAATTAATTGGGGTCACCGAAGCTTGTGGTGATGGGGCCAGGCCTCACAGCGAGCCAGAGAAGAGCCACTCCACACAACTCCACTCAACAGAATGCTTTTGATTACCTCCAGTCTCTCTCTCAGCAGATATAAAAGACATAAGAGCAGGCAGAATGAGATGCAGTTGGGCTTGTCTTTGTGAATTATGTCTAGATGCATTTGCTGATGTTCAAATTTGGTTCAGGAAAATGAATAAAAAAACAGACAGAACTGCCATGAAAGAAAAACAGAACAGCTGGTGAATGTAATTGAGATAAAGGAAAAAAAAAACACTTTCACTTCGGCAAAGGGGAATAAACTTTTCCTAGATCACCTTAGGATAAATAAAAATAGACACATACAAGAACTTTTCTTTGTCATATAGTACATAGTACACACACATTGAGTCCATAGTGAAATTTCTAATGTTTTATTGTAGATTTGGTATCTTGGCAAATCTGAGCACAGTTTCAGACAATGCTGAGATCTCTGCGGTGATACTTGTGAGATTATATGGGTCTTTTTTATCAGAAGAGAAATCTGAGAAGCAGGAGGATGTTAGGCAGTTGCTAAGAGTTTTGAACTGGTTGCTAGGGTGTCACTAACTGGTCACTGGTGGCCTCAGAGTGGTTAACAAGGGTATTGCTAGGGTGTTCTGGGAGATAGATAGGTGTTACTAGGCGTTTGGTAAGAGTTCTGGAGTGGTTGCTGGAGTGTTGCTAGCTGACATTTAAGGGCTTCAGAGTGGGTGTTCTGAATGGTTGCTATGGTGTCGCTAGGGTGTTCTTGTGATTGCTATGGCATTGCTAGGTTGTTACAAGAACAGAGCAAACATAATTATGCTAATGTGTGTTTATATTTAAATAGTTTGATGGTTGGAGTGTGAATTTCTGAACATTTCATGACACTCATTCATTGAAAGTCCATTTTTTTAATAATGTATCTATTCAACTCTATAATCTACTAAAAACTGTAAGAATTTATTCATTCATTATTCATTTTTAATTTTTTTTTAAATAAATAAAAAAAAACAATATATATATATTTATAAAGCATGGTATGTCATTTGGTGGTCATATTTCCAGTCTCAATGTTTTAATGTGGGATATTTTATTTATGTGCTTTTGTCATTTGTATTAGTTTTTGTTATTTTTTAAATAGTACTATTTCGGTTAATTATTTTTTTTTAAATTCAGTTTTAGTTTTAGTTTTTTTTTATTTCTAGTTAGTTCTTTAACTCAAACTTATTTCAGTAAGTTGCCTTATTTCAGTAGAAATGCAACATTTCTATTTTCCATTTGGTTAAAGTTTTTAATCTAATAAACAGTATATATTAGGCTATTTTATTTCAATTTTATTTCAATTAACATGTTTTTAAATAGTTTTAGTTAACAATGATACCACTGCCTATAAATAACCAGGGCGATGAAGATAACCCTACAAAATGCCCAGATTTAATCATTCATGGAGTCCATTACCATTCCAGTATTAAACACCATTCAGATGCCCAGAGTACTGATGCAGAGCTGGAGTCAGATTCAGAGGCACACTGCCAAGGTGACGTCCTTTGGCTCTTCTGATCTAAATACAGCACCTCTCCCCAGCGTTCATATCACAGTCCTCACTCTCCTCTGAGACACATGTCACAATCTGAAGAGCGAGAGTGTCTGGTGCCTACACAAGAAGGCACCAGTAAATTTTGCATCTGGAATGTCTGACAATTTGATCCCTGGTTTCCTAGAGCCACAATATACTTAAAAAGTGTGTAATGCTCCAATTTAATAAGCAAAGGAATTAATTACTTAAGCCGATTAGTTAAGTTCTGGAGGAGTGGTTCTAGAAAAGCTAACTTTGCGTGTGCTGTTTTAAGGCTTGGTTTGGTTATGAACAAGAGATTAGTTCCACCCCCTTCAGTTCCCCTCCTTCCAGGTCTCTTTTCACTTTGTAATATTTAGCTCTGATTTTACATTTGCATCATACCAACTCGGAGCTCCACTAGCAATTTTGGGCCCTATGAAAGAATATGAGGCTGGGTCCCCTTCCGCACCCATTTCATTAATAAAATCGATCTCTGGGTGCCCCAAAAGTACATGGGCCCTTAGAATCATCCTAACTCCCCCTGCCCTTAGTGGAGCCCCAACTCCATATCTAGCGGTAGTGCTGTAACCGGGTAGTGACTCATCATAAAAACAGCTCTCAAACCAACTAAACTCCTCTGGAGACACTTGGGTCTGCATCAAAAGTCCTTAAAATGTTTTGTCTCCACACGTTTCCAAGGCTTTAAAATGTCTGACCCTGAGTTGCATTAATGTGACAGGTTGTCAATAATGTCCAGTCTCCACAGTCTGTCTCTAGATGGGTGACACTATACAGCAAAGACGAGCAGCATGAAATAAGACGATGCAAGATGCAGTTCATGAGACGTACAGTAGATTCCATCAGTGATTGACCACCTTTAACGTCAAACACTCATAATTAAGATTAAGCCTTTTCTATCCCGGAAAGATCTGGTTATTCATGCATTTATCTTCTAGAGATTAGACTCTTGCAACTCACTCTATTATGGTGTTCAAACTAAAATCTTGGACAGATTACAGATGGTCAAAAATGCGTCCGCAAAAACTGTTGACAAGCACTCGCAAATATGATCATATTACCCCCGTATTAAGATCGCTACATTGGTTAACTGTTTCTTTTAGGATTAATTTTAAGATTTTATTTGTTTTTAAATCTTTACATGGTACAGCCTCTCCAGTCACAGAATCTTTTAGTTGTTTCAAGGACGAATCTGAACACAAGAGAAGCGTGCCTTTGCAGCTGCCGCCCCAAGGTTATGGAACAATTTACCACAATTTATTAGATTATCATCAACTCTGAGTGAGTTTAAAAGGCATTTAAAAACATTTTTTTTCATGTTAGCTTTTGATAGCTTTTAGTGTTGAGGTACTGTTGTCACAGGAATTCGTTTTTTAGAGTCTGAAGATGTTTTAGGTGTATTTAAGACTCTTAAGAGTCTGTGGGTATGATAATCTGAGAGTAGATATTTTGCATATTCTTTATTTATAGTCATTTGTGTTTCTTATATTTTAATGCTTTATTGTTTGTGCAGCACTATGGTCAGCATTGTTGTATTATTATATGCTTTATAAATAAATTGGAATTATACCTGTTGGAAAGTAACTAAAAGTAACAATGCTCCTAAGTTTTACTAATGACATTTTTAGAAGTGCTGTTTTACTATGTTAAACATGGCTAAGCTATGTTCTTAAACTGCCATCTTGCTCGCTATTATTGTATTTATTAATCAGTTAATTATTATTAATTAATAGCTGTTATTTTGATTTTTAGTTAATGTTTTGTGATTTTTTCCCCTTTTGTCCTTATTTCTTTTTTTTAGCTTTAATTTAATTTAATTTAATTTAAATTTATGTTTTCGCTTTTCGTAAATTTAGAACTTTAACTTTAACCTATAAAGTATTTAACCATTTTTTTTCAGTTAATTGCCAAGACCATTTCAAATTTTAGTTTAGCTTATTTAATTTTAAGTTGTCAAAATTTTATTTAAGATTTATAAAAAAAAGATATTTAATAGTTTTAGTTTTTAATAACAACACTGGTTTGAGCAAGCTGCAGTTTCAATACTGTGGTAGTTAAAGCAGTAAAGATAAAGGGCCAACCGTTTTAAAAGTGCAAAATTCTATTCTATTCTATTCTATTCTATTCTATTCTATTCTATTCTATTCTATTCTATCCTATTCTATTCTATTATATTCTATTCTATTCTATATCACAGTTTAGTATTCATAACACTTAAAAAAAAATTTAATTC
This sequence comes from Scardinius erythrophthalmus, assembly GCF_964197995.2. NCBI lineage: Eukaryota > Metazoa > Chordata > Actinopteri > Cypriniformes > Leuciscidae > Scardinius > Scardinius erythrophthalmus. Next base: position 11,617,065 of record NC_138243.1, read on the forward strand.
CTGGGATCAGTAAAACGTTATCTTATGCTGCATTCATCAAACCAGCATGACGTCCTCATATCACGAGATGAAAGCAAACCACATGCAGATTCAGATGCTGTAGCCCAGTGCACCACAGGAGACTTTAAATGAGCAGTGAATGTCAAGTAAGATTATTTCTATATTTGGTGACCTTTAATGGAAAGCAACTAATGCAGGGAGGTATAGAAGTTTGATCACAAAAGTGTTCGCTTTTTGATGAGTCACTGCACTTCCTTTCATGTGCAATTATGCATTTTTCAATGCGCTCTGGGGCCTTTTTCTCAGTGGATCAATTACAGTCTCGTTGCTAAGAAAGGAATGATTTGATCTGTCTTGTCTCTCATTGTTTTGCGGTCAGCCCATCAATGATGAGATGTGCGAGGTGTGTGAGGTTTGGACGGCGGACGATCTGTTCCCCTGCGGGACGTGCACGCGGGTCTTTCACGACGGCTGTCTGCGGGAGATGGGTTACCTGAGCGCTGAAGCCCTGCAGGAAATGAGAGAGACGGCCCACACCACCACCGGCTGGAGCTGCTATTACTGCGTGAGTTCTCTCAACACTCTCTCATGAATACATACGCACAAAATCACATACAAACATATTTACAAGCACATTTGATGTCACTGGCTGTTTGAAGTTGTTTCAGAGCTGTTACTGTAAAGTACATGTCTTTCAGTGGCATATTCAGCCTATAATTTTCTTTGCGGCTGTCTTAAAGGAACAGTTTACTCAGAAATTACAACAACATGATTGTGACATAGTCGTGGTCACTATGAACTGGCATTGTATGGGAAAGATTCATATAGATTCTTTAGAAACTTTTCAGTGACCCTGTAAAAAAACACAAAAAAAACATTGCTGAATAAAAGATGACTGAATAAATTGTGGTGTGAGTGACCTGTCCCTTTACAGTTTTTCTCAGTCGCTTTGGTGCATTTCTCACATCACTATTTACATTTGCACAACAGTTAGTTCAACCTCCACAACATTTAGTCATTTGTGCACATCATAGTAGCAGTTTCTCATTCCTTCCAACAAATTGCAAAGGCTTTTGGACATGCATCAATTGCTTTCATACAACTCTCTGCTGTTTTATAACATTGTCATTTGCTTATGTCATGTCAGTCAAAATTAACTATACTTGAATGCTGAATAGTCATTCCATATAAAACTACAGTTTTTCTCGATTGTTTACACACATTTTCTGAAAGCATGCCTCATATTCTCAGAACTCTACACACAAATCCAAAAACACACACACAATGGGCAAAACCCCTCAATTCTCCTGCAAAATGAAACTTTACATTCAAAACAATGTTATTTCTTCTCAAAATGGTATTTTGTTTTCAAATGACACACACAAACCATCATATGAATAGACATTTATAAGAACCATTTGAACACTGATGTGGTCAATGTAAAACACTATGATGAATGGAAACCACTTCTTTTCCATTCATCATAATGACTTAGGCCTTTTTTTGGTTCAGTGTTACACTTACTACAGACAGTACATACATAAGTGTGTTGTAAAATATTTGAGAATATGGTTTTTATACTCCGAACACACAAATACATGGTAACGAATATATTTTATTTTTTCCACAAAAACAATGTACACAGTGTACATCCCCAACCAACACAAAGCTGCACATACAGTGGTCTACATACAAAACAAAAGAAGAATTGACTGTATACAGTAAAAAAAAAAAAAAAAAAAAAAATCCACTGTTGGCATCCATTGCTCCATTGAAGAGCTCACCTGTTGCCCTTTTCTGCTAAAGCTCTGATTGCTAATAGTAAAACTGTGTGACGGGTGTTTGCCCATGTGATGAGTCAGTGTGCATATTTGAATGGCAGTGTGTTCCTTGTGAAAACAAGAGATTTTCTGCATGAAAATTGTGCCAAAAGCAGAGAATTGTGTGTAGTGTTTTGAAAAAAGTGTGTTTTAGAACTGCAATTTGAGTATAAAGCAGGAATTGTGCTTGTAGTTTAGCAGAATTGGTTCAGGGGGTTGGTGAATGAGTTACATGTTGTGGTCATTGTGTCTCAAGTACCAGTATTTGTGTGTAAACAATTGAGAAAAACGGTAATAGTCCTCATTTCATTGCTTGAGTCATTACATACAAAAATGTTGAACTAGTTGTCAAAATCTGTCAAGCAAATTTTACACATTTTTTTAAATCTTTTTTTTTTGGAAAATGTCTCCTAAATTTAACAATTTCTCTCAGGTGAATCTCAGCTTTCACTGATGAGGAACGTCTGGATGTGTATGAATGATTACAGTACTATGTATGTTGTATGTTCCGTTCCAACATGTACTGCAATATTGTTTACAGTTGTGCACAGCTCTACCCAAAGGGAGTTTATGTTTGTTGTAAATAAGGGTGTATTTTTTCTGTTGCACAATGCTGTGAACAAATTAGAATTGCAAAGAGCATATGCAGTAAAAATGTGAAACATACATATTCAGTGTCTTGTACTCAGTTACCTCACTAAATACAGTAATGTGTAACTTTACTGTATTTTTTCAAATGGCTGTGCAAATAGTATATAGTGCTGTCTTGAGCATTTTCAGGTAGTGTCACCAAGATCTGACTTTTTTGCATTGGAAAACATTTACAGAGTAAACTGTCACAATGAAAACATGACAAAGCCATTTGACTATCTTGTTCATAAACAATGGTGTCAGGACTTTTTATCTTGATGACAGTGACACTTTCATTGACATGAATACTTGCTTTTGAGGAATGAGCTATCCATTTTGAGCAAGTGACACGCTTTTGCAGGTTATCAACTAGGTTTTGCAGTTTGTACTAATTGTTTTGAGAACTGCATTATCTGTTGTGCAAATGTAAATAGTGATATGAGAAATGCACCAAAGCGACTGAGAAAAACTGTAAATAGCATTATGAAATATAGCATTTACAAAGCATATCACTTCTGTAAAATGACATATTTCCAATTTCAGTGGGAGGTAATGAATATACTGTATCTTTTGGGATTTGATTGGATTGTGTCATTTACACGGACGAACAGATGGATGAAAAGATGATAGATAGATACGTAGATAGATAGATAGATAGATAGATAGATAGATAGATAGATAGATAGATAGATAGATAGATAGATAGATAGATAGATAGATAGATAGATAGATAGATAGATTTTTTATTGTAATATCACACGTACTGTTTTTAATTTCAAATGGATCCTTGTACAAAAAAAAGCCCTTCCTTGGCGTGGAAAAGTTCTACAATATATTTGTCTATATATGTTTTTTCCTTCAGCCTTAAGGTGCAGTCACATTAGCGTAATTTCAGCTAAATATAGTGGACAAGAAAGGTCAATAGTGTGCTGATCGCTGAAGCTCACACAAAAGTCACTTTCAAACCAAGCAGATTTATGTTGGTCAAATTATAGATACGTCAACAGAAGAGCAAAGTTGAGAGGGACAATAGTGACATTTATTGTGGACCATTTATAAGGACCAGGGACAAACTAGGGCTTCTTTTAAATATCCTTATTCTTTAAGAAGTGCTGATATTGTGATAAAGCATATAAACCGCCTGTTGCCCAGCATATATTCACAGATCCTTACCCTGTGCAGCTCCTCGCAAAGGTCAGCGTGGCGAGCGTGTCAAGATGATGGTGTAATGCTAGAGAGTCTGGGCTTTGTTCAAAGTGCTCTTTCTCCCAGCGTTAGAGGAGTCTGGCTCTGAAATTAAAAAGTGGGCTGCCAAAGCGTGCAAGCGTCCTTCAGCGTGAAGTAGAGCGCTTATCTTGGTCGCACAGGCTGCTGATGCTTAAATCATTTGTTGAGCGAGTAAGACATTTTTGTAGCACTCTTGAGGATGCTGCTACACACTCCAGATGCACTCGCTGCTTTCCAGTAGACTCACACCATCAAATGGGATGTATGTATCCCATGCTGCATTGCAAACATTAACAGCTGTGGACACATCCCTCAAAACAATATGTGAAGCGGCTTGTTGTTGGCAAAAATGTCTGGCGTGCATTTCCTTGGAGGGCTAATTCACAGCTTATGTGTCTGCTTTTCTCACTCTGCCCTCGCTACAACCTAATCCACGTGTCTGTGTATGTGTGTGTGTGTGTCGAGGACAAGAAATGTTGAGACTAGGGATTATGCTGTCATATAGCTTTCAAGAGACACATGTGTTTTACTTCATGTAATACCATTCAATATCTTCAAGCAGGCCCTGCTTCAAAAGGGGGGCAGGATGGGCCTGGCCCACTCACTCAGGAGCTTGGTCCACTCTGGACCCATGCCAAAAAAAGTCCAATTGCAAAATTCACGAGTTCACACTTACAAATAAGTCAGATAGAATAAATGCGTATTTGGCGTGCTGTCCGAGGAGAGGGCTCCGGGCTCGGTATTCGGCCCGAACCCAGAGTACTCCCCCCGTATTCCTGGCTGTGAAAGAACAAGCCAAGAGTGAGGAGTCGGGGTGGTGGAGGGATGCTGAAAACTGTCAAGGAAGTTAGATGAGTTGACAGAGTGAATATATATGCTTCCTCTCATGCTGATAGGGTAGACATGGTAATTGTTTGATGAGTTGATTGATTACTTGATTATTTGAACGTGCTCCTCCCGAACTTTGTTAATAAAACATCATTTGGTGCTATGTTCAGTTCAGCTCCAGATGCTTTTCGGCCACTTGGTAAAAATCCACTTGTTATTTAGAAACTAGAAAGCAGTACGTGACCACAGTCTTCACAAACATTCAAAAATTCAAACAATTTTAAACCATTCAAGTGAAAGAAGACGCAAAAGAAATTCAATTCATACACTCAAACCACACACCGAGAGCTGCATCTCAGAAAGTGCGCCATTGAGTTCTCTTTTGCGTCTTACCATGATTAAGCAGACGAATACACACAAAATTATGTTAAAATGCCCGGTTTGATGAGTATTCTCGAAAGCACAGTCTTAACTGAGTTCAAATAAAAACTTTTAATGAATGTAAACAGTTGGGAGAAAATCTAATGTGTGTCAGATCGTGCATTAGGTTTTAAAGTGACAGTAGCTTAATATATGCTGCTGTCTTGTGTCATTAATGTTAGTTACAGAACAAAAGCTAATTTAAAAACTTTGCTCAAATCTACTTTTGCCTGAATGACCTCTTTAGCTTTAATTGAAATAATATGTATTTAATTTACACATTATAGTATTTTGTACCTGAATACCCTACCCGACCTACCCGAAATCTGTTAATTCAACATTTCATTTGTTCTTATTTTATTACGGACTGTTTACTTCACTTTATTTAACATTATTTCTTAAAATAGTTTTTTTTTTTTTTTTTTTTTTTTGTGGTGGGGCCAGTGAAAATTTTGACAGAGCAAGTAACCAGTAATCTCCTTCGCATTGAGCCCTGTGTGTTTATAGTCCATTTTAAGACCTTCCCCTTTTGTTATAAAACAAAGTTACGAAATCTGTTACGGGTACAAAAATAAAATAATGTATGAACTCCGTCCTACCAGGAATGTCACTTGGTCCACCTTACATCTTAAAGCTAGAGAACAGAAAAACTAAGCTGGTCTGTCTTCAGGAGTATTTCAGTGCAGTGGGACAAACTAGGGCTTAATGTGGAATTAGAGCGGGATGGGGAACTCTGTGCATGAAATTTGGCATCAGTAAGTGTTAACAAGAAGACCGTGGTGGAAAATTAATTAAAAGTCCAGGCTTGGTTGTCAAACTGATTTTGGCACTTGGCGTCAAATGTGGGATTTGCCATTCAATAGAATAAGCACTGTGATTAGCCGTGTGACAATTTAGATAATTACAGCCCTTTCTTGCTCAAAAACAGCAATAAAATCTCAAACTGATATGACATGAACCTGGTGTGGAGATATGCTTATAAAGAGCTTCAAAAGTCATTGATGATGGGGAACTTCAACAAAGAAAACTTTGAGCTGAAGCAACATATGCACAAAGTCAAAAGGAATAAGCTGTGTATTATCTTGCTAGCTAGCTTTTCCCCTTTGCGAGTGTCATGGGTGGTTGCTGGCAGACAGATGAGGATGAGGAAGCAACACACACTGAACATAGACAATACCGGACACTGAACTGAAACAGAACTGAACATATATACTGGTGTTAATGATGGTGACTGATGAGTGCACAGCTGAATGTGATTAGTGTCCGTGACAACAAATGAGTGACAAAGGCAGGTGATGACAAAACATAACGAGTCCAAACTAACATAAAAGTGACAGAACGCCCCCTCCCGGTAGGCTCAGATCATTAGGATCACATCAGCTAGAAAATACCAAGGGTTCACTCTAAGCATTGTGAGTCCACTTTTAGCTATTATGCCAGCTGCAGCTGGAACCACCTTCCAGAAGAGATCAGATGTGCTCCTACAGTAGTCAGGATGAGGGGGTGGCGAAGGGGTGGCACAGACAGGCAGATGAAGAGGATGAGGGGATGGCGAAGGGGTGGCACAGACAGGCAGATGAGGGTTCTGGGGGTGGACAGACGACTGGGAGGAGGACAAACAACAAAGTCCAGGGTGGTGATGAAGGTGGAGTGAGCCAAGGGGTGGCATTGAGCAGGGGATGATGGCTGTTCATAGGCCACAGCCAGAGTGGTGCCCCACGGCAGCGTTGACGGAGGGAGGAGCCAAGGAGGAATACTGATGAGGGCCGCCATGAGGCTGACCGGAGATGACGATGGCGAGGATGGAGCCCATCGCGCAGCCGATGAGCCGAGGTAGTGAAGAGATGGTGTAGATCTTGGAGGCCGCGACGGAGCCGCAGCGACGACCTCCCGAGAGCGAGGTGGGGATCAGGAGGTCTGAGGGCGAGTTGGAGCTCACTTATGATTCTCGACATCCACCAGCACTCCCTCGGCGATGGATGGCCTGGCCGGCTCTCACACCTGGTTAGGCGCGCGCTGCTCGGGCTCCATGGCGATGTGGTCCTCGGTCGGTCTTGTGGGCGCGGGCTCATTCATCGCAGTGGTCTCCATCTTGCTACCTGCAGTGGGCTCAGGTCGATGATCCTCGCCATCTGGGTGGTTCTGGCTGGGCACTGGATGGGGAGTGAGGCTGGCGGCATCCTCGATGGTGAACGCAGATCCGCAGGATCCCTGCACCGACTCCACATTTGTTGTGAGGCTCCCTCGAGGAACCTCCCCGGATAACTGTGCACATGTGGCGGCGTTGAGTCCGACATTCAGGAAGGTGCACAGACAGTTATCCGGGAAGGTGGTCTGATGGGCGAGATCCAGAATTTTTTCTAAATGTTCCTCGAGAGAGCATTCTTCCTGCTCAAGGCACATGAGTTTAACTGCCGGAAAGTCCATGGTGCAAGCAGGGGTGAAAACAGAACAAAATAACTGAACACCAAAAATGGAAAAGAAAAAATCTTACAAACGCGTTCACTTGTTTGGTCCGATGTGCTGTAACGGGGAAGTTGCTGGCAGACAGATGAGGAAGACGTATACGATTCAATTCAAAAGGTTTATTCTCTAAAGATCTAACAGGAAGGCAAATGGATAGCAACACACACTGAACATAAGCCGCTTTCTGACCAAGTAGTTACAGGAACTTAGTTATAGGAACTGTCCACTTCTAAACAGTTCTAAGAACTACTCTCCCCCAAACTCGGTTTTGCTGTTTGCGTTCGCACTGGCCAAGTGGCCATAGGAACTGGTAGGAGGGGTAAGGGAGTGACGCAAGCACAGTGACTTTTATTTTGACGGTGCGATGGACCTTTATTTTGGCGGCGCTGAGAACGCCAGAGCAAACAATGCTCGCATTCTCTGTGTTTATTAGTTAGCGATCTGTCTAACAGCACTGTTTAATATCTTATTAGATAGAACTGTTATAGAAAGTAGACAGTATATGAAAAAAGGTTATAAGCCAAACGTTATGCCGTGTTGTTGATGTCCAGTGTTGCTAGCTGGGCAGATAAACATAATCATGTTTGGCTTGGTCCCCTCAAAGTTGCGTTGGATTTTCTCTTCAGCATAAAGGTTTAGAGACCCATCTATTGCCGCTTTCCGACCAGAGGAACCTTTTCACAGTTCCTAGAACTATTGGCTAAAGTACCCGGATGTCGGCGTGTTCGCACCGCAGGAACTAGGAACGATTTTAGTTCTAGGAACTCCATTTGGAGGAACTAATTTAGGTCCTACTTCAGAGTAGGGTCTAAACCAGCACTATAGGAACTACCCGTGACGTTAGTGTATGCTGATTGGCCGAACGCACGCGGAACACCAGCACCCGCCATTTTTAAAACAGCTATAATGTAAACACACACAGATTAGCCTATATATTTACTCCAGAAACTAACTATACAAACATGGAAAACAGTGATAGATGGGGCTCTAAACCTTTATGCTGAAGAGAAAATCCAAATTATTTATTTTAAGATATTGAAATAACATTAATTTAGAGTTATTTTGTAAAATATAAAATATAAAAATATATCCTAGTATAAATTGAATTTTTATTCTTGCTAGATTTTGAATTTCGAATCCTTCTTTCAGCCTTGTATTTCTGACAGTATAGCTAACATGTTCCACAGTTTCTTCTTGTCCACTTGGTTGAACACGACTTGTTCAAGTGTTTTAGTAATGAAAGTGCTGGAGGGGTTTCTTAAGCAGTGGGGTTACCCGAGCCTGCTTAAATGCTGTGGCAACGGTACCAGTGTGAAGAGAGGTGTTGATCATGTGAGTGAGTGCAGGTACAACTGAAGAAGAAATGGCTTGAAGGAGAAAAGTGGGGATAGGATCAAGCAGACAGTAGGATGATTGGAAAGGATGAGTTTGGAGACTTCTGTCTCCGAGAGCAGAGAGAAGGAGGGGAGTGTGTGTGTGTGTGTGTGTGTGTGTGTGTGTGTGTGTGTGTTTGCTTTTAAGATGTGTTTGTCAGTTTGTGTTGTGGAGAATTGGCCACTGGGTAGTCACTGGTGACTTGGAACTGTATGTTCTTGCAGTGCCATCAGCCAATCAGTGTTCTCATGATGTAAACTTCCCGCAGATCCATAGTCACATGGCATTTATTGGTTACAAAAAAGTGCCCATAACTAATGGGAAAATTTGCTCACCCATGAGCAAAGATGGCAGATTTCAAATCACATACTTCCAGAGGGGCAGAGAATTTACCGTTGAGAAATGAACAACGGACTGCAAACATTCTCATCTGTGTACCTGCTCAGAGTATGTTTGTGGCCTTCGAGACCATGGTAAATCCCACCTCTCGCTAAGCGTTGTTTGTAACATCTGTTCTTCATTTTGGGGTCTCTGACCCCTGTCTGTTGAGAATGGGACATAGAAAACACAATAGACATGAAATCCAATCTCATTTCAATAATCGTTCTCAGAAAAGGAGTGTATCTCGCAGTCACCGCTGACAGGAAATGGAGGAACCTCTGAGAATTACCCTCCCCATCTGCTCTAGTGCCATTGTTCAGATGAGTTCTCATCAGGCTGAGAAAAGCTGATTGAACATGCAGCTACTCCCAGTGCTACTGGGCTCTGACAGCATTTGTTTGAAGGCAGAGATTGAGCCAGGAAAGAAATCTCGCTCTGAATTTGATATGAAAGGACAAGCTGTCATTTGATCACTGAGAGCTTTTTCCTGCACCTCTTACACCTCAAACTCATTAGGTTTTCTTAAGAGGCGAGTTAGTCAGCCATTCATTACCCTTAGTTCAGAGATTTTTAGCCTTTTATAAAGATAAAGCGAGAGAGAAAGATTGAATCACCTGCTGCTGAAGATAATTAATGTGACAGTGTTTTAAGGCTCAGTCTGAAGGGCCCAGAGGCTTTATGTAAGATGTTTTTCTCATTAAATCATTTAAAAAAATGTAATTGAAAAAAATGTCAATTTAATGTGTTAATTTAGAATTCTTATCAACAAATAAACCACTTTTTGTAATATCCATTCCATGGTTTGCTAATCTGCCACATCACAGGCTTTTTGCAGCAAATATTGATGTACAGTATGTGATTGGTATTATTAATCAGTAAATATTGTGTAGTGTATATTAATATAATTGAGATACATTTGAATTTAGTTTTTATTTTTATTTTCCATTTTCATTTTTTTTTCATTTTGTTGTTTCAGTTTTTGTCATTATTTAATTTTTTAATGTCTATTTTTTTATATTCATTTTTATTTCAGTTTTAGTTATTTTAGTACATCAAGTTAAACTAGATCTTACTTATCGATTTAAAATGTTGTGCTCTCACTAAATCAGCAAATGTTTCCATTTATTACACTTTGTACATATACTATAGGATTATGCGTCATCATCCTGTACATGCTAAAATCATCTCTAAATATCTTACAATTTAGCAGTGAAAGCACAATGTTCTCATCTTATTGTTTTATTACTAGTATTAAAAATACATTTCCTGTTGAAACAGTTGTTTCAACAATTAGTCCACAAGCAAGGAAGCAGTGTAATGTAATATTCTATTTAAAGTGAACTCCCTGCTCTATCATAACTGAAAGACTCTTCCGCTTCAACCCTCAGGATAATGTGAACTTGCTGCTTACTGAAGAAGAGATGTACAGTCTGATGGAGACCTTCAAGCAGTGCAAGATCATTCCAGGTGTTTCTCTCAGTCCCATTTTAACAGCCTCTTCTAGAGTCATGCTTTAAATATGTGACTTTGGGGAGTAAACTAAGGAAGCTAATTAAAGGTTTACTAATTTATCACATCAGTACTGTAATTAGCCCTGATCTGTTTCCATTGATTGATGCTGTAACTTTCCTCTCACCCACTTTCTGCTCAGAGTCGTGCCTGGTGTCAGATGAACTCCTTCAGTACAGGCACTTTGTGACCAAGCAGCTCTTTGAACGAGACTTGACCGATGAAGAGGAAGAGGAGGTCCTGGCTCAGTTTGCAGCACTGGATCCAGACAAGAAGGGTCAGATTGAGTGGTCTGACTTCCTCTACCACGAGTCACTCTCAGTGCTGCAGAAGTTCCGGACTGAGGTAGGGCTTTCAAAATGGCTGAAAAACGAAATTAGAACTTTTTACTTGAATATTGCTAATACTCGTAATATTTTATATATTTTCATTTAAAAGGTATAATTTCAGTTAGGGGAAAAAATGCTTTTGACTTGTCTCCTGAGGCCAAAAGATGAGTAAAATATGAATGCACCGCATTAAATTGTTTATTCAAAGCAATGAAATAATATGACTGCCTGTAAAAACAAAAAAAGTGCAAAATGTTTAAACTAATGTTTATCAATCAAATATAATTTAATAATAAATACAGTAAAAACAGTAATATTGTGAAATATTATTACAGTTTGCACATTACATATTACAACATAGCAACTTAACATGTGAGGTGTGCGTTTATATGAATAAACAGCTTTAAATGTGGCTAAACCAATCAGAGCTTACAAGCGTAACCATATGTTTTATAAGCATTTTTTTTTAATGTTCAATACTTTCAAAATGCTAAATTATACCAAAAAATCAAGCAATCAACCAAAAGCATTATGGAAATTTTTCTGTGTTTATTTTTTCAATCCAGAATTCGCTGATGAGAATCCTCACAGCGAAGGAGAGGGATCGGGCACGGGCCGTTTTCCAGAGTCTAGACCAGGACAAAGATGGGATCATTACTGCCGGAGAAGCCAGAAGAGCCCAAACCTCCTGGTTCCACAAGATTAACAAAGAATCACAGTCCTGCAGTGTCAGGTGAGCCAATTATATGAGAGACATGGATGCTAATTACAGTTAGCGGGACATTTCTAAACGGGTCTCAATCACAACCTCCTACATAATCAACAATAAACTTCAGAAAAACACTTCTCACAAATCATTTCAGGGACTCCTCCAATTTGCCTGTCCTCTGGGAGCAACAAATCGGATCAAGCTCGGCAGTTTTTATAGCCATGTCAAGCTGCCAATGCCTCCACAAGCTGCTAGCCAATGCTAACTGCTCTCACTTTATTAGCATGTATCTCCCATCTCTTCTCATGAATTACTGGCTAACTTTGAGTTCAGTAACTCTACCGGGGGAATATGAATCATTTAAGAAGCGCATTTGCTGACAGTTCAGACTTTGGGATTAATGCATAACGTAAATTAGATGATATAACCGGTTGGATAAGTCATCTGTGGAAAGGAGAAAGATTCTCAATGACAGGCTAAATCCAAGGACAAGGGCTTACTTTGACAGAGCCCACTTTGCCAGTCATATCATAATTCAAACCTCGCTCGAAGAGCCCAAAAGTCAGAATGATGCATTTTTGCAGAGATTTGTGGGCGAAAATGGAGCCAGGTACATCAAATATAGAAATTGTCCTCCTGAACCCTTCATTCCTCAAGCGCCATCATCACCCTGAAAGAAATATCACAAATGAGACGTCTTTAATGGCTTAAATCTTTCTCCTAGACAGCAGTGAGGTTAAATTAAATGAATTAGGTTTTATATATGTAATTTAAATATATATAATAATATAATTACATTTTTTTGTGGTGCTATACTGTATATATTCTCATTTGTGTCTAGTTTTTTTCCGCATTATGAATTTGTGGAGAAATATCTGAGACAAGGTTGATACTTAAATAAGATATTTTTGAAAGAAGTCTCTTGTTGTAACCTGGCTGTATTTAATCAAAAATACAGAAAAACAATAATATTGTAATAGAAATAATTTAATTTTTTAAAAATTTAATGTAATGTATTCCTGTGATCAAAGCTGAATTTTCAGCATCATTGATGTCACATGATCCTCCAGAAAAAATTCTGATATTCTGATTTGCTGATGAAAAATTATTATTGTTATTATTATTATTACTGTTATTATTATTATCAATAGTGAAACAAGTTGTGATCCTTAATATGTTGGAAACTGATACAATTTTATTCAGGATTCTTTGATAAATAGAAATTTCAAAAGAACTGCATTTATTTGAAATAAAATCTTTTGTAAAAGTATAATTGTCTTTACAGCCACTTTTGATCAGATTATTTACTTTTTTAAACATGAATTTTGATAAACTTATCAACATATCTGTGAGTTCAGTATTTGGACAGTCTGTTTTGACATCATTTTCCATGCTTTATTTTATTTTTTCACCAATCATCCCATCCTTTTCACCACTGCTGAACGTCCATTTGCCCTGCAGACTCATGGGATTGTGTTCCCCTTTGTTCAGTATGGGGTAAGTCACTCGATATGCATGGGCCTCCCCTGGAAACATCTTACGTTCCCTGCCATCACCATCATTATTCTCATTATAATCATTATCACCTCAATTACTAAATATTCCATGATGGAGGCCAAGGAATCAGTGGCTAAAAATATCAAAGCTAAACTGACTGTAATGGTTGTTCACTATGGCTGTATTAAATAAGATCTTGTCCTCCCATTATCAAGATCAAAAGAGGAGCTTTTGTTCCCCTCAGAGAAAACCTTATATTTTTCATCAGTTTTAAGGGGAACGGCAGGTTAAGTGAGCGCCTGAGTGTGCGGGTGCATGGGGTTGTGGATGTTTGGCTTGTTCATGGCATGACTAAGCTTGCATCCTAATTTACGCTCATTAAAATCAACTGAGAGCTTGAGATCAAAGCAGACCGTCTCGACTCTGAGCGGTCCCAGTTCTGCAGGAGATGTTTGGGTAAATGTTCAATGCACTGGTCATGGTGGCACTCTGTTTTGCTTCACACATCATTGAACTTAATTACAAGAAGTTCATGTTTCAAATGAATTTATTTCACTCAATGAAGTTTGTCAGATCCTTTCAGTGTACTGAATGGCATGCAAAGTCTGCAGTTTGTGAGACTACTGTATATACAAGGGTTGTGAGCCATTCATAGTTGAATTGAGAATGCATTTTGAATTCCAGTTCAAGTCATGAATGCATGAGTGAACTAGTTTTGTCTTGCCGGTGGTTAGGTATCGTCTCCCCGGGCTCTGAGGTGTCATGAGAACAACAAATGAGACTGTGAAAACTCAGAGCCGGTAGAAGTGATGCCTGCTGTGAGCTGTCCAGTAGTGTGTGTGTGTGTCTGTGTGGGTGTGACTGAATCAAACAGCGTGTGTTTCAGCTTGCTTTCTTCATCTGCAGTATCAGCCATGTTGGTCCAATATCTGAGAGCAGTCCTGCCAGTTCCAGCAGTGAGAGAAGCAGAGATAAAGCCATGGAGAATGACAACAGGTTGGTGTGTGTGTGTATTCACTTACAATGCAGATGGTCTATCACCCATGATGCACTGCATGCTCCCATAATGATCAAATCCCATTTTCCATGATTCCCATTCAAATCTGTTGAAAAAAGTCATAGACTAATATAGGACGCCTAGTAACACCTAGCAACCACTTAAAAACGCCCAAGGAACAACCCAAAACCCCCTATCAATTGCCTAGCAACAACATAGCAACTGCCTAGCGACAGTATAGAAACTACCCAAAACCACCTAGAAATGCCAAAGCAATCAACCAGAACTCTTTAGTAACTCCCTATCAATGCTTTAGCAATCACCTGGAAACGCCCTACCAACCATCCAGAACAGCCTAGAAAATACTTAGCAACCACCAAGCAACAGCATAAAAACCGACCAGAACACTATAGCAACAACATGGAAATGCCAAGTCAATCAACCAGAACTCGTTAGTAACTCCCTACCAATGCTCTAGCAACTACCTGGAAAAGCCCTACCAACCATCCAGAACACCCTAGCAACTGCTAAACAACCACCTAGCAACAGCATAGAAACCAGCCAGTACACACTAGCAACCACCTGGAGATGTCAAGTCAATCAACCAGAACTCGTTAGTAACCCCCTATCAATGCTCCTAGCAACAACATAGAAACCAGCCAGAACACCCTAGCAACCACTTGGAAATGCCAAGTCAATCAACCAGAACTTGTTAGTTCTACTACGCCCTACCAACCATCCAGAACATCCTAGCAACTGCTTAGCAACCATCTAGCAACAGTATAGAAGCCGTCCAGAATACCATAGAAATCACCTGGAAATGCCAAGTCAATCAACCAGAACTCTTTAGTAAGCCCCTATAAAAAAATGCTGGGTTGTTTAAACCCAACTTTGGGTCGAATATGGACAAACCCAGCCATTGGTTTACATTTATAAATTACATTTTTTACCCAACGTTTGGGTTTGTCCATATTTGACCGAAAAATTGGGTTGAAACAACCCAGCATTTTTTAGAGTGCTATCAATGCTCTAGCAACCACCTGAAAAGTCCCTACCAACCATCCAGAACACCATATAAACTGCTTAGCAACAACCTAGCAACAGCAAAGAAACCAACCAGAACACCCTAGCAACCACCTCAATCAACCGGAATTTGTAAGTAACCCCTATCAATGCTCTAGCAACCAATCAGAACACCCAAAGCACTGTGTAGAAATGCCCTAACAACCATCTAGAACACCCTAGCAACTGCTTAGCAATGCTATGTCGATCAACCATCTAGTAACTACCTAGCAATGTCCTAGAGAACCATTCAGAACACCCTAGTAACCAACTAGAACATAAGCCCCAGATAGAAATGTTCTTGCAACCATACAGAACACTCATCAACTGCTTAGCAACCATCTAGAAACAACATAGAAACCACCCAGAACACCATAGCAACCACTTAACAATGCTGTCAATCAACCTCTAGTTAGCACCTAGAACAGACCTAGACCTAATGTGAACTAAGAGTTTGTAAATGCATGGTATTTGCTTATACTGAAGCCGTCAGCCTACGTTATATTAAAATAATTGTTTAACAGCAGAATTCCTGGTGAAAAACTACATTACCCATGATGCTTTGCAGATACTGCGCACCAATTATAGTCGAAAAAGCAACACGCTCCAAAAAAAGCTCTTTAGCTCTGCCCACTCCCACGAAGCAATGCGAATGACGTAATCAAGTCGATCTCGCTACACTCTCAAAATACTGCAATGTTTGAATATATATGCATATTTAGCAATATACTTAAAATATATTTAGCAACATTTGTAAATGAGCTGTTTTATATTTCTCCATCGTTTTTAATTTGATTATGCTGTACACAATGCTTCATGGGATTGTAGTTCTTTCCCTCACTAAAACTGTTAAGTACAGTCTTGTACTTTTATCTTTTTGTCCGATTTTCAAAAACTTTTCTGCTTCAAATCACAGTTTGTGTTGTGATTCACCTCGTGGCTGATTAGCTTGTTTCATGGCTTATAACACTTTAACAAAAGATTGTGATGTCTCTGTCAGAAGGAGAATTGGGGGCGGACACATAGTTTCCTAAAATTTTTGACAGAAAAGGAAGGTTTGAAATAGGTCTATAATTATCACAAGTGTAAGATTTGGCTTTCATAAATGGTTTAATAGCTTTCTCAGTAATTGTACCATCATGTTTTCCAGACCGTTTACCTGGGATAACTTCCTGAGGGAGAGCGCCATCTACATCCTGGCCTCCAGGCCCAACAGCTCAGCCATGCACATCCGTTTGCCACTCTAACCGCGGCCACATAGCCTGAGACTTCCAGAGGGGCTTCCTGGGTCCAGATTCACAAGCAAGAGGTACAGAGGACTAAAGCAAGAGTTACACGAGAGTCAAAAGCAAATGAGTGCGCCACCACACTCAAAGACTGCACAAGCCATCGATGGATTTTTCCTCTAAAAACCCAATCTAGCGACACACTGACAAATTCAACGCTCTTGAACAATAGCACGTCTGTCAGCACTTCAGAATTGAGCTTTCACAAGCTTGTTTAATTTTTGTGACCAAGTAACTGTTTCGATCAGAGAACCTGTCACACGTTTGCAAAATTACAGCACCACAGTGTTTGCGTAGTGTTTTTGATGTTAACGTGTAATACCATTTTCCAGTTGTGGCTCTAGCCGAATGAGTTGTGGGATCAATGTGTGAGCAGTAGTTGGATCATTGCTGATCTAATTTCAGTCACCATAAAATATGAATATACAGAGAATATGGTGGGCACATGAATCAAAGTGAGATGCTATATATTGATACTATATACAGTATACGTATACTATATATATATATATATATATATATATATATATATATATATATATATATATATATATATATATATATATATATATATATTATACGAAATATTGTATTTGTATTTATTCCCATACATTCAGGGATGGATCATGGACCAGGCCAAGGAGCTTCCAGACTGCCAGGGGCCTTAAGCTGAGTCAAGTGAAAACAAAGGAAACATAAAAATTGCTATTGACAGAAAAATGGTACTTTTAAACATTACCATTAAGATATTATAGTAAGAAGATTGACATCAGTGTTCACTTGACAAGTCGCATTATGAGTTGTGATTCTCAATTTTCTACTTCCATATTATATTTCTGATTGAAAGAGGATATGTAATGTGGAAAAAGTAGGGCAGAACTTGATTTCTATCTATGGGGAATTGATTGAATTGTGAAATAAGATCGTTTTGATTTGTTTCTAAAACTTAGTGAGCTGCCAACTTAAAGGAACCGTATGTAAGAAATGTATTTCAATTAATCATAAAATGGCCCTGATATGTCACTAGACATTAAGAAATCATGTTCATTTCAAATACTTATATCACTGACAACAGTAGTCCGGCCAGGATATTGTCATTTAAAAGTGAAGTTGCAGCCCTCAACTGATGTTGATGTTGTCATGTTTTGTTTTGGCCTGATGCGCCGCCCTCCACCGATCTACCAATCACGAAGTCAGTAGTGTTTCGGCATCCGGGTTGCCAGCTCTGCTCTAGTTACCACAGCTGCAGCTACAAATGTGTCGGATAAAAAATGTCTAACGTTACGAAACCTAAAAGACCTCGTTATGAATCCGAAATACGACGTGACAAAGTTCGAAATAAAACAAGGATTTGTATAGGAGATGCAAGTTAGACTAACAGCTACTGTTCTAACAATGTACTGTCACATACGAGCGTACATCTTTACGATTATATTTGGCTAATCGCCAGTAGTAAATTTTTGCGATACATAATTACTTCGCAAAACATCTCTCATGAAGCATAAACATAATTAACAGAAAAAAACGAGTCCAAAAAACGAAAAGAAACGAGTCCAACTTACTGTGTAGGACTCGTCACTTGCCATTGGAAGCTCCTTGTAGCAGCCTACGTTCCTGCTGGATCCTGCAGCCTATCTGGCAACCTCGAGTCAGGGGGGAGGGGGAGGGGATACACTGCTCTACAGTAATTTGAAAGTGATTGCAGTACCAGTTTTGGCCACAATCTTACATATGGTTCCTTTAAAGAGCAACTTGCAGGTTAGAAGACCCAACAAGTCAATGTATAGAAAAATAATGTAGGAACTAGATTTTCTTTAAAAAAAAATTATAAATATGCTACAGTGGCTTCTGGAGTCGTTTTTGTGAGAAAATTTTACTTCCGCATCTGAAAATGGGCGTGACGGGCGAGAGTCGTGACGTAGCACGAGGGAGAGCGGTCGATTCACACAACAGGGAAATATGGATTGCAATGACATTTCGGACACTGAGGAAATTGTTTACGGACCACAGCCATACAATTATGAGCCTGCTAGGCTGCCAAGAGAGCAGGGACAGGCCAGGATTAATGTTAGACAGAACATATTGGAACTTACAATAACAGAAACTAAGCTTTGATCAGGCGTTTGTCATGCTCATTAATATCCGCCCAGACTAACGTTACGTGATATAACTTAGCAGTTTCTCATGGAGAGACAGAGAGATATTTATTCATGATACATTTTTTGTTCCATAGGTGCTTGTGTGGGAAATGCGAGGCAATGTTTACAGCTGAGGAAAGTCAGTGTTACAGGGAGGTGGATGCATACTGGGCCTTAGTGGAAAATGCCAAACTTCCATGGTTGCAGTTAGTGTTACTACAGTAAAGCCATGGTGAATGTTGCTGATCTGTGGACACTGGATAGTTCGTTCATTCATTGCACAATGTTTATTCCTGGTTTTCACGTCAGCGCTGTTTGATTCGTTAATAACGGAGAAATGTGAATATTTCTCACTAGATCTCGCAGCGATGTTATTACTTCAGTGGCGAACTCTTTATTTACCTCGCAGTTAGGCTACAGTGTTGCTTGATCAGGCTCGCGCTGCACTGGTCCAAACTGATAAACGGTCCACACAAACACAATAACGAGTAACTGTTAGCTCAGTTTCGTTCCGCTTACATTGCGTTTGCCAGTTGATGTTGTGCTCGCGCCTACATCCGGCGGGAGAACCCGAAGATGCGTACACTGAAGAAACCGCACTAGCTCTGAGTCTCACCCGGTTCTTACTTCGGTATCCCATGTTGAACTCCTTCATATCGCCGGGACGATAATCATCCGATCTGAAGTGAACGCTACACACGACCGCGTTTTCCGAAGCCGACGCGGAAGAGAAATCCCGTCTCTTCACCTGCACAACCCGCACCCAGGCACAAAAGATAGCACCGTCCTTTTTCCTGTTAGGAAACCGGTGGACTCGATGTCCTGACAGGCTGGAGTTTTTGCAAGCTCCACAAACACATACATTTACCATGACGATGATAAATTGAAATACAAAAACTACTGAAAACACACTGTCTCACGACCGCTCTTACTGAATACCAACCTACTCTGCACTGAGCTGCGGCAGAGCACAGCACACGTCTCCCTCGTGTGACGTAAAATGACGCGATGTTGAAAAAAAAGCGGCTTGTACGAGCAGTCAAAGAAACGCTCACTTTATCTACTAAATTGGTGTCATTATGTCGTTTTAAAACATTTTAAATCCTGCATTATCTTTTCATATGGTATTTTCATACACGGTTATATATTCATTTAGATTTTTTTTTTACCTGCAAGTTGCTCTTTAAAGCTATTTGAATCTTATTTTACCCAGTATTTGTTTGTGAATATTTATGGTTATTTGAGTATTTCTTAGCTAGTTTAGCTACCAAAAACTTAATTATGAAGCTTTCTAAGATACCTAATTTTGACAAAAATCATATGATTCAATATTAAAGAACACAAATTAAAAAGTTTCAATTAAAGATCTATTTATTGTACCCAATATCTGTGTGTTCTATGTATTTTTATAGTTTCAAGAATAATATGTTATTAGCTTAGCAACATGCTAATTTTAAACTCCATTGAAATCAGTCAAAGTCCCTCTAAGACAAGTAATTTCACTCGGCGGCCATCTTTGAAACTCCTCTCGTTCATGCAAGTGCATATCTTTTTGAATGGGAAAACATACATTTTTTCCAAACTGTTCGCCAAGCTTACGATTAAATTTAATATTTGAAATCACCAGTGAAATTTGACAACAACTGTCTCATACATTGTGTTTCTAAATGCTCAAATCATGACAGAAAACGACACTTTTCAAGCTGGATCAAGCTAATGCGCAGTGGAAGCGCAACTGACTGACTCCGGAGCTTCTAACGGCTGCTGCAGTGACGCAGTGATTTTACCAATCGGCAATTGGCTCTTATTTCGAACGGGGGACATATTCCACCATATGGAGCGTTAGACTTTTCCCCATTCAAAACAATACGAGTGACACATCTTGTGTAATTCAATAGTCTTTGAATCAGTCAAGTCTTAGCATGCTTCTTTCTAAGGTTCCAACCTACTTATTCTTTTTTTTTTTATTAAAATAGGTATGATTATTTCAATAATAGAATACTTATGAATTCTATTTAAAGATCTAATTGAAATCAGCTATTTTTACCCAATATTTTTTATAGTAGGTATAGTTAGCTTAGCAACATGCTAATGCCAGACTCTGTTGAAATCAGTTGTCAGTCAAGTCTATCCTGTGTTTCATCCAATCATCATAGTTGCTTTGAAAATCAGTTCAGATTGGTCACTTTTAAGGTTTCATTCAGGATTCTGTCCTACCTATAGGCCTATAGCAAAGCAGCTCACTGGGTTGATAAAAAGTCTAAAAAAATGACTTTTTTTTTTTAAATAGCAATTGTGGAATGCAAAGTCGCAATTAAAAAGTATTATACGATTTAATTGTATAATTTATTTCATCCCTGGGGAAAAAGCAATAACACGGGGCCTCGTAAGACCATAATCCTTCCTTGACCTATTGTTTTATTTTTCATTTGATGTTTCTTTAACTCACTACTTTCAGAATTATTATATTTTACTGGGTCTGTAAAAAATGTAACACCTGTTGAGGTGACTTTACTCAGTGTTTACCTAAAATAGCTGATGCAAATGTACAATCTTCCAAAAGATTAAAATGCTAATTTAAAGGAAAGAGCCCTGAAAGGATAAGAACTTACTGCCTAAACAAAACGACTCAGATCTTTCTTCCTTTCTTCCTTCCTTTCTTCCAGTATCATGTTGAAGATGAAAACACTTTATAATATCTAAAATCTTTTTTATTAGGCGTAAATCATGCACACTCCTGTAAAATGGCACCTGGGTTAAAACACATTATATCGAACTGTTTGAGGGGGGTATATATGAAACATATCCGCTCTTGTTTATATGGTCATATCCACTGTATTTGCTTATAGAAGGTTTGTATTGGATTGTGCTAGGCAGTTATTTCAAGGGACTGTGCAATACTCTTGAGTTTTGCTGGTAGTGTTGAAAATAAATGCATGACGTTAACTCCAAAAATGACACTTCAGCTGTGTGGGTCTGAGTTATTTATACACTGTAAAAACATTACTGTTGGTTTTACTTTGGTTGCCTTAAAATATTAAGTTCATTGAAAAATAAAAATAAAAATAGTTAATACAATGAAGGAGATTGGATAAATCAACAGAAACACAAAATATCAAGTTATCTGAACCACATAAATGATCTAAGTTGATTTGACAAAATATTGATTTTGTCTGTCTACCTGCCAACTGGACTCTCTTTCTCTCTCTGTGTGTGTGTGTGTGTGTGTGTGTGTGTGTGTCTGCCTGCCTACCTGTCTGTCAGTCTGAGGACACTCATAGCACCCTAAACAGCCGAGCACCCTAAAGAGAAAGACTGGTACACAAATTGCTCAACAAATTTCACTTCCATCTATAATTATGCTCTTTATTACAGAGAATTCAAAACAAATTCACAATTTCGATCATGTGAAATGCCATTAAAAACTGAGATGTGTAATGTCGGCCCTCATGATGAACAGAATATTTGTCGGAACGGAACAGTTGGAAATGGTGATGGCCGTAATAAAACTAATAAAAGTTGTGCTCAGAGGAGAGCACTAAGGGAAGTTGCAGTAGCAGATGTGACAGACATGGCCCCTGGCAGGGAGCTTTTTACACATCTGGTAATGCACAGCGTCACTGCCGCTGCGCTGTCCCATGGGGCCTGTCCTGCATCTGACGTTCTCTTGGCAATTTCAGACTGCCATTCGGAAAACAATATGTTGAAGGACTCTAAGTGAACACTTAGCTTGCGGTGCTTTTTTTTTTTTTTTTTTTTGCATTACCCTGAATCAGATAAGATGCTCATTTGTCTAGATAGTCTGGATATGGAGTAATGGATAACTCGTACACATGATGATGTGTTACTGACAGCACCTTCCTTTGATTCTGAGGGAAGTTGTGTCTTGAGATCCACTGAAGCGAAGACGTTTCACAGCGCAGTAGATGGCATCACTCGTCAGCTGGAGGACAGTCTGGCTGAAAGCCGAGTCTCATCACTCGGTGTCTCCTCAGCACTCATTCATGCTCTCTAGACCAGCTTGGAAGGTCAGTAGGTGAATTAGATTAAAGAGCAGACGTCAATTTGTTGTTAGTGTAGCCTAAATGTGAAGAAGAGAAACTAAAGCAGCACACACTTGTCGTGCTTATTTTTCTGAAGGATTCGTTTAAAGATATAAATAAAACTTGAACTTTCATAGCATCAACTACAAAATACCAGCAGGGTTCATTTAAAAAAAAAAAAAAAAAAAACACGCACAAAAAATAAATAAACAGACAAAAATAAAAACTTAGATTTTGCATATATTTTTTAAAGGAAATTTGGCTTAATTTAGTGCTTTGTATTGCTATTTGTTAGTTATTTGTATTAAAACACAAATACTGTATTTTTATCTTGTAAATATGCAAAATACATGTAATATATGCCAATTAATAAAGTTCAGCTTAATTTTGGAATGTTTAAGAATTTAAGATGTAATATATACATATACAGGCTACAGTATTTGAGAGAGAGAGAGAGAGAGAGAGAGAGAGAGATACATTTTCATATTTTAAGCTCATATAAGCTATATATAAGGAAATAATATTAATAGAATATTATGTGTTACAGAATACAATATGTTGCACTGCCTTTATGTTTTTTTTTTTTTTTTTGCATACGTATTGTAATGTAATACTCTTCATTTAGTTTTTGGGGTGAAAGAAGAAAACAAAAATGCATAATTAAAACCCAGTTTCCTTTTTAATGCTACATTTAGTTTCACACATCAGACAGAGCAGGAGATGCAGCTGACGGAGTCTTAGTCGTCTAGCCCCACATCTTTGTCTCTATTTTTAAAGGCACATTTCATTAATTATTCAACCAATTCTTTCAGCGTTTTCAGCTATAATGCACTCTCCTGACCTCTTTTTGTCTATATGACGCAGTAACCTTAAAAATAGGCTACTCCTCACCTTCACAGGCTGATCATAAATTCAGTGCCACAGATTTCTATCTAATTTCCTTCTTTACACAGAATCATTTGACACCCATTTCATAGTGGTTTTTACTTCAAGAGCTGCATTAGACCATTTACCAGACCAAAAGTAGACTATCTAGTCAGTCAAGTTCATTACATCTGTTTTGCTATTGTATGGCCAAAACAAAGAGACGTACAGTAATGTGTATACTGATGTAAAGCTAGGTTATCATCATAAATAACGTAAATAGCACTGAAGCTCCAATAGTGCATGTCTAAAAGGAACTGAGACAGAGAGTCTGTAATTTCAAAAGGAACAGTCTGCTTTTGCTGTATGTGAATTAATTGTCAGGCGTTGAAGATTAATATGAAATGGAACTCTGGTTGAACTGCAATTTTCCGCCCTTAAAATGCTAGGTTTCCTGACTTTTAAGCCATGTTGGTTTGATACTTGTCTCCCACTCTTTTCCTATAGTATTTTCTGGTGCGTGTTGCGCGTTTATGTGTGTGAGCAAAACGGTGTCTAATAGGATGAAATTCAAGGGGATCACAAATGCAAATTCTGGTATTCAAATGTTGCCTTCTCTGATTGTAAGGCAACAGCTCAACTCAGACAAGCACTGCAAAAGCAGAAGATGTTATACATGCTTGTTTTTGCACAGCAATCTTCCTTTTTAATGCATAATTAAACCACATTTTTTCACTGCATGTTTAAGTGGGAGGGTGAGAAAGAGGAGAAATAATGTGTGTGTGTGTGTGTGTGTGTGTGTGTGTAGTGGTTGGTCTGCAACACTGGTTATGACAGAGGGAAAGCCAGTGGGGGAGTAATTGCACTTTGCATGACACACAGTGAATCTGATGACACACTGAGACTGAGGAAAAGCATTAACAGCGGATAACTCAGATACATGTACATGCCATGCACACAAGATGATTGTTATCAAATAAGTTATACACATTCAATATAGATATCTTTGGGATCTTAAAATGAAAGCAAAATCAATTTAATTTAATTCCCGGCCGAGACCATCATCTCTTCTGGTCTCTTCTCTATCTTGTGGTTAAATGTCTCCATCCAGTGGCGGTTAATGGACATATGGACACTTTTCATTCCAAATGCCATGAAAGCAAATAAAAGGACCTTTCATGTGGAAACAAATGTGAAAACTGCTGCACACTTCATTTCATGGGTGTTCTATCACTACGTTACATGGTTTAATAAAGATTTAGCTTCTAAGGAGTCCCCAATAGACCTTATTCACAGAGCGCCATCTTTGATTTTTAAAGGGATAGTTCACCCAAAAAATGGAAATTTTGTCATCATTTACTTACCCTCAATTTGTCCCTAATCTGTATGAGTTTCTTTCTTCTTTTGAACACAAATAAAGACATTCTGAAGAATGTTATAACGAGTTGACGGTATAGGAAAAGAAAAATACCATGGAAGCTGCAGGTATGACATCAATTTGTAGGCCAAAACGCGCAAGCGAGTTAGCATTTTAGCACTTCCGGTTCCATCGTCAGTGGGTTTTTTGAATAGGGTTTTTGTTAAATGTCTGAAATAAGGTCTGTGTTGAACACAAGCTCAAGACACATTTTATTCTACGACATAACATCAGTATTACCTCACTCGTGATTTTTTTAAAGCTGTTAAGTGTCTTGAAAAAGGCGGTCTAAGTGGCTAAATGGGACTACAGAGGCTGTCAAGGAGATTAAACATCATCACACTGAACAGGTAAACTCAGTCCACTTTTACAGCCTCGTTATGCTTATAATTGTGCTAAACTACTCTAACTCAAATGTTCTGTGAAAATGTTTTTAGATAAAAACTTATAAGGTAAAGAATTGTCGGAAGCTTAGTGATGGTGACGTTGAATTCGTGTGACCGTGGTGTAGTTCGTTTATAGCCTACCTTTAGCTTTTTACTTCTGCCGACTGCATTTAAGCTTCAAAATCAACTCAAAAAGTTGTGTTTATCTGTGATAATTATCTTGATGGACAAAACGTTCAAGTATCCTAAACTTTTGTTGGCCACAGAGCTTGTTTTTAGCGATAATCCAAAACCCTAAGGGTTTTTGTTGAGGGAACCAGTGTGATGCTAACTGCCAGTTGGCCTACAAAGTGACCTCATATCTGCACCAGTCTATTAATAGGCTAGGCAACTATCAACTGTCTGGTTACCAACATTCTTCAAAATATCATCTTTTGTGTTCAGCAATAGAAAGAAACTCATACAGGTTTGGAACAACATGAGGGTGAGTAAATGATGACAGAATTTTCATTTTTGGGTTAACTATCCCTTTAACGGGAATGAAAGCGAGGCTGTGAAAGCATCTCTTCAGTGGGTTATTTATTCAGCAGACAAAAAAAATGAAAACATGAGCTGTGGAAAACTATAAGTGATCTAGGAGCTTTGTACAGCGGACGGAAAACACGGTAAGTCTGACCCTCCTCAAAGTCTCCCTTTCACACTGCTGTGTGCTTTTCCCCTAGTTTGTTATAAGAAACGCGCATGCGCAGAGAAACAGCTGCGTCTCTCCCCCTAGCGGGCGTAGTTGAAGTCGCGCATGCGTAGTGGAGTTAAAGTCCGCGGTGGGCGGAGTGGTTGCGAGGATGTACAGTTTGTGACGATAAGCAATGTGAATGAAAAAATGACGAAATAACTGATCGAGGGCTAGTAGCGGTCGCGACTCTTGAATACAATTCATACAGTTCTGCGCAAAAGGGAATGTAAGTCTTGTCACATTAAAAATGTGCAACCGTAATTAAATTATTTAAAAAAATGAAAAAATGTGTGGCAATCTTGCAGTCGATAAGAATGCTCGATGCGGCTAACTATATAGCACTACTACAGTGTTGTTGCAGTGGCGCGCGACAACATATTGTTGTTTATAATTTCAATATAACGGTATTTGCATAGTTTCACAGTCAAAGCGTTTGCATTTTTTTCCCGTCATAGTGAAGATTGCTATTGAAATTTAGATGAAGGCTGGCTGCCACTAAAGGCAAATCGACTGGATAATGCATTTAATATCAGGACGATACATCTTCTTTCATACGTTTGAAGCTGAAGCTGAAGTTACTGGCTCTTCTTTATCTTTTTTTGTGCCAGACTTCCTTTTAGAGCTTGTGACCTTGCAGTAGAGTAACTTAAGGTTTTCTAAAAACATATGCAAAAAAAAAAGAAAAAAAAAAAAAAAAAAGAAAAAAAATGTGCCTCGAGGTACGTAGTTAAATTAATGGGGCTGTTAGCGTTGTCAAAATGTTGTTTTGTTGAGTAAGCAGTAAGAATCAGAAATGCCAGAGCTTGCAAGATGAATAACCTAAAACACATTCACACCAATTTGGACTATGAACTCAGATGTTTGATTAAGACCAATCACTATTTAGTATGCTAAAATTACAATGACCTGACAGCCATCGATTTGATCAAATTATCAGTTTAATTCAATGAAGATTTTAAAACTAGTCTTTACATTCTTAAGTGTATGTATTAAAATCCCCAAAATGTTGGGACCCAATCAAAAATTAACTCAAAATTATTATTATTATTATTATTATTATTTTAACCAAACATGGCTTTTTAATGAACATGGAAAAAAATGGATCTGAAACATTCATGACTTACTGCAAATTTGATGTTGAATGTGTCTTGGGCAATGGGCATATGCAAAATCTCAAAAATGTTCTTGAAGGATGTACAAATAACATTTTGAGAGCGTAATGGCTTGAACAATGTTCTATTAATGTTACTGGAATAACGTTTGTTCATAACCTTGAGAGAACCTTGCCAGAACGTTAGCCAAAGCTCTGATAGCGTTCCCTGTTAGCTGGGGGAAATCCATGTTTTATATAGGATTAGTGATGCATTACATTAAGATCACCATATTTCTTACAGTATCGTGGTGTTTGTTTTGGGTTACAGATCATTTCTAGCCCAACCAGCTGGCTGCTTACCCTCTGTGACCTTTTTTTAAGAGCACTATGGGGAACACAAGCAGTGAGAGGGCAGGCATGGGCCAGGAAAAGGCTCACAGAAGGGACAGTCGAGGAACTAAGGAAGGAGACCGTCCCAAAATCCTAATGGACAGTCCAGAAGATGCCGATATTTTTCATGGGGAGGACATCAAAGTGTGTGCTGGCTCACATTATCTGTATGTTATGAAGATATCAGAATTTAGATATGATGACCATGTGTTCTATCTTTAATTTTCTATTAGGCACCATTAGTAAAAGAGGAATTCATTGACTGGAGATCAGACCTGGAGACCAGTGAAAAGGTTCTCACTTTAGATCGACCCACTGTGTTTCGGTGGACGGGAGCTGGAAGAGAAGTCTATATTTCTGGCTCTTTTAATAATTGGACCAATAAGATTCCTTTGATTAGGAGGTAAGTAACATTTAACGGTAACTAGAACTATTAAAAAAGTTTAGTAAATAAATCAATAAATAAAATTAAACCTAAATAGTTATATTAAAATAAAAAATAAGATAAATTATAAAGCAAAATTGCTTAAAATGAAACTAAAATCAAAATGAAAACTTTTTGCTAAGCTAATAAAAAATATAATAGTATATAAATACAAAGTTCTGTCATGAAACTCTAGATGGCGCTGATAGGTCCTTAAATCACATCATTCTCTATAGGGCACAGATGATTGGTTATGCTGACTGTTACAAATGGAGAAGTCTTCTGCTGAAAGTATTCTTCTGATAGCTTTTAACTAGATTCATTAATTTAACATTAATGTTTACCTCTGTTTCTTCAATAGTCAAAACAACTTTGTGGCGATTGTGGATTTGCCTGAGGGTGAACACCAGTATAAATTCTTCGTGGATGGACAGTGGACACATGACCCAACAGAGGTGACGAAGACATCAGTCATCATCAATATCCTCCATTAGTACTATAAAACCAGCATAATATTGACCTTCTTTCTCTTCAGCCTGTGGTGACCAACCAGCTCGGCACGGTCAACAACATCATCCAGGTGAAGAAGACAGACTTTGAGGTGTTCGATGCACTCATGGTGGATTCACAGAAATGCTCTGACATGTCAGGTTTGAACACAACCATTTCCACATTTCCATTTCCAAACGATCTGCTACGTGATGTATCATTAATGGCCAAACATGGTCAGTCGTGGGTTGTTATGACACACTGTATTTACTGATTATAGACCTGTCCAGCTCTCCTCCTGGGCCGTACCATCAGGACTCTTACGTCCCCAAACAGGAGGAGAAATTCAAATCCCCCCCCATCCTGCCCCCTCATCTGTTACAGGTCATCCTCAATAAGGACACAGGCATCTCAGTGAGTATCTGCAAAAGACCTTGCATTAGACCTGTAAAAATGACAACCATTCTCTACTAAATGACTTGATTTGATGAAAGGCCCTATGATTTTTACTGGAATGTAAGGAATTTATATACCAAAAGTAGGGTTTTTACAATTAATCATTTTCAAATTGCGATATTTGGACTGGTGTCTTTGATTCTTAAATCACATAATTAAATCATTCGAAGTCAACATGCTCTGTGTTTTTGTCTACTGCACATACTCTCAGAAACTCACTACAACCCGCCAAAATAAAAGTTTCGTTTAACTCGGAAGTTACGACAGAAATGGACTATTGTGTAGTAAAATGTACTTCTTAAAAATAATAATAATAATAATAGGTAAGAATAATATGAATTTTTTTAAGAAATATCTCACAATTAATTTTTTTCTCAATCCTTGCTGTAATTTATACAATAAAAGTGTAGATGTGCAGTACTTTATTTGACAAAAAAGATTTATAAAATTTTAAGTTTTATAAATTAATTTGTATTAATTCATAAAACAAAATCCAGAAAAAAATTAAACAGACAACAAAGAAATTAGAATTTTTTTTTTAAACAACAGTATTTCATAGCACTTAAGAAGTATCAATACTATCAAATTATTGATATAAAAATGTTTAAAATTAAATTTTCAGCTTAAATATACACAATTCTGTGCACTTATAGCTCTTATCTGCAAATGTTGCTCTTGAATAGAGTAAAGGTCCGTTCACACCAAGGATGATACCTATAACAATAAAGATATCAATATAATCCACTAGTGTGGACACTATAGTTATCGTTGTAGTTATTGTTCTTGGTGTGAACGGACCTTAAAACTCGCTTGCCATAGTGATGTGGGTCATTCTTGTCTTTTTAGTGAATAGGTTGATCTGGCTCACAGTTGACCACAATCACATGATTAACTAGCAAATTGATTTGAATTTTAATTATTGAAAAAGGCATGGGATATTTATATAAAAAGGCATGTTATTTAATTGGTCAAAAAGTTTAATTGGTCAAAATAGACTCCCATTATAAATGACGTAGTTCAGATGACCCTCTTTTGGGGATCGAGGCCCAGATTGGGAAACTCTGATGTCATTTTTATTTCTACACTTTATAACTTAAAAAGTGTTTCATTTGCATAATTGCATTGTTAGGTCCAATATAGATGCTGCTAATAGAAATGCGTTCTTGTTTTCCAACAGTGTGATCCAGCTTTGCTCCCTGAGCCCAATCACGTCATGCTTAATCACCTGTACGCTCTGTCCATTAAGGTAAAGCAACTTAAAGAGCTCTGTGAGATGAACCCGCATTGATTTCAAGTCTGTTCTGATGACTCTGTATCTGTACCTCTGACAGGATGGCGTAATGGTTCTGAGTGCCACCCACCGGTATAAGAAGAAATATGTCACAACCCTGCTGTACAAGCCGATCTGAGAAACATGGCCGCTCAGTTTATACGACCTCTGATATATCTTATATCAGTAGTATGTATTGTTGTAAATATGGATGTACAGAGATGCACTTTAGAGAAAAATCCCACCGCACTGGGTATACACTAATCAGAAACTACAGGACATATCTGCTCTTTTAGAGGTTGGTTCACTTTATACAATTATTACTCAGTGGAACTGGGCCAAATTGACTCAATCTAAACCAGTATTTGGATAAGAGGAGGTGTTCTTGAATGTGAAAATGAGTGTAAATAGAGCTTGAAATGTTCATTTTGTTTAGTTAAGTGTTAAAAAAAAATTATATAGCTGTGTAGATAAATATTAATATATTATTAGTAAGCATATTGATTATCGGCCAGAAAAAGGCCTGTTATCGCCAGTTTGTGTCGGAGACCCTAATATAGAAAAACTGAAGGGTTTAAGAAAATGTTTCACTCAAGAAACTAATTACATTTTTTTTCAATTTCATGAAAAAGTTGATCTTTTTAAATCCATCTTTTAATCTTCTACATTTTTATTAGAACAGAGTAAAATAATTATTGCATACATCTTGATTTAACTTTTAATCTGTGTTATGTTAAATTCTGAAATTAAATATCACTTTTAATAAATGATTCCACCAATTTTGGCTCCGTTTCATTATCGCGTTTACAGTCGTATTAGGGTGGATTGAGTCGTGGAGATTTTATGCTCTCACTTTATGCTCTTGAAACCGTGAGTGCTCTTCATGCTGGCTTTGGAAATTCTGGGTAAGTACAGCAGCAAATGGAATCTTTCCAAAAAAATAAATAAAAAATATCCCCATAATAATATCTTTATTGACTCATAATGTTATGCTCATGGATCTGTCATTACTCTTTAAAATCAATGTTCTTTATAGTCATTGATGGTTCCTTGGAGAACTTTTAACATCCATTTCCATTGCATAAAAGGTTCTTTATAGTGGAAAAAGGTTCTTCAGATTATCAAATATTACTGTGATGAACAACACCTGTGCTAACTGACTTCATGAATCCACTAAAAAGCACCTTGAGACCAGTTGATAAACCTGGATATTTGATTTTCTAATATACTGAATTTCATGCATTAACTGACTTAAGTGTCAGACATACGTCTCTGGCTAACGTTAACTGGCTAATAAACATGCTAACATTTGATCAATTTCCTCTATAGATGCTGTCAAATTCATCACAAAATTATGCAATGCATAAAATGCTAGTCCATCCAGGACCACCCATACAACATACCTTATGTCTACAGCTGTGACGGGCCAGGAAAGAAGGTCATCTGCAGTGAATAACAATGTTTTGCTCGGCCTACTTATCACATTGTTAGATAACAGAAAATATTTAGGTGAGAACAATCCATGTTATAGCACTCCTCAGTAGTTACTCATGCAATTACACGGTCATATAAAGGCTTAAGTAAATTACAATCCTAATGTGTTTTGGTACTTCTAGCACAGAAGATGGATATAATTGCTTATTTTAAGGTCACTCATGACGCAAGGTGCGCAGTACAAACAGGTCTGTCTGCAATCTTTGGTGTATTAAAAAAAAGGCAATTACAGTTTATAGGAGTGCTGACGCAAAACATCCAACCAGGCCACATGAATGTTGCATTATTCATTAGGCTATGTGTGTATGTGTGTGTGCATGTGCGTGAGCACATGTGCATGACTTAATTGCACACACTGAAATTTTGTCAGTAAATAGGATCAAAATCTTAACAGACAATGTTCTCGACAAAATTTGGTAACACTACAATAAGGTTCTATTTGTTAACTACATTAGTTAACGTGAACTAACAATGCAAAATACTTGTAAATCATTTATTAATCTTAGTTTATGTTATTTTCACCATTTGTATCAGCATTATTAACTCTTTGGAAATTTCCGCCATTTATGAGACGGCGCTTCCCCACCATAGACGGAAATTTCAGGCTTTCCGTGTTTTCACTGTAATATGGCAGGGGGCGCTATTACACATACGATCATCAACATTATACTGCATATAAATCAAAACTGCCTAATGTTACTGAATGAAATTTCGACCCAGGACGAACTACAGGACTGTGAAGCTTTGGGGGTGTTGATGGATCAGTCTATGAGCAATGGATCAAGTGTTGATCAGTCTACTGCATCTGTGTTTAGATCATCATTCTGAATCCCATCTAGACAAAGTCTTCGACAAAAACATGATTTTCTCAGGGTTTTGCTCAAAATGTTTTTTTTTTTTTTTTTTTTTTTTTTTTTTTTTTTATAACTTACCCATATTCATGTGTTGATAAAAACAAAAGCATGAAGCTAGAATAATATATACAGTGAGGAAAATAAGTATTTGCAAGTTCTCCCACTTGGAGAAAATTGTCTGAAATTGTCATCGTAGGTGCATGTCCACTGTGAGAGACATAATCTAAAAAAAAAAAAAAAAAAAACAGAAATCACAATATATGATTTTTTAACTATTTATTTGTATAATACAGCTGCAAATAAGTATTTGAACACCTGTCTATCAGCTAGAATTCTGACCCTCAAAGACCTGTTAGTCTGCCTTTAAAATGTCCACCTCCACTCCATTTATTATCCTAAATTAGATGCACCCGTTTGAGGTCGTTAGCTGCATAAAGACACCTGTCCACCCCATACAATCAGTAAGAATCCAACTACTAACATGGCCCAGACCAAAGAGCTGTCCAAAGACACTAGAGACAAAATTGTACACCTCCACAAGGCTGGAAAGGGCTACGGGGAAATTGCCAAGCAGCTTGGTGAAAAAAGGTCCACTGTTGGAGCAATCATTAGAAAATGGAAGAAGCTAAACATGACTGTCAATCTCCCTCGGACTGGGGCTCCATGCAAGATCTCACCTCGTGGGGTCTCAATGATCCTAAGAAAGGTGAGAAATCAGCCCAGAACTACACGGGAGGAGCTGGTCAATGACCTGAAAAGAGCTGGGACCACCGTTTCCAAGGTTACTGTTGGTAATACACTAAGACGTCATGGTTTGAAATCATGCATGGCACGGAAGGTTCCCCTGCTTAAACCAGCACATGTCAAGGCCCGTCTTAAGTTTGCCAATGACCATTTGGATAATCATGGGAGAAAGTCATGTGGTCAGATGAGACCAAAATAGAACTTTTTGGTCATAATTCCACTAAACGTGTTTGGAGGAAGAAGAATGATGAGTACCATCCCAAGAACACCATCCCTACTGTGAAGCATGGGGGTGGTAGCATCATGCTTTGGGGGTGTTTTTCTGCATATGGGACAGGGCGACTGCACTGTATTAAGGAGAGGATGACCGGGGCCATGTATTGCGAGATTTTGGGGAACAACCTCCTTCCCTCAGTTAGAGCATTGAAGATGGGTCGAGGCTGGGTCTTCCAGCATGACAATGACCCGAAGCACACAGCCAGGATAACCAAGGAGTGGCTCTGTAAGAAGCATATCAAGGTTCTGGCGTGGCCTAGCCAGTCTCCAGACATAAACCCAATAGAGAATCTTTGGAGGGAGCTCAAACTCTGTGTTTCTCAGCGACAGCCCAGAAACCTGACTGATCTAAGATCTGTGTGGAGGAGTGGGCCAAAATCCCTCCTGCAGTGTGTGCAAACCTGGTGAAAAACTACAGGAAACGTTTGACCTCTGTAATTGCAAACAAAGGCTACTGTACCAAATATTAACATTGATTTTCTCAGGTGTTCAAATACTTATTTGCAGCTGTATCATACAAATAAATAGTTAAAAAATCATACATTGTGATTTCTGGATTTTTTTTTGTCTCCCACAGTGGACATGCACCTACGATGACAATTTCAGACCCCTCCATGATTTCTAAGTGGGAGAACTTGCAAAATAGCAGGGTGTTCAAATACTTATTTTCCTCACTGTATATATTAAAGCAGAGGGTCTATTCTTTCTTTTGATATATTGCATGTTCAGATATTCATACAACAAAATATTCTGGGGGCCATGACAATTTTGTGAAATTGCAGATCAAGCGCATGTTTTTTCTTGTTATGAATTGTATCCTATTTTCCACTATTACAGTCAACTACGCCAAGTGATATGGAACTGTAATGTTTTTTTTTTTCTTCAAAAAAGTAACACAAGCTACTTCGTTTTCTCATTTAAATGCACAAAAACATATTCTGTATTTCTCAAAACGAATAAAAACAGTGAAATGCAAATTCAGAAATTACACAAACCTGAATAATTAAATCTGTTAAATAATACAAATACACTTTATGTATTTAATTCAACCATACCAATAAACAAAAAATGACTTTAGATGAACATCACATTTGTGTTTCATCATTTTATTTTTCCTATTCAGCGCCCTCTAATGTACATGTTTGGATTTGTGGAACTTTTGCCGTAAGTGGCCCTTCATATTTGCCAAAAATCCAACTTTCCAAGCCAAATCCAAGGTTCAAAAAGGTTGTTTTTGCAGCAATGACATATAGAACAATTTTTAGTTCCCCAAAGAAGAACAATTGAGTGAACAATGAACAATTGAACAGTGAAAAAATAATCATTTTTTCTTAGTGTGAAGAGTTTGAAGAGATTTGAATAATCTACAGAAATTGTACTATAGTACAACTATAGTATAAAGAGCCTTTAGTGTGATGGAAAGGTTCCATGGATTTTAAAGGTTCATCTGGCTAAATAAATTGAAACTTGAATATTTGTCTACAAACTATTTACTTGGCGAGACGCATATATGCATAACCTTTATATCAAAAGGTTGTTAAAATAATGAGAAATACTGTATAAATGTAGTCAAATGTGTCCAAACACTTTGTAGATATATACTGTAGGTGTCATTAAAGGGATAGTTCACTTTGAAATTAAATTTTGGTATGTTTTTTAGCTTACCTCAAGGGCATCTAAGATGTAGGTGTCTTTGTTTCCGCAGTAGTTTCAATTTTGATATTTTTAGGTCAAATCGTTCTTGTCTGTCAGTCGTATAATGCAGGTCTATGGTCACCACCTCAAAGAGCATGCACAGAGAAGTCCAAATTAAACAATTCCCCATTGTAAGTACACATTGATGGTCTAAGACACGAAACGAGCGGTTTGTGTGAGAAAACAAACAGTATTTATATTGTTTTTACCTCTTATAACACAGCCACGTCCAAGTGATCTGAGGGCGTGCGCGCATCCTGGTGTGTGACGTGTACGCAGACTGGTGCATATATATATACACTAGATGTCGCCTTAAAGACATTCGTTCCAATGAACTTCCGTAGACAAGGCGACATCTAGTGTATATATCTATGCACCAGTCTGCGTACACGTCACACACCAGGATGCGCGCGGGGAATTGTTTAATTTGGACTCTGTGCATGCTCTTTGAGACAGTGACCATAGACCTGCATTATACGACTGACAGACAAGAACGGTTTGACCTAAAAATATCAAAATTGAAACTACTGCGGAAACAAAGATACCTACATCTTGGATGCCCTTGAGGTAAGCTAAAACATACCAAAATTTAATTTCAAAGTGAACTATCCCTTTAAATAATGTCTTTTGATTCATATATGCTGGTAAACTTTTCTTTGACAAGCAATCAATACTATTGTGCAGGTGTATGGCAAAATAAATAAATAAATAAAATAAAAATGAATACATTTCACATTGGATCTGTTGGCTGAAAGCATTCACTGTTGAAATCACGTTTCAAATTTTGTTCATGTCAGTATGTTCCTCACCACTATACAGGATTTGGACCCATGTCCTCTTGACACCCGCTGAACAGCACAGACAGAGAATGACCTGATTATGGACGTCCTTGTCCTCGATTTTCTGTTTTTTATTTTAACTTTTTTTTTTTTTTTTTTTTTTAGGCCTAAGTATTAAATACGGTATGAATATGATCTGTTTGAAGGTTTAATCTGGACAAGTTTGAACTCATAAGCCATTTTCTCATTATTAGCATAATGAGGCCACAAAGACATGCTATTGATGTCTTAAATCAGCTGGTAAAACTACACGTCAAAATCAGCAGGAATGTTTGAATTCCTGAACATTAAAACTTTTGTTTTTTTTTAGATGTTTTAAGTGGCAGTTCTTTAAATGCTGCGCTGCAGGTCAATTTGGGATAATTAAGTGTCTGCCAAGGACATAATGTGCTTGTAACCATTTGTGATTCATTTAAAATTGAAAGTTTGAGATTTCACTCGAGGCTTCAGTGTAAAATCAGGTTAGTAAGTCTATGGAGGAACTGTATGTCGGTCAAACTCTGGATATCATGCATTGGTAAAGCCAACATTCATGGTTAGATTCCAGTTCTGAGGAAATATCTCGAGAAATATTTTGTGTATACTTTTGTGAACAAGGTTAACAAATTCTTAGGTTGTAATTTAAAAGTTCACCACTAGAAGACGCTATAATCAACTTTAAGGTTTTAAGGAAGGTTTACAATCCTATGCAATATTTAGGCCTAACATTGTCATGGAATAATTTACTACACGCAATGATATGATAAAAATAATTAAATGCAAAAAATGGTCTGACAGTTGAAAAAAAAATCTACTTTTAAACCAAACAAGATTACAAACTAAAGTTATTTCAAGAAGAGATTGTGAGGCAGAAAGGCAATTAACCAGCTGATCATTCTGGGACTTTAAAATACACCCGAGAATGTCTTGTAATTTAGTCAAGATTCTTGAGATTTTGAAAGGAAAGTATGCTTGAGTTCAAACATCAGGCTGACTGAAACATGTCATGAACTTTACCTTTGTTTTAAGGTATTCTCCCATAAGACATAGAAAAACAACAGGAATACTTCTGGCCTGAAAGACTTGTGCACATCATAAAAATCTTGTGTAGCCTACATCAAAAATGAGCTGACAAACTGCTATCTTTTTTGATTTCTTCAAAGATTTATAAGCGCTAATTATAACCAGTCATTGATTTAAATGTGTTGATTATGCTATATGCAACTTTTAACCGTAGTTAAAAAAAAAAAAAATGAAGTGAATATCTTCTTGATTAATGCAAGTTACTGCAAAAACAGATATTAGGTTACTAGGTTTGCTTTAAAAATCAAAGATGTACACTTCACAGTAAAAAACTGTTTGAAAATAATTATTATCAGACATTCTGTTGATATTTTCCACTTTAGTATTATTTTAAACTTGGTTTGATAGTTGCAGGATTGCATACGTGTAGTGTCAGCCAGATTATATGCCATTTAGCCAGGTCTCATTGTATAACCATGCTGTCCTGAAGTGAATGTCCTGACCTTATAAAGAATTAGAATTTATGAATAGCCTTTCTATCTGAGTCAGTGGCATTCTAAAGGAGGGTGAATGGTTTCTAACAGAAAAGGTGGAGAAGAGACAGTTCTCTGGCGAGAGACAGAAAATAGAATTGAAACCATCCCATAACAAAAAGAAAAGGTGAGGCGAAAATACCAGAGAGGCAAAATGTGTTCCCATAGCAACAATTTCTGACTCATGTAACTCTACTTCAGTTTGGCCATAAGCAAGTATGACAAAGTCCTTGCTTTAAATAGCCTACATATGTTTTATATTGATCAGTTTAACGCATCCTTGCATACTGAATAAAATTATTAATTTATTTCAACACTTTCTTTACAATAATGCGTTATAAAATAAAATTATTATATTTTTTTGATCGTATAATTATTTTTATTTATAATTACCCCCATCTATGTGTGTGTGTGTGTGTGTGTGTATCATATAGTTGTACATATGATTTTAATGATAAAATATTTTGAATATATGTATGTGTGTGTGTGTAAAATGTATATTTATTTTGACCGCATTACTGCCAACTGCCGTTTGTGATTCTTTGTTGCTGCATGTGTTGCTTAGCAACCTCTTTGGAACTACATTGCTTGGCGGAGGAATAAATGTGTTATAACGTTATATATTTTGTTGCCGGCGTTTGTTTTATGAATAAAGGGGGTAAGGGGGGAAGAAATGGGGGGTTTAGGCACTCGGTCGTGCCTAACAACGCCCCTTAACTGTTATAAATCCACTGTAAAACGCGGCTTCGAGAACTAGAAACAGGTTGAGGAAGATGAACTAACGTTAATCAGGGACTAACGAGAACAGGTGCAGACAAGACTGAATATAATAGTGACATATATACGATAGGCCTACACACACACATTGTATTTTATATTTTATTATTAAATGCTTGTTAGTTTGTATTATATCATGGCAGTATGCACTTACATTATGAATTGATGGTTCTAAAAACATTGCATGTGTCCTTGGTTAGGTCATTGGCGTTTCAGTTATTCTTTACCAGGTGTTACAACGTGACATTTTGTATAGGCAATATAATATACATTATGTCCTGCATCAAATAACAATAGAACATGTGTGTAGCCTACAGGACATACCAACAAAAAAAGCTTTCTTTCACTGTTCCTTTCCCCCGCCCCTCTCCTTTGTCCATGACAACAAAGCCCAATTCCCTTGTGCTATCAGGTTACCGAGTCTGAACATGTGAGAGTGTCTCTTCATTTCGTAGAAATTCCTAAAGCACAGAGAAGCCTCATTCGGGGAATCACGTTTGCCAAGAGCAAAAGAAGATATGGCACTACGCCAGAAGCCTTTGGGGAATTTGACTAAACTCAGGGAACATCAACATCCCAGCATGCACCAATGATCTTTCCAATACACCTGAGAATCATCAGCAATATTTCCTCCTCTCCTGAAGACATCATATATCATTCTGTCAGAATGAAGCCCTGTCTAAGAACGGTATTACACACAGAATCTGTGCTGTGCAGCTGGTGCTAGGACACCGCGTATGATTGTGAGTCATATGATATTTAATAAGGCAGTTAATTCAGTCCACACATAGACCGAACATTAAAAAAATGCAAGCATGATTGGGAGGAGAAACACTATAAATCACCTCAGATGACAAGGGAGAGGTATGAATGTCAAACGGTCACACAAGGACACTCCAGTCTGCTTGCTTCATTAAATTAAATCACCAAAATTTGGTGAAATCATGTTCAGGGAGGTGGAGGAATGATAGAATTTCCCAGACATGACTGCGGTATCTCGGGACTAAAAAAAACAAAAAACAAACAAAAAAAAAACATTGAGTGTAATGGTTAAATGAGAAACTGAGCATATATAGTATGTCTTACAGATAGTATACACCCAGTTCATCTGTTTGCATGTTGCATTTCTCCATTCAGTCGTCCCTGCTGTGGGAAGACATAACGTACAGTCATATTTCATCATGCGGATGATGGCCCGTCGAAGAACTCAATTACACACAGACAGTGAGAGCAGACGAGATGTTCTCAGTCGTGAATCCAGATGCTGCTTATATATCATCATATGAATCATTTCAGACTTAGAGGTTAGCATGAGGATGAGGTTACAGAGAGAGATTATAGTGTCCAAATCCACAAATCTCTATGTGTCTCTGTTTAGCATTGAGCATTCTCTACCGTTCAAAAGTTTTGTGAAAGTCTCTTGCTCACCAAGGCTGCATTTATTTGATAAAAAAAACAGTAACATTAATACAGTATTGAGAAATATTATCATAATTTAAAATAACAATTATGAAGTAACGAGAATACTTTTTGTGCAGACACTGTTCACGTGAGCATAAGAAAGCTCCTATCCTATCAAATATGTATTTGCGATGAAAATGGTGGTAATGTCCATGATGTTTGATTGAAAAATGACAGAATTCTTCTATACACTTTTAAACATTGTTTGTGGACAAATTAAATATTGAGACTGTAAAAAAGGTGTTTTAAAGGCTCACTGAAGTCCCTTGAAAAGCGCAGCATTATTCAGTGTGTGGACGTAATTTCCACTGAAACGGGGATTTAGAGCTGGTAAGTCCCGCCCCTTCCGCTAACCCCACTGGACCTCTTGGTTGAAAAATCATCAATGCAAGTGAATGGGAGAAAATAATTATTTTCTGGTCCCGTTTGAATTTTGCCATAAATGTGAACATATGTTGTCTATGAATTTTTAATATAATTTTTCTTGTAAAGAATGCTACAATTTAGCGGGTAGAAGTTTGATACGGTTAGACTTTGTGTGAGAGCACTTTGTAGACTACAACTCTTCGCTGCTTTCGACGCGTTTGAAACGTCACCACCACTCGCACACGGACACTAGCTCACGGATCCCGCTAAACATGGCTGTGTCTTTGGTGCACTTCACCGCCTTCTTTTAGGGAGAGGACAAAATCGTTGAGGTTGGCGAAAACCACGGGTAAGTCAACTTTATGGGGTGACGTCACATAGGCGACATGTAGTCTTTCTCGTTATGTCTTTTCCACAACTGCTAGCCGAAGAATCATACCATATATTGTCAAACTCGTAACATGAAAGATTATATAAAAAATTCACAGACAACATATGTTCACATTCATGGCACAATTCAAACGGGACCAGAAAATAATTATTTTCTCCCATTCACTTGCATTGACGATTTTTCAACCTAGAGGTCCACTTGGGGTTATACGGATGGGCGGGACTTACCAGCTCTATAGGGCAGGACACATTGAGCAGCTCCTCCCCTTTTTAAAAATAGCCAATAGCGTTTTGTTTATATCACAGCTCGGCCAGAGCTGTTGAGCTCCGTAAAGCCGCAGTTTTCTCTTAATCTCTAACGTTCTCCTCTTAATCTCCTCCATTTCGCTTTAAAATACAGCTTTCTGTGTAGAATTTAAAAGATCCAATATGTTTTATGGTTTGCGCCGATCCGCGCATATCTGCTCTGTGCTATCATGTCTCTGAACCAGAGCAGACTGTGTGTGCGCTGTAGCAGTTCGCGTGACACTAACGCAAAACTTTATAACCAGACCCCAATAGAAAGCATATTTGCATATTTTGTCGGAATCCTTCCCTATCCCCTATATTGTGCACTGTGTGCCATTACCCATATAGAAAATAGTACATGTGTGAACAAATGACCGATTTTAGCTGCAGCTTCAGTGTCTATTTGTAATGTAGGAGGCGGGACGCTTTAGATTCTAGAGAGCATCTGATTGGACTGATGGGTAGCTGAAGTGCAGAGTGATGTCATCAAAATCATTGATCCATGTTGGCGGAAGTGAGAGACTGTACGTTTTGAATGCTTATATCTTCTAAATGCAAATTTTTGTCATTGTTTTGGAGCACACTAGCTTAAAGATAACAGTAATGCCGAGTTCAGACTGCACGATTTTCAAAGTAGTCGGGTCACTGTTCTTTTCACACTGCATGGCTATCCAGGGTAACATTCAGTTGCTGGTGTGTTCACACTGCACGATGCATCGGCGACAGGAGGTTTCACACTGCATGACTTTCAGGAGGAAGAATCGCCGACAACTTCTGTCTGGTCCGCAAACTACGTTTCGCAACCAAACACACGCGAGAAGTGATAAGGAAATAACGCAAAATCCCGCGCGCGTAAGACCGCAGTTCTCGCGCGAGTTTGAAATTGTTATTAAAAATGATAGCCTGCAAGAAGCTTGCGATCCGAATTGTCTGTGCACTGATTTGCAGCGAAAAGGAGAAAAAGAAAAACATTATG
Organism: Scardinius erythrophthalmus; assembly: GCF_964197995.2. NCBI lineage: Eukaryota > Metazoa > Chordata > Actinopteri > Cypriniformes > Leuciscidae > Scardinius > Scardinius erythrophthalmus. The sequence goes on from NC_138243.1 coordinate 11,658,998, forward strand.
CGTGAGGAAATGGCTGGGAAGACAAGGGGAGCAAGGACTGTGTGTTCTGCAAAGAGAGTTTGGGGTAAATAAATAATGTTGCAATGTGCTGCTGTTGCTGCTGGTCAAGCAAATATTTGTGCTTTGTTTCTGTTTGATATAATTGTAAATATATCTATTAAAATACTGATATTGTGGTCTATAACTCCTCCCCGAACTCCCCGCTGCTCCGTATATTGCTCTCTCATTGGCTGTCGGTCATCGCCGATGTAGTTTTCAGTCAGAACACTTTTCACACAGCAGGATTTTGAATCGCCGACAGGTCCAGATATTTAGCATGCCAAATATCTCACGGGCGTCGGCGACTCGTCGGTGATTCTCTCAGATCACATCTTTGCTCATTCACACTGCGTGATTGTCACTCGCGTGAACGAGCACCGATTTGCCTGTGATTTCGGGCATTTGTCGGCGATTTCTCAAAACCTGTCGGCGAGCCAAAATCGGGGCTAAAATCATGCAGTCTGAACTCGGCATAAAGGCCCTTTCACACCGGATGCGTAACGAAAAAGAGAATAGTTCGTGTGCGAATAGTTCGCGTCAAAACCCATCACATGAGCCGCGTAAACACGGTCTCTATCTCTATCTTTGACGATTAGCTTTCTATCCCAAATGTAGTTTAGCCTGCTAGCCTACACAGCACAGGACTATACAACAACTAAGACTATCACACAACATACTCACAGTCGTGATAACCGAGTTGGTTGGCAATGCTACGCCACACAATCATTGTCCTTGTAGTATATGATTGGCTAAAGTCTTTTCTGTCGCCGCAAAAGGAAAAAAAAAATCGACATCGAAACGAAAAAAAAAAAGTCGTTTTTTCGCCGCAGCACATTCGCGTTCGGTGTGAAAGCACTCATTACACAAACAGCTGATCAAAAAATAAAACCATTGCGCGAATTATTCGTGCGTAGAAAACGCGTCCAGTGTGAAAGGGCCTTTAGGCTAACTTATTCATACTAAAAGCCAAAAACTTACATTCTAATTTTAATGGGGACTTTAGGTGTGTCCTCAGTACAATATGTACCCCTAACTCAGTGGTTCTCAATCCTGGTCCTGGGGACCCACAGCTCTGCACAGTTTGTATGTCTCCCTCATTTAACACACCAGATCATTATCTCGTTAGGAAAGAGCTCTATGAACTGAACTGGGTGTGTCAGATAAAGGAGACATATAAAATGTGCAGAGCTGTGGGTCCCCAGGACCAGGATTGAGAACCACTGCCCTAACTGAATACACACCCATAGAGAAAAGCATGTGTGTTTTGTTAGTAGTATATGAAGTGGTTGTGGATGCAGATCGTTTAGGAGTTAAACAGGTTTGTTTCTGACATCATTACAAACATAAACTGCTAGAGGGGAAGACACTTCGAAAACGCATAAATCAACTTGGATGACAAGGGACAGGTGTGAATGACAAACTCCCACAGATACGAGGACATTCCAGTGCGTTCGCCTCACTGCACTGGGCTGAACAAATCACTATAGCTCGTGGGAGGTGGAGAACATAGTGGCTTTCCCTGCTTTATATTCACACCATCCAGGCACAAAACCTTTTACTCTAATACCTGCGGTATCTGTTTACGCAATATTGCTTCATTCCGGGTGGGTTGGGACTCACAATGATTCCCTTGTCCCTGTTTTAGAGTTTGCAGGAGAAGGAAGAGGGAAGACTCATGTGAAAGTCATTTTCAGCTACTCCTTTTCTAGAAAGACCACATGTGGGTGGTCTATACGGTGGCCAGATACCCATTCATTTCTATGGGCAAAATGATATATGTATAATTTATCTTCAGTTTGTCCATTGAAATAAATGAATGGGTAGCTGTGGTGACCATGATTTGTTTGCTCTCATGTCGACTTTTTGGCCTTTCTAAGAACTCGCTTGCATATATAATCAGAGGTGACTGTTTATATATGTCACTAGTGACATCAGTCCTGAAGGCTCCTGAGCAGAACCTGTAATTTCTGTAAGAATGAATCACATATAGTGAATCACATCTGTAAGTAAGATTTACAAGGGCCTCATTCTGATCAAATGCATAATTACCACATCATTCTTAATCACAATGTTACTTTGACAACTTAAAATTGATACTTTGAAAAAAAAAAAAAAATCTATTTAATTTGAATATGACACACACATTGTGTTTTCATGTTTTATGGTGACTTTCATTGGCAAAATAATTTTTATACTGTACAAACTGTATATTCTATCCACTTTCACTAACCCTAACCATACACTAATGAGTTTATAGCAGTGGCTGTTCATAATAAACTTGCATAAGTGAGCAGAGAAATCTGGACACTGACATTAAAATGGGGTACCGCAGTTTCCACGATTTGGCTTTATTTACGCTTTATAATATGTTATTTTCGTCGAATACATCCATATTGAAACGAAATAAAATGCGTAAACGGTACTAGGTCAAAAAACGAACGAGGAGAAGCGTTATAATACAACATCAGCAATCACAGACATTCACATTCAGACGGATTAGGTTTCTCAGAGGACCGTTGAGTTTGCCGAAAAACAGAGGCTGTGTGGGAAAAACACTGACAGATTCGAGCGGTATTAAAAGTAGCCTACGTCTGTGAAATGTCCGTTGTTTTAACTGAAAGCACCTTGCATATCTTAAATATGTCACTGCCATTGTTTTGTCGTTCGTTTATTAAAGCTACTTAAATGCCCTTATTGAACTAAAGTCTAATCCTGGCTTAATCCTATCCCCGTCTGTGAAACCAGGCTTTAGAGTAGGCCTATCTGATTTTAACAGTAGGCTACTTAAGTATCTTACTTGTTCTGAATGTAGGCTCAAAGATGCACTTTATGGGACATGTTAGGTGTCCTCAACACCTAAAAGACATGTCAGTGAAAAAGAAGAAACAGTTGATTTGTGAGGAATCAAAATAAAACAGAACACCTCAATATTGCAATAAATCAAGGTCGACACAACAGCCTCTTAAACGTCTACACACACACACTCAATCTCACTCAGTCAAGCTCAAGTGCTCAAAAAGGGCATAAGTAAACCAATATCCTTCAAAAAGTTATCTTCAATAAAACAAGTAAAATAATGTTATAAAGTGAAACAGTAAAGCCTACTTGTACTGGACAAGCTGGGTTTGGCTGTAGCCATGTCCTCATCTCAAATATAAAACACCTGCTAATGCACTCATATTTATGGAAGCTTGTTTCCACCACAGAATAAAACATTTTACAAGATAATTGCGACTTTTTATCTCACAATTGCGAGTTTACATCTCGCAGTTCTGACTTTGTTTCTCAGAATTGCAAGTTATAGTCAGAATTGCGTGATATAAACTCACAATTGCGTGTTATAAAGTCAGAATTGCGAGATATAAACTCAAAATTGCGAGAAATAAACTCGCAACTTTTTCTCGCAATTCTGACTTTCTAACACACAATTGCGAGTTTAAATCTCACAATTCTGACATCGTTTCTCAGAATTGTTATAGTTAAAGTCCAATTCTAAGGAGATTCTAAATTCAGAACTGCATGATATGAAGTCAAAATTGTGAGATATAAACGTGCAATTCTGAAAAATGTTTATTTCCTGCAATTACCTTTTTTATTTTTTAATTCTGTGGCAGAAAAAAGCTTCCATACATATTTGTGTAAAGTAGCCTTGTTGACAAGTTTGGGTGAGTGAGGGCAAAACGCAAATGATGTAGTAACTTCAATGCCCTGTAGATGGCGATATCACTTTTTTGTAGCAGAAATAAACTGCTGCAGAAAAAGGTGCCATGCTAAATGTTATGAGGCTCGTTACAAATGTATTGGAGTAAAGAGTATATTTACAGTACTTGCTCAACAATGTAGTCAAGTAGAGAGAAAAAGTTGCTAATAGCCTTTCTTAGTGAAACCACAAAGTATCCAGTAATTGCATTTACTCAAATAAATGCCCCTGGAGAGCAGCCCTGTCTGTGCACTTCACTAACAGGCTTGAATACTGGACCTTTGTAAAGGGATTCTGTACAGCATTTCCATTGGATCATTCTCTTCAGGAGACTTGAGAGGACCTAGAAATGTTCCCACCTTTCTCCCCATTATCTACATATAAGATATGAGATAAGGTATAAGAGACTGCTGTGCATGTTCACATGTGTGGTGGTTGTAGGTTGTTCACAGATAGAACAGGGCTGTGTTTCCCAAGTTGATCATAGAACAATTGCCACCAATGGTCTCTATGATAGGCTTACAATGATTTTAAGAAACACAGCCCAGGTTAGCTTCTTACATAATTAAAAGTGCAAACTGGAGACACTGAACTACAAGGGACAGGTTTATATGACAAACTCTCACGCCTAGAGCATTCCAGTCCTGGGCAGGACAAATCACACAAAAACTTGATATCACAAATTCAAGTCTGGAGTTGAGATGGATAACAGAGAGAGGTGTTCACCCACACACCAGTGCAACTTAGTTCACGAAACTTCTAATGGTTGTGGAATTTAGTTTCTCAATATTGCCTCAGCACAGAACATGGAAAGAATGTGATGGAGGGAAGACTCATTTCAAAGGCATTGATATCACAATACCTAGGCCAATGTGTAGGCTTATGCAGATCTTATTGAATGTATGGCAGAGCTGCCAACTCTCACGCATTCATTCAGAGTGAGACTCACGCAATCGACATTGTTCTCACACTCTCACGTCAAACATCCATTTTCTCACGCAGTGAAAAATCGCAAAGCAAAGACGGCGACAGACAAGACAGCAGGTTACTTTGATATGAAACAAAGTCTCGACTTTCAAATTCTGTAAATTTTATTACGAAATTCAAACAATTAATACTCTTAAACGTGACGTGACAGATCGCTGTAGCTCCTCAGTTCAAGCGGCACGTGAACTGATCATCTCTTTACTTTACTACCGAAATGTATCATGTCTCATGTAATCGCTCAATCAGTGTTTCAACCGCAAGAGGTCAATAATACAGCTTGTAAACAATGTCACGTAACATTACATTTAGCCTACCTCAGGAAAGCCATTAACAGTAATAACTAAAGCATGTTAGTTAGCTAGAAAAAATACAGTTTTTTTTAATTGCTCACACACTAAGTAATACTTGAGTTGAGGCCAACTCAGTGAAACCATTCACTCCAACGCTATCTCACGACCAATTCGTACGAATGCGTACGAATGATAAAAAGTTGGCTAATTCGTACTAATTCGTACGACCTCACTCGTACGAATTTGTACGATTTGTCTAAACCCCAAGTGATGGGTAGGTTTAGGGGCGGGGTCAGGGGTAGGTCATTCGTATGAATTCATACGAATTGGCCAATTCGTAAAATATGTACGATTTTGCAAAAAACTTACTAATTCGTACGAGTCAGGTCGTATGAATTCGTACGAATAAGCCACCTCGTAGAATTTGTACGTTTTCCCGTGAGATCGGGCTCTTCACTCTTATACCTAATCTTCAGACCAAGTTTGCAAAACTCCAAGCATATTATATGCTTTACACTCAGTTTGCATTTGTAAAACAAACTTTTTGCAAAATGTTTAACACAGTTTTGTACATTAGAAACATCATTCAAAACTAACAGCTCTTGTGTTTCATTTAGAAAAATGTAAATGCCACAATCATTTCCCTGTTACCTACACTCAATGATCATGCGTGAAAACACTTTTACTTAAATTGATCACTTAGAAATCTAAACTCAATGTTTTCAGAAAGAGAGAACTCCTTCTGTTACTAGGTAGAAGCAAATTCTGATTTTTTTTATTTACTTTATTCGGACATGATTGAGACAAACACACACTGACTGACTTTGACCAAAGGGTTTGGAAACATTTAGGTTTCAAAAGCATATAAAATGTTATTCCTGCAAGAAAAAGAAATGTTAGTTATGATCAATTTAAAAAATCCATCACAATGGATACAAGTCAAGGCACCTTTATTTCTGTAACACTTCATACAGTACAAACTGTTTCAAAGCTGCTTCACAATAGTTACAAATTTAAATTCAGCTGTAAAGCAGCTCTAACAAGCCAATAAGTCATTATTCAGCTCAAGTCAATTCAGTGTTGATTCAGTTCAGTTCAGTAACTGTAAAGTTCATCAGTTCAGCAGTGTATTTATGCACATACATACGTGTGAGTGCTATGACAAACTCCTGTACACTCCACTGAACACTGAACAAGCAAACGACACAATAGTTGATTACTTTAAATTTACAGTAATATGATTTTTTTTCTATTCTACCCCTAACAACATTCTTTCAACTTATAAACTCTACTCTCATCCCTTGGGCAATGAATGAATTAGAATGTAGTTCCAGAAACAACAAAGATGTTGATCCAGCAAGATCTTTTACTGACTGTTTCCTGCACGGCTAATTAAACTTGCACTCACAAACTTGTTTTGAAATCACTTTGAATCAGTGTAATGATTCTTTACACGATAAACATTTGACTCACTGACTGAATAAACATTCACAAATGTACATAATATATATATATATATATATGAAGACTTCAGATGCAAAAGACTCTAAGTCCATTTTTATCAGGTTCCTGTGTATAGGTTTCTACCCAAGTACAGGCATTTCTGAATGGGCTGAGTCTGGGATTTAGTGAGTTTGAAGTGAAAGTATTTGATGAACATATACCATGTGTGGAGAGCATTCACTCAATATTATCTAATTTTTGACAGAGGTGGCTTTTAGAGGCTTTTGCATCGGAGGTCTTCACATATGTGTATATATATATATATATATATATATATATATATATATATATATATATATATATATATATATATATATATATATATATATATATATAATCTCTTTGTGAATGTTTATTCAGTCAGTGAGTCAAATGTTTATATATACATAATTATATATTCACATTATTATTGTTTTTACTGTTTAACCTAACAGTCTACTAAAACTCTAATAAGAGTTGCAAACAAATAGAATTAGCTGACACGTTACTTATAGTTAGTAGAAGCCTGAAGTGGAGTATCGAAATAAAATGTAACCTAATATATTATTATTTAACTTACATTGATAACCTGTCAGGAGACAGACATAAAGTTACATAATATGTAAATGGGGTTGTGGTTTGGTATGAAATGTTCTAATCCATGAGAACATCTGGAACATTCTTTCACACTAATTATTTGGCTGGTTACTAGGTGTGGTTTCAGTTAGATCATAGGCCAGAGGAGTGTCTTGATATAATACATTAAGTTGTGAGACCAGTTTAGGCATGACAAAGCCTCAGGCACGTACTAACTTTTGTGCTATAATGTTGCTCAACAACCCTTGACAGAATGACACAGTTCCTGCAGTGCAAGACACAAAAATCATGCAAAAGTTCATATAAAGCTGTTCCTTTTTAATGACAGAGTTCATAATAAATAAACAATTATATATACATACATACAAAAGGTTCTTCTGCACTTCACTTTTACATATGAATTTACTTCTTCAGACACGACAGGTGGTGATAGGGAAAGTTTCCCCATTAAACTTGTATTATTGTATTATTAAGTGTAATGTGCAAATTAAAATCAATTCAAACATATTTAAATATAAATATCATAGTAAACATTCACATTCCACTGCCTCGGCAGCATGTGCAAACTAGCAAGCACTGAGCAAGATAGTCCATTCAAGTAAATGCTATGTACAACACTGGGGCGCATAAAGTCATTTTCGTACTTCGTTGAATCAGCAATTACGACTAATAAAGATCAGGTAGAAATATGGACCACAAGTGTCTCAGTCCCCTCTTAACACAATGGAGCAACATTTGCCATTCTTCCCAAGGTCCTGTGTACCAGACGGTCTGGGTAGTGTGGGCTTCTGCATGGCAGGTTTTTCGTGATCTGTAGACTATGACTTCTGACCCCGGGCCACACTGAAAGACGTTGAGGACTTGGTATAACGAAGTTCCGCCTGCTTGGCATCACCAGCTGAGGTTCCGATGCCACGTTTTCCACATAAATCTGGTAGTTTTTACCTTTGTTGTTGTCTATGAGTACCAAGTTGCTATTGCTGGGTTGGAACGCAACTATGAATTCCAGGCGGACCTTTTGGTCCAGCTCAGATGGTAGAGACACATTAAAAGCAAACAATTTGGTCTCCAAAATTGTATGTTGTTCCCTCACATAAGTGCATGCAATGTCGTTGTGGCTTCGCCATGAGTCAAAAGTTATTCGGACAAAGACAGTCTTGTCACACTTGAAGTTGCAGACCCGTACAGTTCCGCTCAACACCCTTTCGGTCACGCTACAGCTCTCCAACTGCACGAAGTTTTCCTTCAAGCTTGCACGGTCTACAACAGGTTGTGGAAAACCAAGCTTCAGTCGCAGTCTATTGCTCTGTATGGGCGCTCTAGCCATCACACGCTCCTCTGGTTGTGGGGCATCTTCTGTTTCAGTCTCCGATGGGTCAGCGGTGAAGATGCGCACGGTGGAGAGAGCGAGGCCTTTAGCATCAGCAAATACGACTCGCTTCTTCTTGCGTAGCGTGCCGCTTCCAGGAGAGTACGAGGACAGGGAGCTGCCAGAGCTGGAGGACGACACTGAAGATGTTGGGGAAGGAGGCGAAAGTTTGGCTCTTAGAAGCTCCGGTGAGGACATGTTGGATGAAGAGGGCCTGAGAGAGGACATGCCAAGGAGCTGAGACACCGGTGGGCTAACTTGCGCATGCATGGCCAAATCCACTGGCATCACAACCTCAGGGAAAGAGTAACTGCTGAATCCATATGGTCTGTGAAAACACGTGGAGAAAAAGCTATGTTAGACAATTTGGAAAATACAGAGACATACAGTGGGGTCCAAAAGTCTGAGATGACATTGAAAATATAATCAAATCTAATTTAAAACTGGAAATTCTGCACTAGTTTGTTGATTTAAAAAATAAATGACTAATATATTAACTATAAAAATAAAGGTTCTTTATCGAAATCTATGGTCTCATGAAGAAACTTTAACATCCACATTCCCAAAAAAAGGTTCTTTATGGTGGAAAAAGGTTCTTCAGATTCTTAAGTACTAACATTCTCACAAGTGGTCCCAGACAATGTGGAACAATGTGACTAAGTTTTATGATCAAATAAACGAAAATCCATTTTAACCCAAACAGTAACTTAACTGAAGCAAATAATTTACTTTCTGTAATAGGCTATCACATGCATTCTGTTGTGCAGTGAACTACTCAACTTACTTTGTGATGCTCATTTTTGCTCAGATGAACGTCGGATGAAGAGGATTGTTGATAGTGAAATGTCTGCTGGAAAAGAAGAAGAAGAAGAAGAAAAAAAAACTAAGTAAAAGTTGAAGTAAACACTTAAGGGGAACAATCTTAGACTTGTGGGTGAATCTATTTACTGAAAACGATTCATTTTTATAAAAGTGTCAGACGCCAGACGGTTTGTAGGTCTTCAATGTTAAAACATGCAGAATTGTTTGAAAGCCCTTAACTTACCTATCAATGAAAGATGCGCTGAAATGTATTTTCCTTTAACTTTTCAATGTATAAACGCGGTCAATGCCAAAGAAATGTACTGCAGAAGTAGTTATGAGAAGTAAACATTACTCTTTTCCATTCAACGAACCCTCACTGGCAACCTTCCTCAAACTAAAGCGTGTGTTCTAGCGCTGTGTTGTTTCTCAAGGCTTTTAAAGCGCACTTAAAGGGGGCGTGGCTTATTCTGTCCAGTACATGTGTTCAAGGCTTAAGAACAGGGTGTACTAGGCTACTGAATGAATGACGTATTTTAAGTCTCAACGAAAGTAGCGCAAACTCCAAGAAGCCTTACAAGACCCACCATCCTTAAGTTCATATTAATGCTAATCATTTTACATTGAATGAGTAACAATTGGGATTGACAAAACAAAACAGTTAGTCATGAATTTTCACTCTCTTAGTAGTTAATATAATATTACTTAAAAAGGTCATCGATGAACATAAATAACAGGATAATTATTTTTATAAAAGAATGAACATTTTGGAAAAATAAAAAATCATGAACATTTGGAAATGTTATTTTAATAAAATGTTTAAACAAAACCACACAGTAAAAAAAAATAAAAAAAATATGATCAACAATTTATGACAACATGTTTAGCTTTAAATAACCTTAAATCTAAGTTCCTTTGGTTTAAAAATTATTATTAACAAGGTTTGTAATAAGGAGCATACATTTTTTTTTGCATGCTAACAGGGCTGTCACAAGGGTTTCTGGGCCCGGACCCCCCCCCCCCCCCCCCGACTAAGATCTGTCGTTATTGAAGAAGACATTAAGACATTAAGTTCTACAGAAACATGATTAAATTTGGTGTCACTTCATATTGCAAATATTATTGGAAGACATTAAGACATTAAGCTCTACAGAAACATGATTAATGTGGTGTCACTTCATATTGCAAATATTATTGCAGCATCCAGACCAGGAAAAATCATCATGTGCCATTGTATCAGTGATATAAAACACCAAACATGTAATAAACCCCTTATCTGACACACTCATTGAGATGGATAGGTGTGTTTGACGGGTTAGGACAGTGCCACAGTTGGAAGCCATTGTTGTAAAGAACACTCTTCTGTTCACACTCTAGTTGATTTGATTCGACTACTTAAAAAGTCCAACACTGAACATGAATGACTGAAAAAGTCTCTGTTGTCTGTAAACATACATTTTGTAATAGCGCACCAGAGCAATTGCATGCTAAGGTACAAAACATATGGTTATGTGGATTAGGAAGAACATCTGATTGGCTAATGCCACGGCGTTAGAATTTTTCTTTCGCTTTCTTCACACTTCACATCTCATTTTTTTTTATCTAAGGAATGTTCATCTGTTGTCTTCTTGGTGAAAAAGCACACTTACATTTGAAAAACTTTATTAGGGTGCAAATTTGTTGGGACAATTTATGTAATTTTCACTCAATAAAAAGATAATCAGTTCTAAATCAACCTCTTTGACATTACAGGACCATAGTTAAAGAATCACCCATATCTTCCTTATATGTACATAGTATGTGAAAAAAATATTTGGGTATATTTAAAACAATGACTTCTCTTGACTTTTCACAATACACAATAGGGCAAATAGTTTACTCACACAATGCATGATTGCATAACATTACATAATTTGAATGAGCTAAACTAAACAATTATTATAAAATAGATAGATGTCATTTTGATTGGGTGATTCGATTCTTAACTGGTTTAGCTATATTTGAGGTCACTGTAAAATGCAGATAAACATGTGCATAATAATATAAATGACACTGTTGCTTTAGAAAAAAAAAGTCACTTGAGGTCACAAGTAATGAGTTGTCATTTTCTAAGAAACACAAAATTTACGTATCACAAGCTAAATAAGACATGTTGCATTTTGGAGTTTGAAATGAGGTCATTTCAGTTTACAGGCCTGTTATAAAGTTTAGGTGATCTAGAGGGTTTGAATTACAGAGAACACACACATCTCCAAAAGCTCTGGAAAAAACCTCACCCTATTAGAATGAGAATGTAGTCTGATGATCTAAACGTTAATTATTCAGATTTTTTTCCATTGTGTATCTGCAGTTTGTGAGGACTGGTTGCTAAGTTTTGATTATATAACAATTATAACAAGATTCATGCTCAAATGCAATACTACATTTAATGCTTACATAATACAAATATTGTAATGAATGTAAGCAGCAAGTCTTTGAATTCTTATGTTTGTGATTTTCAAATGCTCACACAGTAGAGCAATGTAAAGGTTACTGATAAAATGTATATACTGAATGCAATGTAAGTTGTTTAAGGGTACGTTTACACGGCAATGATGCAAAAAACAGATTTTTTTTTCCTTTGCAATCCTGGCAACACCATTGTTAAAACAATCTCTGTTCACAAGGATCCACAAAAACAACTAAAAACGCTGTATTACTCATGCCAGACCAGTAGTTGGCGATATGGAGACGATAACGGTATCGTTCTCTTACGAGAGGTTCTCTCATACTGCGTATGCTTACGCTTGGGGGAAAGTCTCTTTCCGCGTGATACTGAAGCCAGAAATTATCCTTCATCTTTATATAATGCAAAACGCGTTGCAGCAGCATGCAGGCATAGGCGAGGCAGCTTGCGCGCCTATTGGCTGACCTGCGGCAACTGCAGCAGCCTATCGAGAAGGCCCTCTCGTGACGCCTTGACCAATGGGGGTGCTTCGCGGCCATTGCAGAAATAGGCGTGGCCTAGGGCTATAAATATAGCGTCGAGAGGCTGGTTCACTGATTTTTCATAAGAGCCGAGCGTCTTTTTAAAGAAGCCTCGTACTTTCTGTGGCTCGTGCAGAGCCCCTCTCAGCGACGGGGACCGCCATGTCATTTGCGTTTCCTGCCTAGGAGAAGATCACGCAGCTCTCGCGCTCGCGCTCGCTGACGGCGGATGCCCTCACTGCGAGCTGATGCCTATGGCGACTCTGAGGACTCGCATGGCACAGTTTCACGAGTCTGCACCCCAGCCCGCTGCGCTGCCGCGCCGTAAAAAGCGCCGCGCTCAGCGAGGACCTGAACCTCCTCCCACTGAGACGAGCTCGCCGGTTCACCCGCGAGCTTCGCCGCCTGCTTCACTCGAGTCTATCACCCCCGGACAACGGCCGCTGTCTGCCGCCGGTTCCGTCGCGGATGAGTCTGATGATGTAGCATTTGCAGAGGAGGACAGCTGCTCTATCCTAGTGTCAGGCAGTGAGGATTGGTCGAGCTCTGTGGATCTCGCACCCCCTGCTCGTGGGTCGTCTGGGAAATGGGCTAATATTGAGTCAGAGCTGACGCGTCTGCTCTCTCAGGCCGTTGAGAGCCTCGGCCTCGAGTGGTTGGTGCCCGTGGAGCCAGCACACAACCGACTGGATGGCTGTTTCCTTAAAGGGGACCGTGTTGCAACACCGTCTAGACCCACGCTTTTTCTTCCTGAGCTTCATGAAGAACTCGCGAAATCCTGGTCTGCACCCTTTTCAGCCAGAGTGAAAACTTCTGTATCTGCATCATTCTCCGTTGTCGACGATGCTAAAAACAGAGGATACCACTCTCTTCCCGCAGTAGAGGAAGCTGTAGCTGCTCATCTTTGCCCGCCCTCCGCTGGACGGCGCGCTAAGACAGCGCTCCCCTCTAAAGCCTGCCGCACCACCTCAGTTCTGCACGGCCGCGCTTACACCGCCGCTGGGCAGGCTGCAGCTGCATTGCACACAATGACCATGCTACAAGTTTTCCAAGCCAACCTTCTCTGCAAACTCGACAAGGAAGGACTGGAAGCTGTAAGCATTTCAGATTTGAGAAGCGCTACAGACCTCGCTCTTTGCGCTACTAAATCTGCTGCACAGGCCATAGGGCAGATCATGGCCTCTCTCACCGTTGCTGAGAGACACCTGTGCTTAACGCTTTCTGAGATGCCGGACTCGGAGCACGCTGCGTTCCTCGATGCTCCCATCTCCTCTGCTGGGCTCTTTGGATCGTCCGTAAAAGATTTTGCGGACAGATTCGCTGAGGTGCAGAAAACATCACAGGCCATGAAGCATTTCCTGCCGAAGCGCGCTAGCTCTGCAACAGGTCACTCTAAACAGCCATCTGCTCGAAGCTCACAGCCGCAACCACTGCCCGCCGCCGCCTCGCAGTGGCAACAGGCCCGAAGCTTGAGACCGCACTCTCGCTCTGCTGGCCGCCGTCCTCTGCATGGACCCCGGCCAAAGATTGAATTCAAGCCCGAGGCCTCAAAGTCGTCCTAGCCCGACGGTGTTCAAGTCCCGCCGCGGCCAGACTTCCACCAAAACTACCAGCTCGTTCAGTTCCAGAAAATGTGACTGTTCCAGCTTATTTAGCAGTAAACAAGTCGTTAACACAGCCCGCTTGCCTGCTTACAAACGCCGTTTTCACGGCGAGCCAGATGTATCCCTCAAAGAGTGTATTTCCTGGTGTTCCGGCCACGGCCGATGGTGTTATGAGTGTAGAAAAAATGCCCACTATCACATGCTCATTCCTACACACAAACACAGCTCGTCACACAGAGCTTTCGCTCAAAAAATCGACTCAGGTCGATTGCGCATTAAATGTATTGAATGTGCCCACAACTCAGTGCCCACAAACACTGCACACTGCATGTCTTCCGGTTTTTGTCTTCCTACCGTTCGGCCTGTCTTTAGCACCCCGTACGTTCACAAAGTGCATGGACGCGGCCCTTGCTCCCCTGAAAATTCGGGGGATGCGAGTTTTGAACTACTTGGACTATTGGCTAGTTCTGGCTCAATCTCGTACAGAGCTCATAGAACACACGACCATTTTACTCGAGCACCTCGAGAAATTAGGTCTCAAAGTCAATTGGGCGAAGAGTTCGCTGTCTCCCAGTCAGAAAATATCTTTTCTGGGCACAGATCTGGATTCGTTGTCTATGACAGCTCAGCTATCGCCACAACGCAGACTGGCCGTTCAGCGCATGGCGGAAAACTTCCGCTGCGGCGCTGTGGTCCCGCTCAAACAGTTTCAAAGGATGCTGGGCCTCATGGCCGCAGCATCGCCAGTGCTTCAGCTGGGCCTCCTTCGGATGCGCCCACTACAGTTCTGGCTACAAGCGCGTGTGCCGTGCTGAGCGTGGACTTCCGGTTGTATTCGCCTCAAGGTCGATCAGAAATGCGTTTCAGCTCTGAAACCTTGGACGGCGACCGACTGGTACCAGTCAGGAGTAAGCCTGGGGACTTCCTCGAGTGTGAAGGTGGTGTCCACGGACGCCTCCACCTCGGGATGGGGAGCGCTGCTTGAGGGCAGACCGTTCTTTGGCCTATGGTCAGAACGGGAAAAGCTTCTACACATAAACTGCCTGGAAATGATGGCAGTCGACAAAGCGCTCAGGCGCTTCTATCCCCAGATAGCAGGACACCACGTTCTAGTCCGTTCGGACAACATGGCGGTGGTAGCCTTTATAAATCACCAGGGAGGTGTCAGATCCCGAACCCTTCACAGGCTGACGGAACACCTCCTGGTCTGGGCCCAGCACAATTTGCGCTCGCTAAAAAGCAGCCCATGTGCCCGGCCACTTGAATTTGGGACCAGACAGACTGTCCAGGAACAATGTTCCAGCAGGAGAATGGTCTCTACATCCACAGACAGTCTCAAGAAAACGCTCACTGCCCGATATACTTCTCCAAGAGCAGGGCTCAAGGGCTCGATTTGGCATCCTCGCCTGGAGCTTTGGGCCCTACACGTGTGGGCCATCAATGGGTACCCGCTCACCTCCCTACGGGAGTGCTAAACACGATCACGCAGGCTAGAGCTCCCTCTACGAGACGGCTCTATTCCTCGAAATGGTCTGTGTTTTCTAGCTGGTGCACAGCCCGTGGCGCGTCGCCCCAGGACCGTGGGGTGACGGACGTTCTTTCCTTCCTACAAGAGCTTCTGGAAAAGGGCAGAACCCCTTCCAAGCTCAAGGTTTATGTGGCAGCTATAGCGCCGTTTGCTAAACCAACATTAGGCCAGCCACTTGGGAAGAACGATCTGGTCATTCGCTTCCTAAGGGGAGCGAAGAGGTTAAATCCTCCCAGACCCCCTTCAGTTCCCATATGGGACCTTTCCACGGTCTTGGAGGCCATGAAAGGTGCCCCATTTGAGCCAATCCAATCTGTGGATATCAAACACTTGTCCTTCAAGACAGCGTTTCTTTTGGCTCTCGCTTCAGTAAAGCGTGTGGGGGACTTGCAAGCGCTTTCAGTGAGTGCGACATGTATGGAGTTTGGGCCAAATGACTCTATAGTCAGGCTCAAACCGAGACACGGGTATGTTCCTAAATCCCTTAACACACCGTTCAGGTCCCAGGTCATTTCCCTGTCAGCCTTACCGGTCCCTGACGAGGAGAAGGACGCCAGTTTGCTCTGCCCGGTCAGGGCATTAAGAGCCTATGTGTCTCGCTCGTCTGTTTTCAGACAGACAGAGCAGCTATTTGTTTCGTTCTACGGGTGCTCTAAAGGGCTAGCTGTAATGAAACAGAGCCTATCCAGACGGATAGTTGATGCCATAGCGCGGGCTTACACCTCTAAGGGCCTGCAATGTCCATTAGGTGTCAGAGCGCACTCCACAAGAGGCATGGCCTCATCGTGGGCTTGGTCTAGTGGGATTTCTTTACATGATATCTGTATGGAGGCAGGCTGGGCCTCCCCGTCTACATTTATCAGGTTTTATAACCTGGAAGTTCCCGCCTTGCAAGCTAAGCTGCTTTCGGTCTAATAAGCCAATACTATCTGCCCTGATATCGGCTCAGAATACTGGGAACTGCTCGAGCAATGCTCGCCGATCGATCATGCAGCCCTGTGGGCAATTGTAAGACCCATAATCTTCATCAGATCAGGCCGAAATTCGCCCTGACTGTGTGGAACACTATTATCTTACAGCACCCTGGTGGGTTGCTACTTATTCAGGAATGATGCTTTTAGCCCTTCTTCTTGGACTCTCTGTGAGTCCCTGATGATCATGTACCATATGGACTCCGGGCACGTGCCCTTGGGACTTTGGTATTGGATCTCAGCACGCACAGCGTTTTACATTATGTTCCCCAAGCGTAAGCTTACGCAGTACAAGAGAACCTCTCGTAAGAGAACGTACTCGGTTACTAACGTAACCTCGGTTCTCTCTAGAGAGGGAACGAGTACTGCGTACCCTTGCCGTGCCTGCAGTTCGCTCTGGTTCGCTCCAGCGATGAAAAACCAGTGAACCAGCCTCTCGATGCTATATTTATAGCCCTAGGCCACGCCTATTTCGGCAGGACGTGATGCAATGGGCGCGAAGCACCCCCATTGGTCAAGGCGTCACGAGAGAGCCTTCTCGATAGGCTGCTGCAGTTGCCGCAGGGCAGCCAATAGGCGCGCAAGCTGCCTCGCCTATGCCTGCATGCTGCTGCAACACGTTTTGCATTATATATAAATTAAGGATAATTTTTGGCTTCAGTATCACGCGGAAAGAGACTTTCCCCCAAGCGTAAGCTTACGCAGTACTCGTTCCCTCTCTAGAGAGAACCGAGGTTACGTGAGTAACCGAGTACGTTTTTAAAAACTTGCACTTTGAAACCTGTTTTAAAAAGTTTGTGTTTTCAGGTCCACAAAACACAGCTGTTGTGTAAATGTAGGGCCAAAATGCATAAAACGTTTAACGTTTTTAGTTGAAATCTGTCATGTAAACGGTCCCTAAGATAAAAAAATTAATACGTTTATGTAAACTTCAAAACATTACACCTGCAAACAAAGGATTGGCAGATAAATATATGATGTTTTATTAACAAAGTTCGGGAGGAGCACGTTCAAATAATCAAGTAATCAATCAACTCATCAAACAATTACCATGTCTACCCTATCAGCATGAGAGGAAGCATATATATTCACTCTGTCAACTCATCTAACTTCCTTGACAGTTTTCAGCATCCCTCCACCACCCCGACTCCTCACTCTTGGCTTGTTCTTTCACAGCCAGGAATACGGGGGGAGTACTCTGGGTTCGGGCCGAATACCGAGCCCGGAGCCCTCTCCTCGGACAGCACGCCAAATACGCATTTATTCTATCTGACTTATTTGTAAGTGTGAACTCGTGAAATATGTTTTAAAAATATAGAAATCAAGACATTTATTTTTGTATGTCATCAGAACTGTCACTAGGGCTTCTGGCTAAAATAGGTTGGTATTACAAAAGACATTGGGAATAGCTCCACAGAAACATGATTAATGTGGTGACTTCATGTTGAAAATATCATTGTGACATCTGTAAACTGGGTGAAATCATCTCTTGACGTTATAATAGATATCTGACACATTGAGCTGAATCAGATGTGCTTAAATCAGTGAGTGTAGAGCGATAAACTATAAAATGTGCAGTATTAGGGTTAGTACAGGACCCTCCTCTGATATGAACTGTTTTCACTGTAGGGTTCTTGAATTTGTTGTAAGTTAGCAAGTAAACTTATAAAACTGTTTGGAAGTTTCCTATATGGAATTGCTCCTGTAAACAAGAGGAACATATAAGATCCAAGACTGACAACATTTTGCATAAAATGCTAAACTGTTTACAGTTTTAATTATAAATAAATTTATTAATATTTTATTGCTGGTTTAATATATTTGAAAGCAGTTTTTCACATGCTCATTTTGAAAATGTCAGGCATAACTTATTTAAAACTTTACAGCAATACAAAAGCTGTGACTTCAGTATAGAGGTGTGTGCATTCTTGTTTCATAACATCACAATTAGGCGAATGAGTATAGTTTATAGGTGGATCTTGCATTTGGTTGTGCAACCAAGACCTCTATGTTCTCATCCAACAAGTTTCGCTTACTCCTTATGACTTTTGGAATGCAGAACCCAACTGATGTTTTGTTGTCATAGGATCTGGGGCCTGTTTCAGAAAGGAGGTTAAGTGAAAACTCGTATGTTAACCCTGAAATGAGGGAAACTCTGGGTTTTCTGTTTCAGAATGGGAGGTATGTTAAACCTGAGAAAGCAGAGTAAGTCAAGCCCGTTTCTGAAAGAGAGGTAACTTATACTCAGAGTCAGTTACCATTGTAACTTACTCTGTGAACCTAACCTGGCCGGGAGCAGGTTTTCTTCAGTAAACCCAGAGTTTCATTCGGTCTCCTCCCCTTTTTTAAAGAGGAAGTGGTGTTTAAACAACTCATTCATTCTTTCAGTACATTTTTATTAATAAAATTTATCTTTTATTAATAAATAAAATATTGCTATTTTTAATGCAGTTTTCTATATAACTGAAAATACAGTAGTAGATCAGAGTTCCATAATGTAGTTCTAAACAAATTCTACAGAATTAAACTGTGGCATTACTAGAAATCACTGAACTGTTAATCTGTGCACCAGAAGTTGATGGACCGTCCTCCTGCTGTTCTTCCACACTCAGGGGGCGGGGGGAGAGATAAGAATACCTGTTTATACTTAGATTTAAACTTTGATTCTATCGGCTACTCCACATAAAAATTTGAAATAATCAGAATGTGTAGATTGTTTGATGTGTAGACACATAATATTAACATTACCTCTGTAGGCCTCTTAAATAGAAAAATAACACATAATGTAAACCTCTTACATTTTATGAAGGCCCTTGGATCTTCGGGAATGACCGGATCTGAAGTCCCTCCAGGAATTCCCTCAGCTAAAAATGCTGCTGCACTGCTAGACACTGGATGCTTTAGTTATTTAATATGTCAGATGTTTGTAAAGTCAGGTAGCCTACACCCATGATATGCTCAAGCCTTACTTGATTGAATTATGTTTTTATATTTAATTTTCAGCTGCTGCCATGTTCTTTTAAAACCTGCGAGATTGCAACAACATAACAATTAAAATTAGGTTGAATACTGTTCTTCCAGTTTCACCTCTGATTTTATAACAGTTGGGTAAGTTACTTGTATTACTAACTACAAATGACATCTTCAACAGTGCAATTCGATTAATGTAATAATGACTATCCTTAGAAAGCACTGGTCTACTTATTATCAACCTCAACCATTTGAACAATACAAGGAGAGACAAGAACTGCACTTTTAATGCTTTCAAATAAACAATATACAACTGCATGAATTATTCTTGAATTGACCAAAGTGTATAGAGGGAGAAGGTTACATTAAAAATATACCTTTTAAAAATGTATGTTAAATATACAGAATTGTTCTATAGTCTAATGCAATTACATCAGATTTTACTTTAAATTACAGAAGAATTAAGAGTAATTCCTTTAATTAAATTACAGTATTAATGTTCTAATACTGTAAAATGACAGTAATAATGTTCGTACTGGTGAGAAATATGAAGACCTATTTTTGTCTGGCGCTGTTGCCATGGTGACTCAATATCTGCGCTCCATTGATAATGGCTTTTTATAGTTGTGGTGCACACGCTTAACTCAGAGTCAGTCAACTCAGAGTTGATTGAACTAACTCATTTCAGCTGTTCTGTAACCGAAAACTCAGAGTTTCCCATCTCAGGGTAAGTCAACTCAGAGTTCAAGTTTTAACTCAGAGTTGGTTGAACCTCCATTCTGAAACAGGCCCCTGGAAGCATTTTTTTTTTTTTTTTTTACATTTCAGTGTGGATGAGAAACTTTTGGAAAACGCCCGAAAACACTTAATTCACATTACTGCGCATGCGTAAAACCTCACTGAAATGGTACAGACGGAAAAATTAACAATAACTTTATTGCGCAGTTCTTCTGACAAGATAATTTTATTTAGCAAAATATCTCACCATTCACTGATGCGTCCAGGTCGCACTCAGTCACAACATGCTCTCATGGTTTGCCGCAGGACAGCAAATGTGAGTACATTTTCTGTAATTTTTACAGGACTGTGATATGAACAGTATGCAAAGTAACATGTTTGAGCAACATTGTGAAAGTGAATAGCACATAACAGGCACAATTACTGCTATAAACATGAATAGGCCTATCTATTGGTACAATATGCGTCACATGACTAATCTTAGTCTACGTCGTTTTCAAATTTCTCCACTTTGGAGAGCGTTTTCAAAAACCTTCTTTTTTATCAATAAAAACACTCAGTGTGGACTGAAGGCCAAAACGCAGAGAAAAAGATGCAAACGTAGTGTGGACAAGGCCTCACTGGTCTCTCTCTCTCTCTCTCTCTCTCTCTCTCTCTCTCTCTCTCTCTCTCTCTCTCTCTCAATTTTCAATTCAAATTTTTCAATTCAAATGAGCTTTATTAGCATGACTGTGTAACACAATGTTGTCAAAGCATCAACATATTATATATAAATAATAAAACAAACAAACAAATCATATATGTATAGATCATGTCATATGTAGCATAGTAAATATAAATAAATAGATAAATAAACACAATTTATCCTAATAAATGAATAAGTACAGTGGGTCTCTCTAGAGAATTAGCTGACTCTGGCGTTGTGAATAGCTAACACATATTTAGCCGCTAGTGCAGCTGTACTATCATCTTCTCCCAGTAAGAAGGACATTTTCTCAGTGTCACTCAGTTCAGAGAACGATGGAATCAAGGTTTCAAATCTGGGCAGAAAGGTTTCTCTTATACTGGAGTATTTAGAGCAGAAGAGCAGAAAGTGTTCCTCATCCTCGATGTGCTGTAGGTCACAGTGTCTACAGATCCTCTGCTCTCTCTCTGTCCATGTTTGTCTATGTCTTCCTCTCTCTATCTCTAGATCATGGTCACTTAATCTGTATTTGGAGAGGATTTGTCTTTCTTTAAAATTTTTAATAAATAGATAACTGGCCAATTTAGTGGTTCTATTGAGGGTCGAGTAACATTGGAGTTTATTCTGGAGAGCAAAATGTGCTTTTAGTGATTCATCATGGGTGTCTTAGATGTTTGTGGATTTCTTTAATGATAGGTTTGGGGTTGATGGGGAGTATATTCTGATGGACGAGTTGGAGAGCGAGTGTGTTCAGAGGATGAGGTTCTGCTGAGGTTTCATTGGCGAGGAGGGCTTTATATTGCACTGACTCTGGGTCAGACTGATGGAGATGATGCCAGAACTGAACACATCTCTTCTGGATCTCGATGTTCAGCGGGTACAGGCCCAGCTCAGCCCTGCAGGCGGCAGTGGACGTGTTTCTGTGAACCCCGAGAATATTTTTGCCAATTTCCAATTGTAATTTTTCTACTGATGTTTTATCCCAATTTTTAAATTTAGTACTGGTCCCCAAATTTCACATCCATATAAAAGAATTGGTTTTATTATTGAATTATATAATTTTATCAAGGTTTTAATGGGTAATTTTAAGTGTCCACATCGTGACTTTATAGCATAGAAAGCCCTCCCTCTCTCTCTCTCTCTCTCTCTCTCTCTCTCTCTGTCTCTCTCTCTCTCTCACACACACACACACACACACACACACACACACACACACACACACACACACACACACACACACACACACACACACACACACACACACACACACACACACACACACACACACACACACACACACACACACACACACACACACACACATGTCTGGTTTACTATCTTTGTGGGGACTCTCCATAGACGTAATGGTTTTTATACTGTACACACTGTATATTCTATCCCCTTACACTAACCCTACCCCTAAACCTACCCATCACAGAAAACTTTCTGCATTTTTACATTTCCAAAAAAACTAATTCTGCGTGATTTATAAGCTTGTTTACCCATGGGGACCTCAATTTAGGTCCCCACTGTAACACGAGTCCCCATGAGTCTGTGTGCATTCAGGTTGAAGTCCCCACTGGGATAGAAAAACAGGTACACACACACACACACACACACACACACACACACACACACACACACACACACACACACACACACACACACACACACACACACACACACACACACCCACCCACCATTATTGAAGTAGTAATTGGCTGTGTGGACTTCACTGAATCTATCATCTTAGTCTGTAAAACCACTGCACGCGCGCTGATTGAACGAAATCAATAAGGATTGCCTCAGCTAACTCAGGTGATCAATTCTCCTCAACAGGTAGACTGTTATCTGGGAATTCTCATTTATTGGAAAAGCAGCACTGGCAAAGCAAATGTCACCATCTCTGCTCTCCAATTCCGCTACTAATCTCTGCATTGATCTGTGCGGGTGCTAGACCTTTGTGCACACTTTGATCGGTTTCAGTCTCCCAGTTTGGCTAGTGAAAGAACATGGGAAGGTTAATGCTTTCCCTTGTGTTCATGTTGTGCCACTGAAATAAAGACATATTAGTGTCACATTAGTGTTGTGCTATAATGTACTGCACAACTTTTTTCTACTCAAACTAGTTTTTATGTCAGATATATATTAGTATTTTCCCGTAAAAAGACTTGACAAGAATGCAGCCTAATTTATTCGAATTACTAGGCCTTTGATTGTCACTCCTAAATCTGGAATGTGGATGATTATGCAGAACTGGTTGTCTAGGAAGGCGTTTTAGGTCAGGTTATGTAACATTTTTCCTATTTCTTTTCTATTATATTTCTATGCTCCAAATGCACTGGGTGGGGGTGAGAAATTACCACAGTTTTAAAAATTGCCTGAACATGAGGAGTGAATATTAAGAGTCTCAATTAAATGGCTGTAGAGTTAGATGTTAGGCAGAATTTGACCAAATTTGTTGCGTGTCCTCGAAATGTCCAAAAAGATTGATCGTTGGCGTTGCATTCGGAAATAAATACAGGCTTAGTCAATGTGGGCCATGCCTCCAAAAAATCATTAATCTGCCAAACTAATCAATGAATCAGAAGTCTTTAAACAGGTTTTAGACGGGCAAGGCAAGTTTATAGCATTTCGTATACAATTAAATCAAAGTGCTTTACGTGAAAAGAATAAAAAGAAAATAATTAAAATAATCACAGCAAATGCATTAGCATTGACTGTAAAGCAAATAATACAAATTATAAAAAATTGATTTCAAAAGTATTACATAGATGCAGTGCATTCAGTCAGACGTACAGCAGCACAGTGAACGGATGTGTTTTGAGTCTGGATTTGAATCTGGTTCCTGTTGGAAAAGTGGATTCGCCTTGATCTTAATGATCTGTTTATATTCAATGAGCTTATCTGCAATGTACTACTGAGGTCCTAGATCATTGAGGGATTTATAAACAAGTAATAGTATTTTAAATCAATTCTAGATGTACAATGTAACTAGAAGCCAGTGTAAAGACCCGAGGTCTGGTGTGATATGTTCAGATTTTCTGTTTCTGCTCAGAATCCTGGCAGAGGCGTTCTGTATGAGCTGCAGGTCTTTTTTTGGGAAGGCCAGTGAGGAATCCATTACAATATAGTCAAACATGTTGGTGATAAAATCATTAACAAGATTTTCCAAGTCTACAGTGTCTGGTGCATATGAAAATATGAGCTAAAACAATAGCGCTTGAGAATCATTAAGTCAATATGGTCACAACCAACAAATGACAATGTGTAACCACATGATGGCAGCAAAGCACCAGACAACTTTTAAGTGCACACACACGCACACACACACTTTCAATCTGCAGTGCAGTACAGGAAGCACAAAATAAACTACCTTTAAACTATATCACCGTAATCAAGGCTTAAATATGCTTGCCCATGCTTGTGGAACTGACCATGCAAAATAATGCCTCACAGGAGGAAAACTGTTATGTGATCCATTTTTATAGAACAGATCTGATGGAAAAGTTGATTGATTGCAGCACCCTGTGAAAATTGTATCAAATCTTTTAAGGTTCTGCACAGTTGTGTTTCACAGAAACATCACGGACTGACTTCAAATGTTCACGGCTGTGATATTATTAGCAGTAAGTGGTAGAACCTGAGTGAGGCTCTATTGCATTGTCTAGCTATTTCCTTATTTGACACATAGGGGGTTAGCTTATCCTGGAAAAGCTTATGCTTGATGGAATCAGAGATTTTTCCAAGTGATTCACATATGTGTGATCTTGACATAACGAAAGTGTGACGCTCCAGGTAATGCTGGTTAAAGCATGTTTTTTAACCTACAATTAATTTGCCATTAAAGATTTTGAAGCCTTCAATGGTATTTGAACCTGCTGAAATGCTAAAACAAAATCCCTCGCCGCCCTTGGTCACAGCTGTGCTGCATCTAGACTGATTGTTTCCCAAAGATGAGACATGTGCCATTTTTTTGAGCGCTATTCCCTACTCATGCCACATTTGGTACACCCTGCGCCATATAATCTCACTGTCATTTTTCATTTTAAATGTTACATGTTAACTTCACACTACAAAAAAAAAATAAAATAAAAAAATAACTGAAATGTGACATGTATATGCATTTAAATGTCATTCAGAATAAAAATATGGATGAGTCATTCTGCACTTGTGGGTGTGTCCACATCTTTGTCCAATCAAATGTTCTCTATGAAAATGCCCCATCCCACTAATACAACCTGCCTAACTAAAAAAAGCATGTAGCAAACCACGATTCACTTCTGTGATATATCTATTGGCCTCAACTTCATGTTTTAAAAGAAAGTCAGTCAATGCAGGACAAACAACTGCTGTTTTCAGCTGGTCTTTAAAGCAGTTACATCAGTACGGCTTTGTCGAAGGCCCCTCTATGAAGTGATTCCATTGTTCGCTCTTGTTTGAAAACCACAGTGCTTTCTGAGGATGAAAATAGTAATGCCATTTAGAATTTGCCTTTCATTAGCATGTTAGCGGAGCACTCTGGGAAATCACAGCTCATTTTGCTCCCTCACTCTTTATGTAAACCTTGGCAGCTGTTTGATCATCTCTGTTTGAAAGGAAATCTTACATCACAGTGACTGGTTTCCTTTTGTGCTTTATTAGCAGCACCGGCATGCCAACATAGCGACAGGTCAAAGAAATTAGCAAAGCCTAGTAGTTAAAGATCTAACAGAAGAGCTGTGGGTTCAGATCCCACAAGAGTTGATCTATGAACCATTGAACCTTTGAGCAGAGCACTTAACCTCAAGTTGCTCCAGGAGGACAGTCCCTGTAATAAGTGCACTATAAGTCACATCAGCAAATAACGCTTAGCGCTCAACTGCTAGTCGTGAAACCAACTTATCTTCAGCTATGCTGCCTGACAACTGCAAAGCCTGGTTTTGTTTAATCCTCTGAGATCTTTCAATTTTTGCCTTCATACAAAGAGTTTTTTAAAGGTTTAAATGGAAAGGTAATGATATTATCTCAAAATGAATCTCAAAACCAGAGGGAGCAGAAATTCCATCTCGATTTTTAATAATATCATTGAAATCACATTGTGTTGGTTTTAAATGATGAAGCGTTTAATTGCTTGAGAAATGAGAGAGGTGTTTATTGGGAACTGAAATTCGATAGGAACCATTCTGCTTCCCATGTGCAAACCTCCTCTTACAAATCTTCATTATAACATTGTTGGACTGATAATACACATAAACCCATTTGCATAAGAACATATGGGCTGCTGATGAAGTGATAAATGTGCTAATGCATTATACTTCATTTTTTGTGCACACTGAGCAGCCTCTGCTGTGAGTCTGGTGTTTGCAATGGTTTTTGAGATACTCAGTGGGCTTGAGGTTAAAACGGAACCAAATGAAAAGTCAAGGAGGAACAGACGTTCCTACCATTTTCTACTGTAAAGTGCGAAAGCTCTTTCTAAAGGCACTTCCTTTGTGTCTGTTGAGTGACTGCCATTGAGCGCTGAGGGTTGTGTTCAAGGGCTGTGAATGAAACCCCGGCCGAGGTTTTCTGACTACAGGTCCAGGTGAACCTCAGTTGTGGCCGTGAGTCTCTTGCGCTCATATTGGAGCTGAAAAGGCTGAGTGCAGAGGAATATAGAGAAGAAATTGCTTTTGACTCGGATTTTTATTCTTACTGTGAAAATACCTTAATCATTCAGCCTAATCGGTTTTGTCTTTATGGCACTGAATTCTGTTCTCTTTGTCTGTGCTAGTCACATTCATTTGAGCACAGTAGATTATTTCCATATTTGATTTCAGTGACTTGTGCTGGGTACACACCAAAAGATAATCGGGCTGATTTTGGGCCGATTTCCCCCCTTCCAACAATCCTAGCTATGTCCCGATTATCTTTATGGTTCTACAGATTATCTTATCAGATTATCCCTTGGTGTGAGGTGTGTTAAGTGTCCGAACGTGCTCAGAAGAACGTCGGAGCCGCCCCGATCGCGAATCGAACGATCAGAAATCCTGATGTGTGGGGGGAACCCCGAGGACAAACGCGCGCTCTGGAGATTACCACGTGAAACGAAACAATATTCAATCAGAAAGCGAGATGATGGAAGACAGAAGCATAACAAACGGAGTCATGGCGCTGCACAAATACACAGTGAAATTGATGTGGACAGCAGAGATGGGGGGATGGAAAAAAAACCTTTTCTTTTTTTCCCGTGATTTTTCTGTGAAGATCATTCCAAACACCATCATCGCAATTTCTTCCTGCATATCGTCCGCCATCTGAAGTACTCTCGCGAGTTTTTGCGAGATTTCCTCTGTTCACAGTCGAGACTCTGGTTGAAAGTCTGTTCGTGTGTGGTGTGCTGTCTTTGTCACATCATGGCACACCACACACTATAGGAGCAAAAACGGTTAAATCTAGGATTTTTTTGTCCTCATGTTTGTGGTCTATCACATTTTGAAAATCTTATGAGATGTAAAAAAATCTTTTGGTGTGTACCCAGCATTAGTAGCAACAGCAGCTATGTGTGGGCCTGGGTGAATCTACAATTCCCAATTCATGACCTGTTCAATCTTTGAAGGTATAAATGCAGCAAATTTTGTCTTGCACTGCTGTAAAGCGAAGCTGAATTACTTTAACGCATCAGCCATGGTCCCATAGTGGATAAACACCCTCTGGCTCTGCCTGCTCCAGTAGCCACGCCCCCAAACTCACACTATTGGTTGAGCTGGCAAGAGATTAACAGATCTGAGCGGACTGCTTTCAATGTTTTGATGGCATCTGGGAGGCTCAATGTTTACACTTTAGGGGAGATAAACCCATGAATGTGTTATTACATTTATAGTGCCGTGCAGGGACAGGTCCGTCAAATTATTTTTTTTTTCAAATTGAGCTGGTTGAAAGACTTTAGGTGATGCTAATTTTTCCACCCACACTTTTAGAGGCTCACTCATCATCCACTTTCTGTATCTGCCACTGAGCAACAGTCTCTTTAACCTTATCCTTCCCCTCGCGTTTTGTAACAAATCCTTCCCTCGTGGGTCAAAATGACCCAAAGCCATAAGATTATACTTAATTCTTTTTGTCCAGAAAGCTTATTTAATTTAATTTTGATTTATTTCATATTTTTTTCTATTTTTTAATGAATTTTTTTACATTTTTTATTTACCTTAAAATTACTTGATTTAATCAATAAATAATAAATAAATAGCAATTTAAAAGCACATTCCTCACATTCTTTCAACTCCAAAATAACTTGATTTTGAAAATAACTCTAACCTTTTAATTCAGCTCAAAATATCTTACATTGGGTGTTTTTGCCTAGCCTGGCTCCGCCCTCCTACGTACTTCCGCTCAATTTCATTTTCCTTCAGTACTACGTCTGGGACTGCTGTATATTCTTAGGTTTCCAGAACCAAATTTTTTGTAGGACCAATCAGCGAACAGAGGGAGTGGCTGAGAACGATGACGTTGATGTAGTGCGTCAGTTTGAGTTGGAATAATGGCAGCGGAGAAAGACGTGAGAAAAGCTATTCGGTCCTTTGTTGCAAAACGGCCGATTATGCAGGCTAGTTTTTGCCGACCTCTTGTGGAAAAATAATATAACATGATATTTCATGACTCTAGCCACTAGATGGCCTTATAGCACTATTTGGAGCAAATGGAGCAAAAGCTATTCCGCTGGGTCCTAAAGTCAGTTTTTCTTCAGTATGCATTCAGATACACACGTAGACATTATAAATATATATAATGGTCAATTTGACCCAATTTGTTACTTTTTAAATTTCAACCACAAAACTCCTTGAATCCATTACATTTTTTGTTGTTGTGTATCTGTGGTTCAAGTGCGACAAAAGTCAAGGGGTCCTGGACCCCTCTGATGAAAAAAAAAAAAAAAAAAAATCTGGTTTAAAAGGGAAGGGTGAGGGTTAACTATTTGACACATAAGGTTATATGCGTATGAACAACAAAAACGTTTACGAGTCTCTTAAGATCAAAGATGTTATAACCACCTTACTATACAATAACTTACTGTGCAATACTTAAAAAGTAATTGTAACTCAAATTTATATACATATGAAGAGCTCCGATGCAAAAGCCTCTAAAAGCCACCTCTGTCAAAAATGTGATAATAATATTGAGTGAATGCTCTCCGCACATAGTATATGTTCATCAAATACTTTCACTTCAAACTCACTAAATCCCAGCCTCAGCCCATTCAGAAATACCAGTACTTGGGTATAAACCTATACATGATAAAAATGTATGATTTTTTTTTTTTAAATGATAAAAATGTTAATATTAAACAAAAACTTTAGACGGACTTAGAGGCTTTTGCATCTGAAGTGTTCACACATATAATTATATTAACCACATTTCATAAACCAAATGAACAATGTTTTCTAAAAAATATTTTAAAAGTCAAAGATACATATAAAGATCAGACTTAAATACTATTGCATTAATAGCAATAATAATAAAAACATCAGCCTTTAATTTGATGGTTACAATCATGACAATTTAAAGTCAAAGATATATATATACAAATTATCACCCTTAAAACATATTCAATTATAATAAAAAATAAGTAAACAAATAAGTACAAATTAGCATTTAATATAGTTTCTAGTTAAAAAAACAAAACAAATTAAAATAAATGATCACTTGAAAATTTTAATTCACAGATATTTAAATAGATCACACAATTCAAAATAAATAAATCAACAAATAAATCAATTGACCACACTGTAAAAAATTATTCTGTGGCTTAGTAAATATTACAGAAATTTTTAACTTTATTAACTTAATAAAATCTCTGTATATCGTTTACTTGATTGTTTGAGTTAAACATACCAAAATAATTGAGTAAAAATCCAACAGTTAATTTTATCTAAAATTTACAGATATATTTAAGTTTTTTTCAATAAAATAATTTAGTATTTGACTAACCAATTATTTCTTTATAATATACTTAATATATATGTGAAATTTCTATCAAAATATTTGAGAATGTTTAATTAAACTGATCTGTTTCAAGAAACAAAAAAATTACTTAATTCAAATCAATATTATTAATATATTTAACACGCTCTTAAAATTGAGTAAGTTTACTCAATTAAAACAATGCCCCCCCTCCCCCACCCTCTGACGTGACGAAAACTCGACGGTTGGAGTGAGCGTGGCTGTTTGAACTCTCCAGTCAAGAACAACAGCTCTCTTCTCAGCGTCGCAGATTTGGTGCATTTTCACTGTGAAATTCAGGTTGGTGTATGTTTTATTTTATCTATAAAATCATTACTGTGCTTTAAATCATATTTAATGCAAAACAACATAGCCTACAGAGGCGTAATTCGACACCTAAACGAGACGAGAGCCGCGTTTGTCTTTTTGCGTGATTGAAACGCTTTGCATAAACACATGACTGACTTTCATAATGATAATGAATATAATTATTATCATTTGGATGATAAAATGTCCTCAGAACTATCACTTTTTGTTTATTGGCAGGTTATGTCAGTCGCTCGCAGTATATTTCGGCTGTGCCTCAGACAGTGACTGTGAGTGAAATGCAAGACGGCGGTATGAAGTTCAAAGTTCACCCGCAGAGCGCGAGTCTGTCTCCGGCACGAGGACCAGCGCAGATTCGGTGGATATTGGATAACAGAGTGGTTGATTACACTTGAATTTGGCTACCTGAATGTTTAAATATTTCATTTTTACTTGTTAAATAAGTTTAAATGCAGGCAATATTGTATACATGAAAAAACAGTCTAAAATGTGCTGTATTGCTGTACTCATTGAAAATAAAGGCCAATGTAATGTATAATGGTGGTTGTCTGGTCTGGAGTACTATTTTTACAAAGGTTTAGAGAAAATAAAAAAGTTAATATTACTCATTAATAAAAACAGTTAATATTACTCATAAATATTGTTTTTTTAATGTTTAAATGTTAAATTATTTCTACTCAATTTTATTTGTTAATGTACCAGATGCAGTTACTCAGATTTACTTAATTTTTTTACTTGCATTTACTCAATTCATACAGTATATTTCATTGATTTCACAGCTTTAAAATTTACTCAATTTTTTTGAGTGTAAAAATGTTTCACCAATAAAATTGAGTAAATAATAGTTAAACTTTTTACAGTGCAATCGACTGACCGACAGATCAATCAATCAGCATTTAATATAATATAAAGTAGTCCAATCAATCAATCAATCAATCAATCAATCATTAATTAATTAATTAATTAATTAATTGTATTCATTCATTCATTCATTCATTCATTCATTCATTCATTCAATCAATCAATCGATCAGTGTTTATTATAATGTTTAGTTGTTCGTGTTTTTTAATAAACAAGGAAGCTGGTAGTCATTTGGTTGGATTATATATTGCAGTTCAACTTGATATCATATCCACATCACGTTAACATTCATTCCTCCTTCACATCTGACATCTAGCAGGTGAGGAGACTTTTCTCATGGGCCGACAGACAGCTGCAGTGAGAAGGGGATGTATAAGACAGAGAGCTGTTCGGAACAAGTTATCCACGGCTCTAGGACATAATTAATTTTCAATGAGTGGGCGCAATCCCTTAAAATGGCTTTCAACAATGCTTGATAACAGGTTTCTGTAATGACATCCTTTGTGCACTGTCGGTAAGTGGTTTAAAAAACATTTCTGATGTTTTTTTTTTAGAGGGACGGCCACGAATCATGCATTAATGCATCAATCATTTTTAAAAAAGTTGATTTATTTCTATATATAAGTGGTCCCAAGCCCCCTTCCCAAATGTGATAACTGCGCCATGTCATTGTGTCTGAGCCACACAAACAAACAGACTGCAATTCTGACAATTAATTTAAACATTTAACATTTAAAGGTAGGGTAGGCAAGTTCGGAGAGGCTAGCAATAAGCTAGCTTTAAAAGCATGAGATCCCAACCTCATGTCTCAAAGTACATAACATCACGGTAATAATGAACATTAACAACTTACAGAGCTCTTACTGTACCGACTACTGCAGATTCATTTCGGCGTTGACAGTGTTGACATATAAATGCATAAATCCGAGAGTGAGGACATGAACATATTTTAATATTTAGACCACTTTTTTGATGATTGCTTTCAGGATGTAAAGATAGTTTTAACCAGTATAACAAAAAGTGTTAAAAAATCGCTACCCTACCTTTAAACATTTAATTAAATTTTAGGCTATAAAAATGTGTAACTTTCAATACTATAGGCCACTAGTCTTACTGACATTATATTGAAAAGAATAAACAGCTTTGTGTCCACTTGACAATTTATTTGGTTTATCCAAAGTAAGTAAAAAAAAAAAAAAAAAAAAAAAAAGTACAAGAATTAAATGCAGGATTACAGTAATGAGACCTAAAATAAGCAGGTTCAGCCAGGAACAAATTCATAGTGAGCAGTAGGGGTGTCTTTTATCGTTTCTACGATGCATCGCGATGCAGACGAGGACGATTCGGTATCTGTTCAGTAATAGACCATAACCGATTATTATGTACTGACGCTTTTCTGACGTCATTTGTCGCGTACGTGCCTTGTCGCGGTAGCATACAATGGCAGAGGGAGGCGAGACGCGAGACGCGAGTGCTAGTAATTAAAAATGCTCCAACCACTTTTAAAGCCAACATCTGGGCACATTTCGGCTTTTATGAACAACCTGGTAAGCACGACCTGCAGAAGACACGCACTGTGTGCGTTCATGACACGCACAAATAGAATATGCAGGAGGTAATACCACTAACTTGATAAACCACGTTAGCCGTTTTCACCCCGAGCTGTTAACGCCTGGCAGAGTCTGACTGCTTTAGAGTAAGCGGATGAGCTCCAACGTCTCCCGAATCCGTAGCCAAAAATAAATCATCCACCCTGACCCACCCAATAACTTTCTCTGATTTAAGTATCCGCACCCGATGGTCAAATTAAAATTATTCTGTGTTGTTATGCGTGATTATAAATGGATGATCGTCACCTTCAACAGCGGATTCGGCAACGGTTGATGCGCGCATCTTTAATGGTAACATAATACACTGATTAATGAGCGCTGCTTTTAAACATTTCTTTAAAACAAAATTTATTTGACAGATTTTCCTTTTCTTAATGGCATAAACAAGCTTTACTCCTTACTACTTTGAACAGGCGAGCACACACACACGCGCACATTACTTTTGAAGAAAAATGTAAAATTGAGGATGCAGTGCATCGCAATGCATTGTGATATTGAATTGAACTGAATCGATGACATGATAATCGCAATCGAACCGAACCGTGAGACCAGTGTTGGTTCACACTCCTAGTGAGCAGGGACCATGACTCTGTGGGAATGGACAGGTGTGGAATGAGATTGGCAGTAGTCTATAAAAACAAGTCTGCACAGACCTTTATATTGCAGTGAAAAACATTTAAATGGTCTAATTATGTTTTCACCAGAGTGAGAAATGTGATGGCAATTTACATGTTGTAGATCTTTTGCACTTTTTCCCTCTTTTTTTCTATTTAAATTAAGTGAGATTCTTTTAAAAACACTTATTTTAAATCGTCATAAGTAATCTTGTGGCCCCTTATACGTTTTCTGGGGCCTTCAAAACGGCTCCGGTCCCTTGCATGTAAACCACTACACTGAACAAAATGTATGAACCATTTGAGTAGCTACAGTAGAACTGAATTACTCACTTAGACAGTCCTGACCAACCCTTTTTCAGGAGTGTATTAGATGGTGTCCTCATTATTGCAGGAACGTGACAAATGAAGAAGAATATCATCTACTTCCTACTATTTACAGAAGTTTGGCAATCAGGTCAGGGGGCAGGAGACAGTGAGAAAACAGCTACGCTGTGCTTTACTCAAGGGCTGAGAGAGAAAACAGGCCCTAAGTGATCTAAATGAGGAACTGCTACAGCACAGCTGTTGCTCCATTAAGAGTCTCCTAAAGGAGCTTCACATGGAGCTCTTACAGAAAACCAAAACAGGGTCCATGCCAGAGAACCCTTGGACTTTACCAACCAAGAATAGAAGGATTACAACTGGGATTGGTTTGTATGTTTGCTAATTTAAAACTTACATTAAAAATGGGCAACATGCCAAAGTTAACCATACCTATCATATGAAGTGAATTACAGGAGGAATGTTGTCCTTAACATGTCAATCACAGCTGTAGTCAGGCAATCATGGTGGTTACAGGCCGCACCTTATCAGGCTCCATAGTACATTGATACTCCCTGACAGCAAAAGCGAGTCACAGTATAGAATAAGAGAAAGAAAATGCTACTTGCTGTTATTGAAGCATGGCACTCCTGTCAAAGAGCTCTTTTGTGAGCACATATCAGTCATTCAGAGCACAAAGATAGTCCCCAGTACCCCACGACCCTTTTGAATGATGTTCTTTTCCCTTTTTGCAATTTTACACTATAAGGCTGAGACATGCTCTTCCAAAAATGTGAGTACATGGCAAGGTGTACTAGGAGGTAATGTCATGCTAATGTTCTTAAACCAAACTGTATGTTCTCAATGGCTTTAGATATATTTGCTATGACTCATACACTTTGTTGCATAGCAGCCCAGGCCAATTAGGTGTGGACATTATGTGTGACAAATGCACAGACTATTCAAAGACCGAAGACAATGATTCATAGCTATCAGTCACAGGAAAAGCATGCCTAGTGATTGCTCACTAAGGCTAGCAGCAGTCTTTGGTGCAGAACTTTTGACTTGAAAATGCAATTGGCTCCAGGAATGAATATCATCCACTTTGATTTTACCACAAACTGGAGCCACTTTCGCAACCCTTCACCTCTTGAAAGAAAGTATTCTTTGAGTAATTGGATTCGTAAATACTTTTTTTTTCCCTCGCCCCTTGTCATGATGACTTTGGTCATTGCCAAGATAAACCGCAATAGCGGTGGACCTCTGCTTATTTGACGATTGTGTTTCGAGATGATGAGCCAAATGCAGTCTTTGGGATTGCTTTGGCTGAGACCTGACCTTCCACCATAGGGCTGCTGGTGAGCTGAGATGAGTTTTCTTTCCAATCACACAAGCCATTTTCCTTTGAGAAAAAGACTGTGAAATTTGTAGTTCATCCCTCTTATGTGTAAAAGAACTCAACTCAAGGATCTCAAAAGAGACTTTTCCAGGAAAATGTATGGAAACCGCAATAAAATCTTCAAATCTTTGAATACGTACATTGTATGACTTTCTTTATTCTGTGGAATACAAAAGAAGTTTCACAGAAAGTTCACGCTGCTTTTTTCTATACAATGAAAGTGGTTGGGGCCCAGGTTTTTGAGTGAGGTCTAAAAGAACACTGGACTCCATTGACTTTCATTGTATGAACAAAAATAGTTCAAAATACCTTCTTTTGAGTTCAACAGAAGATAGAAAGTCATACAGGTTTGGAACACCACAAGGGGTGAGTAAATGATGTCAGATTATTATTTTTTGGGGTGATCTATCCTTTAACCCAGTGGCGCCGACAGATTTTCTTGCCCCCCTAGACAGCTTATTGCCTCTGGGCCCTTTCGAAATCACATTCCAGGGGTGGTGGCTCTCTGATCATGGCCCCTGGAATTGTCCTAACCATCCTTAGTGGTTTTTGGCAGCCCTGCTTCACATCCAGAATAAAGACCTCCTCCTCCCCTGTGTAATCTTTTAACATTGCTGCTGTTTTCGTCAGATTTTATCAGTATAATACCACACATACCGAAAAATTCTTTCATCACTCGCCGTAGTTCTGCTCAGTTTATATGTCATGTGTGTTGACTGGTTCCTTTAACACAATCTACTCTTCGTGGACCACTGTTGCTAACCAAGACAAAGCACATGTTAATTATAGGGAATGGGTTTCGGGACCTCTTTGCTACCCACGTAATGATATTTACTGTCAAGGTTTCATATGGGGACTAACAGTATGTTGACAGCAGTGTCAAAACAACTGAATAGGATGTTGCGCTGCTGCAGCCCGGCTGGTGAGTAGAGGTGTTTGAGAGATTTAGCCTGCTGTCTGGCTGTGTCTGTGTTTGAGTTTGTGTGTTAGCGCACAGGGAGCTCTGCATTCCCTCTGGGATTCAATGCCTTTAATAGGGTTTACCCTAGACTAAGACAACCAGATTGGGAGCGATGTGGCACCTCGGGGGTAAACAGCAAACTAGAGAAGAGAGCGATTTTGCAAATGAGCAAGGCTAGCGTTTCATGCATAGAGTCATATGTCCATTAAGCACCACTGGCCTTCGATGTTTTCTCAATTACCCCCAGTGATTGCTTCATCCTCACTTCTAATGTTAAGCAAACATCCTCTGCGGCCAATTTTGTCTGTTCAATGGTAAATAAATTTTCGGCTGTAAATTTTGATTTAACGTTACCCTGCAGCACAGGACCAATGAGGGCTGAGTTTTCCTGAAGTCAATGTGAAATGCTATTGCAATGCAACCCATTTTACTTCTGTACTCTGGCATATTTGCCCAATATATACAAACATCCATTTATCCATCCATCTGCTTGTACTATGTCTTGAGGATGTTGGAACCTAACCCAGCATCTCAGGCCACAAGCTTTAGATTTTGGGTAATGCTTGGAGAGGCTGCTCACTGCAGAGCCAATGGGTGGAGCTTGAAATCCAGCACCCACTCTCTGGACGTAATGGGTGGGGCGAAACCCAAAATGGTTAGAACATGCAAACTCAGAAAGGTGTCCTGGTTAAGCTGGGGCTTGAATGGGGGACCTTGCTGTGAGGCGACATTGCTACCCACTGAGCCACTGAGTGAAATGTGTTTCAAACCAGTATGATTTTCTTTCTTCTGTGGAACACAAAAAAAGGTTAGAAATGTAACAGAAGAACGAACGTCACATGGGTTTGGAAAGAAATAAGGGTGAGTAAATTATGACAGAATATCCATTTTTGGGTGGACTATCCCTGTGTCAATACCAGCCGTACTTGGACATAACATAACACTGACTCACTGATGCAGCTGGCTTATTTTGACAGATACTCTACTGGCAGAATCAGATGTTGCCATTTGATTGGATGTCCTCTAAAAGTCAGTTAACACGTGAGTGTTTAGCGGGCTGCTGAGTATCAGCCGGGTTTCAGGCTCACATCTGGTGCTGTCGAGGAGTCAACCCACTGAGGCTTTTGGATTATACTGCCGTTAAATAGGGTCAGAGGCAGAACGCATGAACACACACACACCCACTCACCCACACACATGCACACACACACACACACACACACACACACACACACACACACACACACACACACAAACCTCAGTTTACCAGGTCGACTGGACCGGAGTGTGTTGGAGACCTGCAGGACTGCTGCAGAAACCTTTCCCTGACCCAGACGCACCTCTACGCAATTCCCTCAATCTTCAGGTCTCTAAACGGATTAACTCCACAGCTGGCTCGGGAAACAGTCTCGCCACCATATCTCGATCAAACACCTCTTCTTTCCTCGTTCCATTCGTCCCTCCCACCCTGTTTTTTTTGCCCCCACCCCCCCCACTTTTTTTCCACCCACCCTTCCTCTTCTGCCCTGTAACATGCCAGCCTGTTGAGGGATTTACTTGCAATTTCATTTTCTCCTCATCTCACCTCACCTCTCCTCTCCCATTTCCCCTGTCCCTCTTTCTGACGGAATTCTCTTCTAGTGAGCTTGTGACTTATATGTGCTCTCTCCTCTGTTTATATTCCCCCTCCCATATGTCCCCTAGCATATCATCCTCCATAAGGAAGAGCACATGAGGTGATTCCTTGAGGGAAATCATTGCTTATTCTTTTTAAAATGGGAGGGCTCATTGTGTATTTGTTCCCCAGGGAGCAAAAGGTGCGGAATACCATTTTCTATTCCCCCTCAGAGGGATATTTGACATCTCTTAAGATATAAATGTCGGACTTGGAAACAGATATTCCGTTGAGATACCTGTGCACAATTTACAGATGCAAACTGTCGCAAACATATTTGGCCTTTCATGTATAAGGACTTTAAGCTAGATGAAAGAAGTGCCTCGTTAAATTTGCTTCAGAGACTTCCCTTTAATTATTAACCATAAAACTTTCATTCACGTACCAGTCTACTCACCTTTCCTGACCTTTCTTAGCTATCGGCCTGAAATTCATCCCCCTCCTGCTGCTGGCCTGTTCCAATTAGACTAAATTAAGCCATCAGAGCTGGTGTATGTACTGAAATAGAATGAAAGAGCAGGAGTTACAGTATCTACCACTGAAATTATGCTTTAAAATAAAATTTGAGTGGTCCACAGAAATTCACTATCACAATCAAGTGTCCAGAGTGCTCACACATGAGCTAACACATTAGCATGTTCCTATGTGGACAGCCAGGTTGTGCAAAATTCAGAATAATCAAAATGGCTACCTTTCAATTAATGAGTGTGAATTTAAACTAATTAGTAGTTTAATTAATGAGTTCAATTAACGTGTAAATTGTTTCCTTACATTCAATTTTAAATTACAATTCTGCATCCTGTTTGCTATACCTCAATTCCAATTTAAGAATTTATTTTTGGAATTTAAAATGCACGCACTTGATATTTTGGCCCCTAGATGAATTTGCTCTTGCATGTAGAGTATTTTCTTTGTGGCAGCGGCTGTATTCTGTCTGGTATTTAGTCATTGCTTTTTGATCTATTAGAGGCCATTCACACAAGATGCTTTCTTGCATTTGAAACAGACGGAGCGCAATGGAATGGAACAGAACGCAAAGGGTCTCGAGACACGCTTTTCACAGTTGAACTGTCTTTGAACTTAACACAGAGTCTTACTGTCTTTGAATTGAACGCATTGTCTTATACAGAGAAATAAACAGCAAGACATGGCACAAAGACCAAATACACCCCTCTGATAGATAAACTACTTATAAATATATACTCTTCTCTTTTCAGATAACAAACGTTTTATAGCCCAGGTCATTTGATTATGTGGGTGTCGTGACTTCAGGTTGGAAACCCTGGACTATGGGAATTTGTTGCATTGGGAATTTACATTGTCCTACAGATGAAACCAGTATATCCATTCGCTTAAAAAAGTAATAGGACACCTCTTCTCAGCAAACTATGATTTGAGGAGTCATCCATGTTTGTAGCACAAACTGGAATTATGCTTTTTTTTTCAAATCACTAAACCTAGAGTAAGCAAAATGAATAGAACAAACAAACATTAATAATCATAAAAAGGACACTATCTGTGTTTGACTTAGGCTCAAAAACGGCAAAATATGAGTCTGATGGACA
The DNA here is from genome assembly GCF_964197995.2 of Scardinius erythrophthalmus. NCBI lineage: Eukaryota > Metazoa > Chordata > Actinopteri > Cypriniformes > Leuciscidae > Scardinius > Scardinius erythrophthalmus. The sequence continues at coordinate 11,698,002 of NC_138243.1, forward strand.
AATAAACAAAGCCGAGAAAAGGTGGAGGGTGCGAGTGGGAGGGTGAGAGGGAAATAAATATGTCCTAGTAGTCAGTCATCTCATCAGATGGATCGACACCGATCACTCACACTCTGTCAGTGGGAGAAATAGAGCAAGCGAATGAGAGAGAGAGAGAGAGAGAGAGAGAGAGAGAGAGAGAGAGAGAGAGAGAGAGAGAGAGAGAGAGAGAGAGAGAGAGAGAGAGAGATGTATTTGTGTGACGGATCAGCGGATACATCGCACGCCGTTGCCCCAGCTGGTCTGCTTAATGAAATGTGTCCCATGACAAGATAGAGTAAAGTGATTTAAACTGAACCAGCCAGGCTTGCCTTTCTCTACCTCAAATGAGCCTAGAAATAGTCTATTTCCCCACTTCAGAGTGTACATCACATACTTGATTCTGCATAATATTTAGATAAAGTAAATGAAAATTGCTTTCCATGTTTGACAAGCTGTTAGATATTTGAATACACTCTCTAATAAGTACAAAAAACAACAGGCGACAATAAGGCACACACAACATTGTGAATACAGCTTTGATATTTTAATTCACCTGTCAGAAAACGTGCTCTACCATCAAGTAGCATCATATTTGGCCCCCTGGGCAGGGGAAACATACCATGTGTTTTCAGGTAAAAAAGAAAAAGGCAAAGAACATTTTCATTTAGTCTTCATGTCCTCAGCTTAGCTCTCCAGTGGATTCCATGTGTAAATACATTTAAATAAAACAATCAGTTACACTTTATTTTAAGGTGTCATTGTTACAGTATAATTAAATCTTTAAGTACTGAGTAATAATAATTAACTACATGTACAGTACCTATTATAGGGTTAGGGCAGGATTAGGTTTTGGTTGAGGGTTAATTGCATGTAATTATGCATAATTTACTGTTATTACTACGGGAAGTACATTTAACATATGCAACAAGGACACTGTTAAATAAAGTGTTACCAAAAATCTTTACACTAATCTTTTAATAAAATATAATTTTATTTACATTATATATATATTTTTTCATTATTTTAATGCCATACTAAATTAATATACTAAAGTATTAAACAAAGATAATCCAAACCAAGAAAAAAAAAATTCCAGACAAGGGATCTAGGGAAAACGAATGGAGCACATGCAGCAACAAAACATCCACAAATGACAAGACCTGACAAAGAACATGGGAAAACACTGGGGTTTAAGTCCACAAGGGCTAACAATATAATAAGACACACCTGGGAACAATCAAGACTAATGATCCAGCAAAGTAGCTCAAGGGAAATATTCTAATAATTAATCAAAACTCATAATATTTGGATCAGTTATTAAAATTAACTTGATGTTGCAGCATTGATATTCAATCAATGCTGCAAACACTTTGAATGAATCATCTACAGTGCTGTACAGCATATAGCTGTTATTGCATCTTTAAAGGGACTTTGTTTTGCAAGCAGTGACAACAGAATCAACACTTATGTGATTGTGCACAAAAGTTTTATTTAACTAAATCATAAACACATAACTAGTCTAAACAAACACATACACACAATCATGCATACATGGGTAAAATGGAAAGTGAATGAACGAAAATGAAACAGAAACAGGGGACTGAAGCTATGGAAATGTTAGAGTCAGTTAACCACCTGAACAACCATCAGTTTCTTAATTTAAAGCACCTTGGCAACAAGGTGGTCAACAAGGGGGCAACAACTGGTGACCACCACAGTGGAGCAGGAGTAGCTGGTGACCACCACAGTGGAGCAGGAGGAACTGGTGACCACCACAGTGGAGCAGGAGGAACTGGGGATCAGGAGGAACTGGTGACCACCAGAGTGGAGCAGGAGGAACTGGTGACCACCAGAGTGGAGCAGGAGGAACTGGTGACCACCACAGTGGAGCAGGAGGAACTGGTGACCACCACAGTGGAGCAGGAGGAACTGGGGATCAGGAGGAACTGGTGACCACCAGAGTGGAGCAGGAGGAACTGGTGACCACCAGAGTGGAGCAGGAGGAACTGGTGACCACCAAAGTGGAGCAGGAGTAGCTGGTGACCACCACAGTGGAGCAGGAGTAGCTGGTGACCACCACAGTGGAGCAGGAGGAACTGGTGACCACCAAAGTGGAGCAGGAGTAGCTGGTGACCACCACAGTGGAGCAGGAGTAGCTGGTGACCACCACAGTGGAGCAGGAGGAACTGGTGACCACCAGAGTGGAGCAGGAGGAACTGGTGACCACCACAGTGGAGCAGAAGGAACTGGTGACCACCACAGTGGAGCGGGAGGAACTGGTGACCACCACAGTGGAGCAGGAGGAACTGGTGACCACCACAGTGGAGCAGGAGGAACTGGGGATCAGGAGGAACTGGTGACCGCCACAGTGGAGCAGGAGGAACTGGTGACCACCACAGTGGAGCAGGAGGAACTGGTGACCACCACAGTGGAGCAGGAGGAACTGGTGATCAGGAGGAACTGGTGACCACCACAGTGGAGCAGGAGGAACTGGGGATCAGGAGGAACTGGTGACCGCCACAGTGGAGCAGGAGGAACTGGTGACCACCACAGTGGAGCAGGAGGAACTGGTGATCAGGAGGAACTTGTGACCACCACAGTGGAGCAGGAGGAACTGGTGACCACCACAGTGGAGCAGGAGGAACTGGTGACCACCACAGTGGAGCAGGAGGAACTGGGGATCAGGAGGAACTGGTGACCGCCACAGTGGAGCAGGAGGAACTGGTGACCACCACAGTGGAGCAGGAGGAACTGGTGATCAGGGGGAACTGGTGACCGCCACAGTGGAGCAGGAGGAACTGGTGACCACCACAGTGGAGCAGGACGAACTGGTTATCAGGAGGAACTGGTGACCACCACAGTGGAGCAGGAGGAACTGGTGATCAGGGGGAACTGGTGACCGCCACAGTGGAGCAGGAGGAACTGGTGACCACCACAGTGGAGCAGGAGGAACTGGTGACCACCACAGTGGAGCAGGAGGAACTGGTGACCACCACAGTGGAGCAGGAGGAACTGGTGACCACCACAGTGGAGCAGGAGGAACTGGGGATCAGGAGGAACTGGTGACCGCCACAGTGGAGCAGGAGGAACTGGTGACCACCACAGTGGAGCAGGAGGAACTGGTGATCAGGAGGAACTGGTGACCACCACAGTGGAGCAGGAGGAACTGGGGATCAGGAGGAACTGGTGACCGCCACAGTGGAGCAGGAGGAACTGGTGACTACCACAGTGGAGCAGGAGGAACTGGTGATCAGGAGGAACTTGTGACCACCACAGTGGAGCAGGAGGAACTGGTGACCACCACAGTGGAGCAGGAGGAACTGGTGACCACCACAGTGGAGCAGGAGGAACTGGGGATCAGGAGGAACTGGTGACCGCCACAGTGGAGCAGGAGGAACTGGTGACCACCACAGTGGAGCAGGAGGAACTGGTGATCAGGGGGAACTGGTGACCGCCACAGTGGAGCAGGAGGAACTGGTGACCACCACAGTGGAGCAGGACGAACTGGTTATCAGGAGGAACTGGTGACCACCACAGTGGAGCAGGAGGTACTGGTGATCAGGAGGAACTGGTGACCACCACCATGGAGCAGGAGGAACTGGTGATCAGGAGGAACTGGTGACCACCACAGTGGAGCAGGAGGAACTGGTGATCAGGAGGATCTGGTTATATATATATATATATATATATATATATATATATATATATATATATATATATATATATATATATACATATACAGTGAGGAAAATAAGTATTTGAACACCCTGCTATTTTGCAAGTTCTCCCACTTGGAAATCATGGAGGGGTCTGAAATTGTCATCGTAGGTGCATGTCCACTGTGAGAGACATAATCTAAAAAAAAATCCAGAAATCACAATATATGATTTTTTAACTATTTATTTGTATGACACAGCTGTAGTGTTGTTTTTGGCAGCCTGTTTTAATTTTAGTTTTAGTCTAGTCTTTGTGTCAGGCTGCCATTTTAGTTTTTATTAGTTTTAGTCACATTCATACTCTTTTTAGTCTAGTCAAGTTTTAGTCGACGAAAACTGATGACATTTTAGTCTAGTTTTAGTCAATGAAAATTGTATTTTAGTCTCTTTTTAGTAATGTGATTCTATTTAACCCGGTCAATATAGAATTTCAAACAAGGCTATCTTATTAGGCTATTTAGTAGGCCTATATTTAGGGCTGTGACGGTGGCAGGTTTTTTTTTTTTTACCACTGCGGTGGTTGGGGGGTTATTTTAAAAAAAAAAAACTCGTTTTATATTTCCACACAAAGACGCGTGATACACGCTTTGAGAGGGATGTTGGACACAGGCAGGAAAACACGAAGATATCGATCTCCATCGATCTCTTTATATCTTTGTGTTTTCTACTTGATGTAAATTGGTTTGAAGAGCGAATTTTATCCTCCACAAGGGCGAAATATTTAGGCTATGTTTGAGATTGCGCTGCCAGAGAAAGTGAAACTAAAAATCACCCGCGCGTGTGAAACGCGCTTTACAACTAAACTTGACGCGCCCTATGTCTAATATAACAAGCAGAAACTGTGTTAAAAAGAATTTGACATGCAAGCACAAATGTAGGCTATCTGTCCTACAGCGTTTTTCTACTTTACCACAGTAAAGAATACGAATATAATAGGCCTAATTAAAAGCGAACCAAGAAACGTTTATAATAGGCCTACCTTTAGAAAATGGGTGAGACGTGACGTGAGTGAAGATTTGGGAAAAGAAACAAGAGATTCCATGCAGGGATGAGTCACGATTTTTGGATATTCGATTAGTTTATTTAATTATAGGATATCGAATAGATTGTGCGATTATTCTCTAAAATAAAATCTCCATGTTCTGGCGCTGATGCGTGTTCATGTAACCAGAGACGCTGCCAATAACATGCAGCTGTCACAAAGAACCGGCAAAAGTAATGATTATGAATGTGTCAAATATATCAATGAGACATTTTAATAGAATAACTAATGGAGTAATATATTGTTAAATTCGCTGATAATCGGGTGACCAGATCGCAATCCAGAATTTAAAGCCGACAAAGCTATGGGTTCACGCACAACTCTCTCATTCGTCGTGACGTTATAACATTTCGTCTCGTCTCTTTTGGTCAACGAAAATGAAGAGACATTTTAGCATAGTTTTTATTTTTTTAAACCACATTTAGTCTCGTTTTTATTCGTCAACGATATTGCATTATACATGTATTTTAGTCATCGTCACATGACCATGCATTTACGTCTAGTCTCGTCTCGTTTTCGTCAGGTGATAACGGTTCGTTGACGACAATATTTCGTCATAATTTTCGTTGACGAAAGCAACACTACACAGCTGCAAATAAGTATTTGAACACCTGTCTATCAGCTAGAATTCTGACCCTCAAAGACCTGTTAGTCTGCCTTTAAAATGTCCACCTCCACTCCATTTATTATCCTAAATTAGATGCACCTGTTTGAGGTCGTTAGCTGCATAAAGACACCTGTCCACCCCATACAATCAGTAAGAATCCAACTACTAACATGGCCAAGACCAAAGAGCTGTCCAAAGACACTAGAGACAAAATTGTACACCTCCACAAGGCTGGAAAGGGCTACGGGGAAATTGCCAAGCAGCTTGGTGAAAAAAGGTCCACTGTTGGAGCAATCATTAGAAAATGGAAGAAGCTAAACATGACTGTCAATCTCCCTCGGACTGGGGCTCCATGCAAGATCTCACCTCGTGGGGTCTCAATGATCCTAAGAAAGGTGAGAAATCAGCCCAGAACTACACGGGAGGAGCTGGTCAATGACCTGAAAAGAGCTGGGACCACCGTTTCCAAGGTTACTGTTGGTAATACACTAAGACGTCATGGTTTGAAATCATGCATGGCACGGAAGGTTCCCCTGCTTAAACCAGCACATGTCAAGGCCCGTCTTAAGTTTGCCAATGACCATTTGGATAATCATGGGAGAAAGTCATGTGGTCAGATGAGACCAAAATAGAACTTTTTGGTCATAATTCCACTAAACGTGTTTGGAGGAAGAAGAATGATGAGTACCATCCCAAGAACACCATCCCTACTGTGAAGCATGGGGGTGGTAGCATCATGCTTTGGGGGTGTTTTTCTGCATATGGGACAGGGCGACTGCACTGTATTAAGGAGAGGATGACCGGGGCCATGTATTGCGAGATTTTGGGGAACAACCTCCTTCCCTCAGTTAGAGCATTGAAGATGGGTCGAGGCTGGGTCTTCCAACATGACAATGACCCGAAGCACACAGCCAGGATAACCAAGGAGTGGCTCTGTAAGAAGCATATCAAGGTTCTGGCGTGGCCTAGCCAGTCTCCAGACCTAAACCCAATAGAGAATCTTTGGAGGGAGCTCAAACTCCGTGTTTCTCAGCGACAGCCCAGAAACCTGACTGATCTAGAGAAGATCTGTGTGGAGGAGTGGGCCAAAATCCCTCCTGCAGTGTGTGCAAACCTGGTGAAGAACTACAGCAAATGTTTGACCTCTGTAATTGCAAACAAAGGCTACTGTACCAAATATTAACATTGATTTTCTCAGGTATTCAAATACTTATTTGCAGCTGTATCACACAAATAAATAGTTAAAAAATCATACATTGTGATTTCTGGATTTTTTTTTTAGATTATGTCTCTCACAGTGGACATGCACCTACGATGACAATTTCAGACCCCTCCATGATTTCTAAGTGGGAGAACTTGCAAAATAGCAGGGTGTTCAAATACTTATTTTCCTCACTGTATATGATATATATCTGATGTGTGATTGAGTGAGCTAATTAAGCAACTAGGGAAGAGTTTTAGTTCACTGGCTTTCAGCTCAAATGGTTCATTATTACAGTGTGAGTGGATTAATTATTTATATTATAATTATGAAATTATTTCTACATTTTTCTTTTAAAGAAAGTGTTTGTTAGTCCACTTTTTTCTCATTTTTTATTTACATGAACATAATGTTCTGATTCATTTAATTATAGTTATGGTACAGTATGTATGTATGTATTTATTTATTTATTTTTGCATTGTCTTCTTTATCCTTGAAAAAAAACATTTACCACCAGACACTTCCATCAGTAGATTTGTTGTTGATTTTAACACTGATTACTATTCTCCTTGATCTTCTTGATTCAAATTTTTGTTGTGTGTGTTTGGGACATTTGCTACACGCCTCTTTCTTTCTCCTAGTGTCTCTCCTTGTGTGGTGATGGGGTCTCCTGGGGGGCCTAAGGCTCTGTTTGCACTGACGGAGGGAGAAAGGGCCAAGGACAACATTCGAGAGCACTGGTGTTTACAAATTCGAGAGCACTGGTGTTTACAAATTCTCCTCCAGAGCTCCATGGGGCAAATCCCACATTTCCTAGTTTCCTTTTCTAATCCATGCTGCTTGTTTCCCTGTTTCATGTGGCTGTGTGCCCTGAGAAAAGGCACACTCACACTCCACTCCACACTTCACAAACACTTCTAGTCAATAAGCCTCCCTTTGCTGAAGACATGTAACAAGTGCTATTAATCCATTTTAGTTGAATTAAATGCATTATATACCAAAATTTGCTGAGAAAAGCCCTGAAATAAAGTCCCCCATATTATGCTTTTCAGAAAGGACCTTTCATGCAGTGTTTAATATAGCTGTTTGTGAATGTAAAAGGTCTGGAAAGTGTTAAAGATCAAAGTGCACAATAGTTATTTTCTCCCAAAAGAAAGAATTGATTCTTTTCCTGACTGCAAACAACATCTAAGACCCACCCTCAAACACTGTAGCTTTGTTCATGTTGTGTACATGTTGAGAAGACGCTGTTTTCTGCACTGCAAAAGCAAATTCTCTTCTTATACACTTCCAAAAGATAAGGATGTGAAGAGTCAGTGGTTAAAATTACCACAGCGATACAACAGCAGTATTGTTGTGTTTCCGTCATACCAATAACTGCTTCTCAAAATCTCGTCGAGGTCAACGCAGGATTTGCAAAATGGCTATGATTAATTATTAATGCTTAAATTTTCTACTAAGTGTTTAAAACAGTTGTGTTTTGTACACCCAGTGCCGCTATGGGTCTCAAACTAATCGCCTAACTCACACTATTATTGGCTTACTGAAATAGTTCTGCTAACTATGCTACTGTAGCTGTGGGACCACTATTGCCTAAAATGGGGTTGATTAATGCAGATTGTCTGTCATTCTTATTACTTTGAGTAATGATAAAGGATGGAGCAAGATTTTGGTGTACAAACTTTAATGTTACATCCTGCTAAATAACAAGTTCTTCCAAAAAATTCTACGCCATCGTTATCATCCTCACAGTGGAGGACTGAGGAAGCCTCCGGAGCAGAAATTCAGATATGGTAAAGGTCGTTTAATTTCCGACATGCGCTGTAAGCGGTCGACCAATCACAATAGACTGGGTCATCTGATCAATCAGAGCAGAGTAGGCTCACGGAAAGGACGGGTTTAGAGAGACTGAATCTCTAAACTAGTCGTTTTAGACTCTTTGAGAAATTAGGTGATGTGCAATATATATTATGAAAAAAAAAAACTAGTTTTTTGACCTTTGATGCATGTAAACCTGTTGTAGGATACCTTCAAAACAGAATTAGGAACCTTTTAAATAGCATATTAGGGGCACTTTAACACATTATATTATTATGGCCGACAAGTGAATCATTTAATAGACAAAATGTGGCTTTAAATGTCAAAATGCTGTTATATTTCCTTATCATGTAGACTTAAGTTTTAGATTTTTTTGCCTATTTAAACATAAGATAGATGAATGCAACATTTTTAGCAACTCACGCCAGGAGCACCAAATTTATACTACATTTTAAGAGGAAAAATGCACTGAGACCCATAAATTCTCTTCCATTAACTAAATTAACACATTAAATTGACAGCCCTGCATATAACACATCCCTATTTTTCTTCTAGACTTTATACGTGTGTGTGAAATGCCTCATTTCCCTCCCTGGAATAATTGATTTAACAAATAGACGTTTGTGTTTTTGGAGGAGGAAGTGACAGGGTGCGAGGAAGTGAGCCGCGAGCCAGAGAGATTAATTAAGCCACAAAGTCTTCTTGATGGAAATTATACACGTCTAAGAAATCATGGCACTTATTTTCGAAGTTCAGCATCTTAAACGTGGGCAAAGCGAGAGAGAAACATATATTTTTAAAACATTTTCAGAGCAAAATGTAAAATGAGTATAACTTTGTGTCTTCTGTGGAGCTAAAAAAAAATATGTTTCCCCCCCTATCATACAAGAAAAGTCAAGGGGGTCCAAAAAACAACAACAATGGACCCCATTGACTTTCATTGTATGCAGGAAAAAAACTCTAGAGTTCTTTAAAATATCTTCTTTTAATGTTCCACAGAAATAAGAAAGTCATGCAGGTTTGGATCGACATGTGACATTGAGGCGTGTGACCATAGACTGTAAAAAATATGGACAAAGCGTCTGTGACGTCACCCATAGACTTTCTGAAGAACGGGTTTGAAGCCGTTTATGGGGGGTATGGGCGGCGCCATCTTGGAAAATCTTGGGAAATCCTAACCCCGCCCACCTTCTGACGCAGCGCGCGTCACTCAGCTCGCTCTGCTACTTCGGTTATCTCTGTGTATATTTTAGGCAACGGAATATGTTATAAAACACCATACTAACTCTTTTCGTTTTCATTTAAAGAAATCTTAAACATTATAGCGACACAAATGTGGTTCAGGCAACGCATATTGATTATATTCACTGCATATAACGTTTGCCTATTTATAACAAAACGAAATATAAAACACAAACCTGCCTCTTTTCGTTTTAAATATAATATAAAAATATTAAACATTTTAATATGGTCCAGGCAATATGTGCATTTGTACTAAACAACAGATGTTGCAGTAAACAACATTACAGATCATATTCGTTGTATTAAAATTTAAAATGACAAAACTCAACCCAGTCTCTTTTTGTTAAATTTCAGTTTTATCAATATTAGCTATTATAAAAGTATAAGTAAAAGGTAAAGTTACAAGAAGCTATACAAATAAAGCAAACAATTCAGTCAAAAAGTCAGCGCTTGATCTAGTCTAACCATACAACGGTAGTTAAATAGCTTATAAAGTTATGAAACTTCCCCTCAGCCAAAACGATTGGCCAGGGAACAAATTATAGATTTACGTTACGAGACCAAAAATCGCCCGTTAGATATACACAAGACAACACAATTATATCTCATGTTTAACCACTACAGAGACGCCAGAGTCAGCGGCAAACCTCAGAACGTCTAGCCGAGGAAAGGCTGTTCCAGGCGGGGTACATGAGCGCCGAGCGCCCAGTCATCGCTGGATCTCACAACTGGATAAAATTTTCATAAATCTTTATAAATAAACCACAGATTTGAGCATTAAACAACTACATTCTCGCCTGAAAAACTCTTAAAACTACATTTCATGATACAGAAACAGTAGTATTATATGTCAACTGTATTAAAAAATGGCGCTTCTTATGTTGTCATTCTCCGTGGCGCTGCCTTGCCAGCTGTCAATCAAAGTTAACCACGCCCTTATTGTCATACATTTTATATCTAAATACGATCTAAACTAACGAGTTAGAAAAAAATTCACAGCCCTCATGGTTGTCAGGCACTCGGAACCTATCGAAAAATACAATAAAAGTCCATGGGACCAACCTGTAAAAACATGAATTTATGCTGTGAAAACGGACATTTTAACATGGGGGCTATGGACATTTGCTCCCTTTTGCTTCCCTTTTGTTTTTCGCACTTCCGGGTAGGCTTCATTTTTCAGATCAGGATGTTGCCGCTTGTGTGTGACTGATTTTAATTTTTAATTTCTGTGAACTATCCCTTTAACTTATGCTAGACTGTTGCATCATGGACATTGTCTGCCCATTAATCATTTAAACAAGTAATAGTGCACTTTTTACATGATTTGAGAGGTCTTCAATGGGTCATGTTACATGTTAAAGTTTAACACTAAGCATCAGTAAGTATGCACAATAATAAGAATATTGCTTGCCTTAGCAAATAAAATGAATAAAAATGAATGAAAACATCCATCTCAGATCCATTTGAAACAAAACAGGCACCACATTGAGTCCACACGTGAACGTGGTTAAATTACACTAAATATCAAGAGCAGCAGAACCTGCACAAACCAGATTACATTAAAATGTATGTCCGTATAAAAGAACCTTTGTGCTTAATGAAGGGATCCTACTGCTTGATGCAGCAGCCTTTTGCATAACAAGCTGTAGGCTAACCCGTTCCCACAGGATCTGGTCTGAATTGCTAAACTGCTGGGAGAGTATCCATGAATGCAGGATTCTTTACATACTACGCGCATGGGGACACTGTGGCCTTTTGTGCATACTGATAAGATTTGGGCCAAAACAACATAATGCTCATTTAAGTCACGTACTGAAAATGCATTTACGTGAGTGTCGGCTGGGTGAATTAAGGCTGAGAGAGAACGAGAAGCGCTCGTCTGGTTAAATTTATTACTTTGATCACTCAGTGGTTGCCCTCGTTTAGTAGTTCTCGACGATTGGCTGCACGCTCCAATCCACCGCATTTCATTATAATTCAAAGGGATGATTGGAAGCTGAGCTCTTCCTCTTCAGACTAAATCAATAAGCCAAAATAAATAAATAAATGCTCACTTCTCTGCCTCCTCACGAAGCGATATTTATTTTCCCGCTTAAGATGCCTCACAAACATGAGTCACTCCACTGCAAACACACTCACACAGGCAAAATACAAAGCAGACTTTTTGTGACCTTAATAACGGTTTAACAGTAATTTCTTATCCCTCACTGCATTTCTGATTGCTGTGTGCATGTGGATGTCTTTGAGGTGTTTTTTTTTTTTTTAAAGAGTTCCTGGGTCCACAAAAGAAATTCTTGCTCTTTCAAACTAACCATGATTATATGTAGCCTACTATGGATCACTTGTGATTTTTGAAGAGGCACCAGAGGCAGTCCTGGCACACTTAGTGTCCAATGAAAATTAAGGCATGACCAAAAAAATTAAAATAAAATAAATAATAATAAGTTAAAAATAAATAAATAAAAATGAAAATAATTAATTGTATAGAAATTTTTACAATATGACACCTTTTTCAAATTAATTATAAGATAATAAACTTGATACCATGTGTCACTTGTGTTCCCCTGAGATGAAGATGAAGGCAGTTTTTAGCAGACATGTCAAATCTTTAGCTTTATTTCATTAAATAGCTAAATCGCCCTGTTTTTGGCCCTTTTGCTCATTGAATAAATTGATCATGGCTTAATGTGTGTTTAAAGTCAAGTCAAGTCAAGATTTGCTTTTAAAATTACATTTAAAGGGGTGGTTGATTACGATTTCACTTTTCTAACTTTAGTAATGTTGCTGTTTGAGCATAAACAACATCTGCAAAGTTACGATGCTCAAAGTTCAAAGCAAAGGGAGATATTTTCTTTTAAAGAAATTGCTTTTTAATACAACAAACGGCTGGTAGGAACTACACAGGGGGGCAGGGTTTCATATTATTTTGAAGTTTCCTCGGGCGCCGCCATTGGCTAGCGGCCCATCACCTGCTGTTAGCATCCCATTGACTCCCATTCAATTTGGCGTCACTTTGACAGCGAATAACTTTACATCTGAGGCGTTTAAAGACTCCATTTGTCCATTATTTATTTCTAAACAAACAAGAAAATGTATAAAAGGTTCCATTACCTTGTATCTTACGTTATGGCCCCGTAGAAGCAGTTTTTGTAAAAATAGGTTAACGATCGCGTCATAACTACGCGACTCTCTGTCGCACAGTAGAGAAAGGAGAAACTCGAGGGCAATCGGGGGGATCGTGGAGGCAAAATGACAAAGTAATTAATCAGAATACTTAGCAAAAGTTTCTCCTGCTCCTAGCTCATGGACACCTCCTACTCACGCTCTCCGTCTCTGCAAGATTCGGAAGGGAATGATTCAGATTTCTCTTGGCACAGCTCCTAGAAGACAGACGGGTTGCTCACATCCCATCTACGTCGTCAAGCTCAGTTTGAGTCTGCGCAGTACGCTCAGCCATCAGGAAGTGAGTGCTTCTAATTGACTTCACTTGTCAATTAGAATCCAGTGGGGTCGCTGCGTCCAGTTTATATACTGTCTATGGAACTACACAACATTCCTCCCGAGGTAGTGACACAAACCTTACAATTTACATAAACCCTGCCTCCGGAACACAATTTATAGATTATCAAGACAGAATATGCTAATTAATGACTAGAAGATAACTAGGCTACACATAAGTTACATAAATTCACCAACTAAGCATTCAGAAATGTTGTCTACATGTTGTCACTTCTTGACTTTCTCCATCTTTCTGACTCCAGTTTGAACATAAAAGGCTAAAAGTTTCAGTGCATGTCTGTGTGAGGAAAAAGGACACAAGCTTTTGAAGCTCTGCCCTCTGTGCTGGGAGCAGCAGCTCATTTGCATTTAAAGGGATAGACACAAAAACAGTGCGTTTTTGCTCACCCTCAAAAAGTGACAACTTTAACATGCTATATAAACATATCTGTGGGGTATTTTGAGCTAAAACTTCACATACACACTCCGGGGACATCAGAGATTTATTTAGTCCAAGAGGACTGCCACATGAAAAACCGCCGTTGAACTTGACAGCCAGCGATCATTATACAGATTATTATAAGGTTTTGATATACTTGAATTAAATGAGAAATTACTCCCTTAGTTAGAATAACTGAAGTGGTTAAAATAAAACTATTTTCTGTTAAGTCCACTTTTGGCATAGTTTATGCGACTGTGACTGACTCACAGAACCAAGTGGGACTGAGTAGTGCTATTTATCAGAAGAGCATTTTGGCTCTTTTATGATGATATCACTCCGCTACATCATCTTTGAATTGCTGTTTGTGTTAGTGCTGAGTGCTATGCGAAGAGTAAGATATCACAATCATCTGAGACGCTGTGAGCTGCTGAAGAGGCTCAGGTTATCATTCCCACTTACACCAGTAAACGAGCAAAGTTTCTTTCTCTCGCTTTTATTAAAACTGCCAGAAATAGTGATAACTGTCTGTCAAAGTAGGACATGCCAGCTACAAACATTCAATGCAATCTTGTGTGTAAAAATCTGTGATTTTTTTTATGGTAAAGTCATGGAAAAAAGGCAATGGCTAGCTTGCTAGCATGCTAATTTATCAATATTATTTGTTATACATGTTTCAGATGTTTATTTTTCATTCCATGCTTAATATGTGAAAGAAAGAATGTGTCTATTGTGTGTTTTTTTAAGGCAAACTGCATAAAATGTGAGTCTCACATGTCATTTTGGGGCCCAAGTTGAGTTTAAAGGGTTAGATCGCCCAAAAATTTAAATTCTGTCAGTAATTACTCATCCTCATGTTGTTCCAACCCCGTAAGACTTTCGTTCATCTTTGGAACACAAATTAAGATATTTTTGATGACATCTAGAGCTGGCTCACTCCTTCATAGGCTGCAAGGTAATTGATATTTGCCACTGATTTTTTTTTCTGTGGATTAACTTACACCGGTTAAATGTTTACCACAAGATTAGTAATGCGCACTAACAAAGTACATTTTTATTTGAAGCAAACTTTAAGAATCCCCACACTAAATCAGAAACCTAGGGCGAGAAAGACACTGTGGAAACTGATCTTTACGGAACTGTCACCTTTGAGAACAGTTACCGAGGCCACTGTCTTGTTCTTTCAGACCTTTAGCTAAGTTTTAGTCAGACTGTGCATGCAAAGAGCTCAGATAGATTGATGGACAAAGAGTGAAAGAGCGTGCAAGAGAGACAGAGAGGAGTAGAGCTGACTGAAAATCCTCTCACAAACACAGCACCAGGTCATTAATCATTGTCTGTTAGGCCACGACCTCAAAAAACCTGCATACTTTACATAGAGCTAGAAGTTAACAGCCTATGTCTGCCAGGATTCAGAAAGACAACTGTCCTTTCCTGTCCTTCTCAAGTTTGTCCTATTACTAGGAGGATAAGGAAGTACAGTACTTTTGTTCAAAATGAACAATACATCATCAATCCTTCTTCCAAAACGTGTTTTTGTCTTACCCAGAGAAAAATATTTTAGACCTGTCGATGGTTTTTGTGAGAAATTGCATACAAATGTCACTCGTCCATGCATGGATCGTCATATCTGCAATTAGAGAAAAGCTGCTCTGGCTACTTTGACGTGTGTATGGTGTGGGGGTATAGGTTGTCACAACGAGCGAGAAAGGTTGATATGGAGCACACTAAATCTTAAACCTCTGGAGAATCACCCGTTTAAAAAACGGTGAACAGAGGAGAGTCTGTTGGCAAAATGAGAATGCGACAGAGCTCGTAATAAAACAAGAATAAACATGAGCACGGCTTTTTGGAGATGGCAAGAACTAACCGTTTTGAAATGTTGTAAAAGCTATGTGGAAATGGTTTTTTTATTACTCAACAGGTGAATATGGTATTTAATTGAACATAAATTAAGTAGCTCCCTAACAGAGTTCATTGTAAAGCATAATCTATTGTGAAGGGTCATACTATAATGGTTGTTGTAGCACTGTGCTGGAATTTATTTTCAATGAAGTTGTCAGGGTTCTGCCCTGAAAGTCTTGTCTGTTTTGTCTTTGTTTAACGTTTCCTTGTCTTCCTTTTGTTTGCGTTGGCCATGTGCTCCTCTCATCCTGCCCCCATGTTTCCCTTTACCACACCCCCTTGTTTAGGCCTCGTCTTGGCCTAATTGTGTTCACCTGTTCCTCATGTGCTCTGCTCCCTTATATTGTGCTCCTGTCCTTCATGTCTCTTCTGGTTCATTGCATCTGTTGTGTGTGTTCACTGTGTACATGCGTTGTTTGCAGATGTTGTCAGACAATGCAAGTTTTTCTTATGTTCTTTTAGTAATTCAAGTTTTCCTTGTTCCTGTGTTTTTATTCAAGTCAAGTTCCAGTCTTTTGCTCCAGTTCTACCAGAAAGACTCGGGAGAGTTATTTCAATAAACCATACATTTATTGACAGCTCAGCAAGCTGATAAACTACAAAGTCATTTGGCGTAGGCCCCGTCCGTAGTGCATAATCCGAGAGTATCGGATCTGCAATTCCTGCCTAAAGATGAAGGCAGGGGCGCAGCCGACCCCCAAAAATAGGTGGAGTATGACTACACTGGGACGGGGCACGCCAACCCCCAAAAGATGGTAACTGAGTATACCCACCAGTTTAGAGTCCTGGGGTTCCTGAAAAATAGAGAAGGAAGAAACAAATGGTGAAGATACAAATTAGATGTGAAAATACAGCGTGCCTAAAGTTTAATAAGGGAGAAGGACAGATATTCTAAAATAACTATGTTTTTATTTGTTAATTTAAAAATATTCTATTTTTTTTTTTTTTTTTTTTTTTTTTTTTTTTTTTGCCAGTTCACTCCTAGGAAAACACAGAGACAAGGCCTCATTGGACCGGCAATGCCGCTTTTGGCTTGCATAGACAAGGCCACATTGGACCACACAGACAGCCGCCTTGGCAAAATAATAAACAGGCCTCCTTGGACCACATATAGCAGCCACCTGGGGCTGAGCATAACACAGACTCTGGCCTCATTGGACCACATGGCCTTTATAGACCACAGAGACGAGGCTTTAATGAGCCACACGGCCACAATAGACCACAGAGACGAGGCTACTAAGCCACAACGGCCGCTAATGCCACAAAGAGACGAGGTAAGACTGGACAACACATAAGTTTTTTTTTTTTTTTTTTTTTTTATATAATGCAACAGCTTTAAGATCACGAAACCTATGCCCCGGGGGGGCAACTGGCCACCATTGCATCTTTTAAGGACAAGACAGAGCCACTAGAGCCACATAAAGACAAACCACACAAGACTACGGCATCTAAGCCACATTAAACCTCTGCCCCAAGGGGGCCACTGGCCATTCAGGCATCTTTTTAAAAGGACAAGGCAAACATATGCCACAAGGCGCCAAGCCCCACATGTACACAAGGCCCACGTGGCCACAAGGCCACTAATGCCACACGTAGACAGACATACTTGAGTACAAGGCCACTAGGCCACATTTAACCATGCCATGAAGGCCACAAGACCACGAGACAAGGCCACATTAGGCTACACGGTCACAGTAGACCACACAGAACATAAAGGGTTCCAAACCATAAGCCCACACATAGACGAGACGTACAGACAACGGCCACAAAGCCACACAGAACGAGGCCATAAGGGCCACAGCCTGGAGGCCGAACATAGGACATGGCGACATGGTACCACGAAGCCATGAGACCGCCACAGAGACGAGGCCCACCGGGCCACAAGGCTGCTAAGCCACACTGGACGAGGCCAACAAGACAGAGCCACTAGGCCACACAGAACCTGCCATATTTAATGGCCACAAGACCACGGGACAGCCACATTAGGCTACACGGTCACAGTAGACCACATAGAACATGAATATCGCATAAAATAGCCTTTTTTTTTTTTTTTTTTTTTTTTTGCCAGTTCACTCCTAGGAAAACACAGAGACAAGGCCTCATTGGACCGGCAATGCCGCTTTTGGCTTGCATAGACAAGGCCACATTGGACCACACAGACAGCCGCCTTGGCAAAATAATAAACAGGCCTCCTTGGACCACATATAGCAGCCACCTGGGGCTGAGCATAACACAGACTCTGGCCTCATTGGACCACATGGCCTTTATAGACCACAGAGACGAGGCTTTAATGAGCCACACGGCCACAATAGACCACAGAGACGAGGCTACTAAGCCACAACGGCCGCTAATGCCACAAAGAGACGAGGTAAGACTGGACAACACATAAGGTTTTTTTTTTTTTTTTTTTATATAATGCAACAGCTTTAAGATCACGAAACCTATGCCCCGGGGGGGCAACTGGCCACCATTGCATCTTTTAAGGACAAGACAGAGCCACTAGAGCCACATAAAGACAAACCACACGAGACTACGGCATCTAAGCCACATTAAACCTCTGCCCCAAGGGGGCCACTGGCCATTCAGGCATCTTTTTAAAAGGACAAGGCAAACATATGCCACAAGGCGCCAAGCCCCACATGTACACAAGGCCCACGTGGCCACAAGGCCACTAATGCCACACGTAGACAGACATACTTGAGTACAAGGCCACTAGGCCACATTTAACCATGCCATGAAGGCCACAAGACCACGAGACAAGGCCACATTAGGCTACACGGTCACAGTAGACCACACAGAACATAAAGGGTTCCAAACCATAAGCCCACACATAGACGAGACGTACAGACAACGGCCACAAAGCCACACAGAACGAGGCCATAAGGGCCACAGCCTGGAGGCCGAACATAGGACATGGCGACATGGTACCACGAAGCCATGAGACCGCCACAGAGACGAGGCCCACCGGGCCACAAGGCTGCTAAGCCACACTGGACGAGGCCAACAAGACGGAGCCACTAGGCCACACAGAACCTGCCATATTTAATGGCCACAAGACCACGGGACAGCCACATTAGGCTACACGGTCACAGTAGACCACATAGAACATGAATATCGCATAAATAGCCGTTTTTTTTTTTATTTTTTTTTTTTTTTTTTTTTATTATTATCAATTGACGAACATGTAACAAAGGCACAACGGCTGCTACAGCCACATGGAGACGAGGCCACATTGAACAGAGCCGCTAGGCCACACAAAATAGTTGACTAGATCGTCATTGAGGAGTGCTAGCTAGAATAATAACAGGATGAAGGAAATAAGATTATGACACCACCACCAGTAGATGCATTAGTAATTACCTTATGGTTATTGTAGAGCTTGCTGGGCTTGAAGAATGGTTTGAGAATCTGGTCTTATGTATGATTCAAAGGCCGAAGAAGACCATCTGCCCAAGATCTTGATAGCCGACGTGGAGATTCCTCGATCGGCTGCTGTAGTAGCTGCCCCAATTCTGAATGAGTGGCCGGTATAGAGAGAGGGGGAAAGACTGCAGCTTTTGACTACGGAGTTTAACTGGGCTCGAAACCAGCCTTTTGAAAGAGGTGCACCGTTAGGTAAGATAAATAGAGGGGCATGGTTAGAAGTTTTAGGGCGGATTTTAAGAAATTTAACCATGGAAGAGAATGGACAAAAATTGTTGTTGATTTTTGGAAAAGATAAGGTGACGCCGGAGGCTTTAGCGTCATTTTTTGAATGTTTAAGAATCAGTGTGAAGCTATTAGATGAGAAACAAATATCAGAAAAGGAGATGCCGCACGTAGGATCGAATTTATTAGTATCTGAGGAGAATTCACCTGGACGCATGAAGCCGTAAAAAGCAGCTAGAAACACTGCTTCTAACAGAATATTGATGTAAAAGGAGAAGAGACCGTTTCGGATGGAACTGATGAATTTATGCAACAACGGCAGAGTAATGGGCAGACGTTTGTCGATTTGTTTACTAGAGGATTTCGCGAAACCTTTAAGAAGTAAACGAATGGAAGTTTCAGAAAAAAGACTAGGAAAATTAGGATTATGGATTTTTGCATAGAATTGAATACCAGCAAGGAGACGACGGATGGAAGAGATTTTTTGATTTCTATTTTCGAAATTAAAGACGAGAAAGGAACAAACGGTCGAAATCAAAATGGGAAATACTGGAATTTGGAAGGCGAAGCAGAACATAGAAAAAGCTGACCATGCGGACGTGTAAGCTTTGAAAGTTGAGGGTGCGACACCTTTAGAAATATAATTTCTAGCCGATGTAAGCAGATCGTTTAATTTAATATTATTGCTGCTAGGGGAGGACAGGGTGCTGGATCCTGGTTGGCTAACGGGCAGAGCCGTCTGAAGGTCTGAAATCGAAACCGAGAGAGAGCGTCAGCAATAACGTTGCAATGGCCGGGGATATGTTCAGCTTTGATAATAAAATTAGAAACAACGGATTGCCAGATTAACCGTCTCACGAAAGGCATGATTGTAAGGCATGAAGATCTGCCTTTATTAATGATGGCAACTGTGGCTTCGTTGTCGCAAAACATCAAGATGCGTTTACGAGACCATGCGTGACCCCAAATCATGCTAGCGACGGCTATTGGGTAAAGCTCGTAGAGCGCGGATGAAACTGAACCAGAAAGAGTTTTAGGAAAATCGTTTGGCCATTTTTCGGCAAACCATTCCCCTTGGAAGAAGCCCCCGAACCCGATAGATGGGGCAGCGTCAGTGAATAATTGTAATTCGATCGATGATTCGAAAATGTCGTGGT
The DNA here is from genome assembly GCF_964197995.2 of Scardinius erythrophthalmus. Classification (NCBI taxonomy): domain Eukaryota; kingdom Metazoa; phylum Chordata; class Actinopteri; order Cypriniformes; family Leuciscidae; genus Scardinius; species Scardinius erythrophthalmus. Next base: position 11,718,296 of record NC_138243.1, read on the forward strand.
AAAAAAAAGAGATACCGTTCCATTCGCTTAACAAGTGCTTCCAAAAATTTAAATCAGACTGGCACCCTTCATCGAGAAGAATTTGGTCGCTCAGTTTTTCGACAGAATGGGCCAAGGAAAGCAATCGAGAAATGAAAGCTCTGCCTTGAGGAATGATGCTCATAGCGAAATTAAGGTGGCCGAGCAGCGAGAGCATGTCGCGCTTGGAGACAGTTTGTAGAGAAGAAAACGATTCAAGGAAAGATCTAATTCTTACGAGCTTTTCGGAGGGAAGAGAAGCTTGCATTAGAACTGAGTCGAGGGAAATCCCTAGGAATTCTAACGAAGTAGAGGGACCCATGGTTTTTTCAGCGGAGAGGGGAACGCCGACGTCACTGAAAATCTGTTTGAGTGTGTCGAGAATTGAAGATTGTTGAGACGGAAAATCGATCAGCAGAAAATCATCGAGTAGGTGTAAAACGAATGGAAGCTTGCAGACGTTCAGCAGGATCCAGCACAATGCTTCGGAAAGGCTATTAAAGATGTGCGGGCTACTTCTACAACCGAATGTGAGCCGTACTGCGAAATAGAATTTTGAATTCCATTTAACGCCGAAAAGTGGCCAGTCGGAAGGGTGTATTGGCATCGTTTTAAAAGCGTCGGTAATGTCAGCTTTTGCCAACCAAGCTCCTTGACCGGCAATCTTGATTAAATGGATGGCGTTATCTACTGAGGCATAATGTAAGGAAAATGGTGTTAGAGGTATGCATTCGTTGACGCTTGCTGTGGAGGCAGAATGGGGAGATGACATGTCGAAAATTAAACGTTTTTTGCCGGAGTATTTCCGAGTTGCAACGCCGATGGAATTAATCCGGAAGGTCGAGAAAGGAGGGGAAGCGAAAGGGCCTATAACATATCCTTTACTGACCTCTTTTTCTAGCAGGTTAGATACCACATCTGGTTCAGTAATAGCTGACTGTAAGTTCTTGGCTATGAAAGTAGTGGTGAGATGGGAGAGGATACCCACTCGAAACCCCTGTGACAAACCTGTGATTAAGTAATCGACGAAAGTCGGGTCAGGGTGATAAGACAGGTAGTTAGAGAGAATAGAAATATTAATGGGAGTTGAAGGGTGCTTTCTCAGAATTTTCTCCCTCTCCCTCTGGTTGGAGGTTTGAACCGGCGAGGGCAGACCGATTTCGGGTGAGGATCTTTGCAAAAACTGCAGACGTGATCATATTTACATTGAGAAAAAACACAAACAGATTCATTGAAATTAACACAGGGAAAAACACTTCTAACGGGCGCGTAGCGTTTCCTGCTCTCTTGTGGAAACCTTACATTATCAGCACCCTGGACAGCATCCGGCGCTTTAGTAGCGAACGCTTTCGGGCAGAATGACGCTGAATGTCCATGAGCGCTACAAATGGGACACGCCAGCATTTTTTGACCCCCGAAGTGGCGAACAAGCAATTCCGTGTCGGTAACGGACCAGTCTAGTCTGGAGTTGTAGAGCGAGATGAAAGAAGCAGATTTGGCTGAAAAAGACTTGTGGTATTCGTAAAATAGGGTTCCCCCGTACCTTTGGTTAAAGTCAGCCATTAAAGCTAGATACAGATCTAACTCTTCCCTCCGATCAGGAAAAACCTGGCACAGAATATCTCTGTAAAGGCTGAATGCGATGACGAATTCGCCGAATGAAAGATTCCGGTTTAATCTGGGATCGGATGTTTTGAGGAGGACTGCCACGTCACCACAGTCTACCATTTTCCTGTCAATGGCAGGCGAGGGAAGCAGGAGTGAAGCCAAGTTAATGTCCTTACCTTGGACAATGTTCGCTCTAATAAGAGGAGACACTGTAGCTGCAGCTGGAGAGACGAAACGCCTACCAAAAGACTGAGCTGGCACGGCTGAAGAAAGGTTGAAGGAGGAAGTTTCGGGTGAAGCAGAGGCGTCCTGAAATGTTGACTCTATCGGCTGGAGAAAAGTTGGCATGGCTGAAGTAGATGGCACGTTAGATATATCGCTTAATCCGATGGCTGAGGGAGGAACCTGGGACAACGCGGAGACATTAATAGCTGAAACCGAGCTATTGGAATTATTGAGTGAGTGTTCGAACTTTGACATCTTTGACTCCAATGTCTTGACGGTTTTAGAGAGGCTTTGGACGGCTTGGAGAATTTGAGAGTTAACTGCAGCGGGCTCAGATGGATCCAGCGAAGTAGAAGCTTGAGAATGCTGCGTAGATCTTTTGGCTGGGTGTGGCGACGAGGATTTTGCGATTCTCTTCCTGGCGGCTTGTTTCGGCTGGCCGGGTGCAGGAGCGGTTGCTGGGCTGAGAGGAGCAGGTTCTGGTGGATTGCCCAGAGTGTTGAAGGCCAAGAGCAATAAATCCTCTCTGGATAAACCTCGGCTGATGGGGATACCGGCGGCCTCCACGGCAATAATTATATCCTCCGAAGGCCAGCTCGCCCATGGCGAGCCACGGCATTGAATGCGCGAGCTGCGACGTGTTGGAAGAGGAGAAGGCGGAATGAATTCGTCGTCGGATTCTGAGTAATCGCAGACGACGGGTGCGTCAGTAGACATGGTGGTTTTAGCAGGTGAGCAAGACGTAATCGTCGCTTCAGTATCTGCAAACTCAAACATGTGTAAGTACCGTGCTTTTATACAGTGAGCATAAGAATATGATTGGATAGAAGTGAAGGCAATAAGTGACGTAGTAATTGAGTCTTCCCAGCAGAACTTATGCTAAAGCTTTCATTTCTCCCTAACCTTTTTTTTTTTTTTCTTATTTTTCTCTCTAGTTCCATGCAAGGTTGCAGTTTTGTTTTTATTTACCTTTGTTTTTAGGTCAAGTCATTTATTCCAAGAATGGATTTCTTTTGCTTTTCTCTTGTTTGGAAGTTTTTTTTTTTTTTTTTTTTTTACCTTTTCAATTTCAAGTTTAATAGTTGATTTGCATTTTCTCTTGTCAGTTTTGCCTTTTTTTATTATTTTGCTCTTGTTTCTGTTTATCTCTTGTGGTCTTGTCTTGAGTGTTGGTTCAGGGCCCTGCCCTGCGTCCTGTTCCACCCTGGTCATTAGCCGCTTTCCGACCAGAGGAACCTTTTCACAGTTCCTAGAACTATTGGCTAAAGTACCCGGATGTCGGCGTGTTCGCACCGCAGGAACTAGGAACGATTTTAGTTCTAGGAACTCCATTTGTAGAAACTAATTTAGGTCCTACTTCAGAGTAGGGTCTAAACCAGCACTATAGGAACTATCCGTGACGTTAGTGTACGCTGATTGACCGAACGCATGCGGAACACCAGCACCGCCATTTTTAAAACAGCTAGAATGTAAACACACAGATTATAGCCTATATATTTACTCCATAAACTAACTATACAAACATGGAAAACAGTGATAGATGGGTCTCTAAACCTTAAATGCTGAAGAGAAAATCCAACGCAACTTTGAGGGGACCAAGCCAAACATGATTATGTAGGCTAATAACCTTTTTTCATATACTGTCTACTTTCTATAACAGTTCTATCTAATAAGATATTAAACAGTACTGTTAGACAGATCGCTAACTAATAAACACAGAGAATGCGAGCATTGTTTGCTCTGGCGTTCTCAGCGCTGCCAAAATATAGGTCCGTCGCGCCGTCAAAATAAAAGTCACCGTGCTTGCGTCACTCCCTTACCCCTCCTACCAGTTCCTATGGCCACTTGGCCAGTGCGAACGCAAACAGCAAAACCGAGTTTGGGGGAGAGTAGTTCTTAGAACTGTTTAGAAGTGGACAGTTCCTAGAACTAAGTTCCTAAAACTACTTGGTCGGAAAGCGGCTATTGACTCTCCTAGCCTGGCAGTTAGTCTGGTGCTACATCAAGTCTCATCACCAACTGTCAAGCCTCTGGCTTCTGGAGCTGCTGGCTTGTCTCCATCATTGGTTGTCTCATCTTTGGACTCTAACCCCGACCAGCCAGTTTTCCTATTGTGTGCCCTTACCAACTGTTTGTCCTGTCAATAAATTGTCTTCACTCATCTCTGCGTTTGGGCCCTCTCTCGTTCAGAATTCCTGATAGAAGTACCGTGTCTGCTAATTGGTATAGATACAGCAACGTCTTCAGCTAGTCAGCTTGAAATCCTTTCCATCTAAACTAGTTATATCTCTTAAGCCTACTGTAGTAGTGAATGTTTTCTGAGCAGTAGGATAATCTTTGTGTTTTAGTTATGAGAAAACCCATATTCATCTGCACAAGCAGAGCTGAAGCACAACCAAAACGATGTTCTTCTGCACAATGCATGCAGTTTTGTTGTTAACCTCTAATGCCAAGTTCACACTGAACGATTTTCAAAGTAGTTGGATCACTGTTCTTTTCACACTGCATGACTATCTGGGGTAACATTCAGTTGCTGGTGTGTTCACACTGCACGATGGATCAGCGGCAGGGGGTTTCACACTGCATGACTTTACAAAAGAAAGAATCGCCGACAACTTCTGTCTGGTCCGCAAACTACGTTTCACAACCGAACACACGCGAGAAGTGATAAGGAAATAACGCAAGATCACGCGTGCGTGAGACCGGAGCTCTTGCAAGACTGAAATTGTTATTAAAAATGATAGCCTGCAAGAAGTTTATGATCGAAATTGTCTGTGCGCTGATTTGCAGCAAAAAGGAGAAAAATAAACAGTTTATGCAGGAGGAAATGGTTAGGAAGACGAGGGGAGCAAGGACTGTGTGTTCTGCAAAGATAGTTGTGGGTAAATAAATAATTTTGCAATGTGCTGCTGTTGCTGCCAAGCAAATGTTTGTGCTTTGTTTCTGTTTGATATAATTGTAAATATGTCTATTAAAATACTGATATTGTGACCTATAACTCCTCCCCGAACTCCCCGCTGCTCCGTATATTGCTCTCTCATTGGCTGTCGGTCATCGCCGATGTAGTTTTCAGTCAGAACACTTTTCACACAGCAGGATTTTGAATCGCCGACAGGTCCAGATATTTAGCATGCCAAATATCTCACGGGCGTCGGCGACTCGTCTGCGATTCTCTCAGATCGCGTCTTTGCTCATTCACACTGCGTGATTGTCACTCACGTGAACGAGCACCGATTTGCCTGTGATTTCAGGCATTTGTCGGCGATTTCTCAAAACCTGTCGGCGAGCCAAAATCGGGGCTAAAATCGTGCAGTCTGAACTCGGCTTAAAGGGCAAAATGTTACATAGTGTACCTTTTAATTCTATTTTTTTATTTTTATTTTGCCAAACAACAGCTGTTAATGCCATGTGACTAATCATTTTAGTGCTACAAGATGATGTCATGACAATGCTAATGACAACTACAAAACATTTTTAGAGTTGTGATGTCAAAGGCAGCATACAAGAAAAATGTAGCAACTGAAAACATCTATAATTCAAGAGTTTGTTTGCCCATATAATCTTTAAGATATTAAGGTTAAATGTATTTGGCTTGCTGTCTGCAGTAGAGGAGCTTGAAGCAGCTTACTCGAGTTATACCTTGGAAAATGAGTATGGTAGCAAGATGCCTAAATTATGTTGGTGGAGTTAGAGAGGTGGAGATGAGTGGCTGCTTAGGCTCCGGGAGTTAATTGAAAGATTAGATGGGTTCACTCACTGAAATATAAATATGAATGTAACAAATATTTGGTTGTAATACGCAACCACTTTTAAATGGCTATCAATGGAGAAAATTGCAGGGGCAAACTGAAACCTTGACACCTTGAATTTGTTGTCATGTACTACTTGAGAGCATTTTCAAAAGATTGATGGTAAATGTTTTGGTTACACTTTATTTTAATGTGTCCGTGTTACAGTGCAATTATGCATTTAGTTTTTTATATTTACCCTTATTTGCTACTTGCTAATGTTGTTGCTGGCAGGTAGTATAAGAAGAGGGAACATGTTATTGGAAAAAAAAAATAGTGCAGGATGAGTCATCAATGTCAAATTAACATTTAGAAGTATATTAGCATTTAGATGGCCTCAAATACTATGCACTTTAAATGGAAGAGGACTATTAGAGAAACTAAAAGCCTATGTCTTTCAGGATTCTTCAGAAGGACAACCGTCCTCTGTCCTTCCCAATTTGTCCAAGGTTACCAAGACTATCACTAGAGCAGTCGTGACCTGTCTCCTCATCTTGGGTCACATCTCCAGTGAGATACCCTCCCACCCCTCATCGTTGTGTCTTTTTCCTCTCTCCTCTCCTTTTAGAGTGACGAATTAACCAGGCCGGAATCGTTACTGGACTAAGTAGATGGTGCATGTTAACAAGATCGCAGTGGCTCAGAGCATTTGTCGTAAATTGTTCACTTTTTACAGCTCTGAATCATGAGAGGGCATGTTTTGTTTGGCTCCAGTGCTCCTGTCATCACGCAAACATGCAGACAGAATCACTTTAGACTTTACTGTTGCCAAGTAAAATCTACAAAGTGTGAGAACCAAGAGAGCAGCCAATGTCATAAATATTCCTGGGGTGAAGATGAACAAGTGCACTCGATTGGTGAACTTTTGTACTTTTGGTTAGAGCTTCAGGTCAGTCGTCCTCACTTTTTAGTGTGCTACAAGTCCGCAGTCCACTGACAGACAGCACTCAGAACACTTGAAAACCACAAAACCAGTGCACTTATCTGTGAAACGTAATGCAGTGATCCAGTGTTTACAGTGGTAAATAGTTGGAAACTTTAGCAAACATCACAAAAATGTCAACTTAGGGTGATGGTGATGTGAGTAATTTTTTTATGTTAAAAAATGGAAATATTTTAAAATATTCATATGAGGACTTTGAATATTATGTTGGACCACAGGGGTGGGGTGTGGATCTTTGAGTCAAGGTTAAGAACCACTGCTCTAGAATGAGAGTGTCCCCTCTAGCCACCTGCCCTCCTGTTCCAGTTAGCCCCTGCTGGGAGATGCCGTATAACTACACCATTCTAGGGAAAAAGCATCTTATGTCATTTATATTAAACTAAAGTTTATACAGAGATCGTAAAACTAGTCCATATGATTTGAATGGTTTAGTCAAAGCGAGACTCAATCGCTTTATATGATTAAAAGACTGAATTTAGGCTTTTATTTACATAAAAACATTGATCATTGAACATAAACAGAAGCTCAACCCAACCTGCTTGACGTGCGACAACAAACGTGAGAAAGCATGAGAAAGAACCTCATTGGTTCTTGCGGAAGCTCAAACGTACTACGTAACACACAAGATTGAAGCTCATTGGTTCTTGCAGAAGCTCAAACGTGCTGCGTAACACATGTGGTGGATTTTTAATAGATAAAATAGTAAACTGTATATCAAACTAACCATGTTACTAATATCTAACCTTACGAATGTTGTATGTTGTGTTGCCATACCCTTTTACTTTGGTTGTGTGAGTATAAAAATAATAAATTTGGGAAATGAAACTAGACAGGTGACTAAATTTGAATCTTGTGATTAACAATGAAGTAATCATTAAAACAAAGTTTGCTTTGTCTGGTAACAGAAGGTAACAGAAGGGTTTGTCTATGAAAACCAATCAAATTGTGGGGAAATTATGTAATGCGGTATGACATTTTTGCCATACCTCCTTATTCTATAAAAACTGTTGTATTCTTTTAGTTGGTGGTATTCTCAATGGAATTTGTCTGAGATCCTCCGGCCTTGCTTCTTCTTGGGGGAGATTCTCTGAGAACTGCTCGGGAAGATCTCCTGGCCGTGATTAAAGCATTTGAAGGACATTTGCTGAGGTCTGTTTGTCAATTATTCCTGCACAGGAAGTGAGCTAGTTATGGGAACAGGTATTAGTACCCAGCCGCCGTCGATGTGTAGACGCGCTAGAGTATAGGATTAGACTCAGCCGTCGTCGATGTGTAGACGCACTAGAGTATAGGATTAGCACCCAGTCGTCGTCGATGTGTAGACGCGCTAGAGTATAAATATTATAGGCCCAGGTAGGCTTAGGTCAGATGAGATAGGACTTAGTTAGGTTTAAGGAAAAATCTACGACACACACAAGAATGAATGTCATTGGTTCTTGCTGATGCTCAAATGTACTGCGAAACATGAGAAACAACCTCATTGGTTCTTGCAGAAGCTCAAACATGCTGCCAGGGTTCTCAAGTCTCACGCATTGGCCGTGAGACACACGCAATTCAACCAGTTCACACGCTCACACGCCACACCGTGTATTTCTCACGCTGAAAAGGCAATGCCAACCAAGTTGTCCTGCAAGCTTTATATATAATGTTGTATACGAGGCGCGGGCACACAAAGTGAAGTTTACTGCCGCCAGCACGTATCTCGGCCAGATTGCGTTCGTTAATAGGCGCGCGAACACATGGAAGTTGACGGAACATTCTCGGCCACCATACGTTCGTTACTAGGTAACCAACAACATCGCGCGAACACACGTCGTGAATGATGGAGAAAGTAAGTTGGAAGAAAGCTCATCTAACATTTTTAGGCTAGAACATTTAATATATAACCCATCGTATACATTATTATTGATGTGCACAGTCAAAAACTCTACAACTACTTTGCAACCAGGCCAGAAGCTTTGGCTCAGTTTGGCTAGCTTACGTTATCTGAAACTAAGGGAAATGTTAGTGGGTATGGGAAGGAATGAAGATGTATTTCTTTATTTTATTTTAAATAAATTGAAATTTATTTATTTTATTTTAAATTATATATTATACTGTATTAATAGTCTTTCTAGTTACATTAAGGCTATGTATTAAAGCAGAGTGCTCTAATATTTTATATCCTGTCAAAACATATTAATTGCCATTTGTATTTTTCCAACACTTACAACACAAATCACATTTCATAAGCTGGAGTGTGTACTCTTGTGTATACACACACACACACACACACACACACACACACACACACACACACACCTTAATAATACTCTAATATGTTATTTGTTCACAATGTCCCACCACACAATAAATCATTATACCATTTCAACTAGACACTGTTCAAACTATATGCAGCAATTTGTTATATTTTTGTAATTTGCATAACTTATTTGTAATTTTGATATTAGAAATATAACATTAAAGAGTAGGCTATATTTGATGTGATGAATTTCTCTGTCATTTATCAGATTTACCAATTGTTATATTTTCAATTTGTGCTGGTTAATTATGAACAATGGGTAAAATTGGGGGGCGGGGCCATGTGGGGGCGGGGCTCCATTATGGCTCCTCCCCCAACCGCATGTGATCTCACTCCAAGCTTTTGATAAAACTTGAGAACCCTGTGCTGCGGAACATGAGAAAGAACCTTATTGTTTCTTGAGGAAGCGCAAACGTGCTGCGTAACATGAGAATGAACCTCATTGGTTCTTGCTGAAGCTCAAATGTGCTGTGTAACACGAGAATGAACTTCATTGGTTCTTGCGGAAGCTCAAACATGATGTGTAACACGAGAATGAACCTCATTGGTTCTTGCTGAAGCTCAAATGTTTTATGTTACATGAGAATGAACCTCATTGGTTCTTGCTGAAGCTCAAATGTGCTGTGTAACACGAGAATGAACTTCATTGGTTCTTGCTGAAGCTCAAATGTTTTATGTTACATGAGAATGAACCTCATTGGTTCTTGCTGAAGCTCAAATGTGCTGTGTAACACGAGAATGAACTTCATTGGTTCTTGCGGAAGCTCAAACATGATGTGTAACACGAGAATGAACCTCATTGGTTCTTGCTGAAGCTCAAATGTGCTGTGTAACACGAGAATGAACTTCATTTCTTGCGGAAGCTCAAACATGATGTGTAACACGAGAATGAACCTCATTGGTTCTTGCTGAAGCTCAAATGTTTTATGTTACATGAGAATGAACCTCATTGGTTCTCGCACATCAAGGGAACACACTTGAGTTGTGTGAGCTGATGTGTGAGCTGATGAATGTTTATATATGAATAAAAGCCTAAATTCAATCTGTTCATCATATAAAGTGATTGTGTCTCTTCAGAAAGTGTTGGATTAATTCGCTTAATTTATATGGAGTTTTACGATCTCTTTATGACGTTTTTGAAGCTTCAAAGAGGTAGTTGCATAGCTGTCAATAGAGGGACATAAAGGTCTCAGATTTCATCAAAAAGATCTTCATTTGTGTTCTGAAGATGTACGAAAGTGGGTTTGGAACGACACAAGGGTGAGTAATTAATGAACGATTTTTAATTTGTGGGTGGATTATCCCGTTAACAGCCATTGAAAAACAGAAGTGTATTCTGACTGAATAAATGAAATATTTTATTATGTTTTAGTAGTGCTTTTGTCAGTGATCTCTTTTGGAGGGCTCTTAGAGGGCTGTCAAATGGACTTTATGACAGAACAATGGAGAGAGAAATAAAAATAGTTGGAGAGAGATGAAAGAATGGAAATAATAGTACCATCATTTCTGACCTGCGTCTCTGTGGAAGCTTCCCAGCTCTTATGTTCCATGTTTTGGCTGTTTTTATGTTGATATGGTTTAGACTACTGTATGTGCATATGGATGATTTAATTATTGCGTTTTTTTATGTTACAGTTTAGTGACACAAAGATGTACTACCTGAACTTCCTCTAGCATTAAGTGATACGCACAGTTACTGTGACCAAATAACAGTTATTAATGACCGACGGGGCTCTATGTGTCCTAACCGGTTACTGCAGGATGCATATTGTAAAAAAAAACACATATAAAATCCATTTGGAATAGCCATACTAATTTATCTTTCATAACTTTAATAAATGCTATATATCTTTTAAAAGGGGGGAAGAAAGATGAAAGTGCATTTGAAAATCTGCCCGGCAACCCACAAGGGAGAAACAATGTTGAGTCAATACTGTGACATTTTCCTTGCAAAGGGTAAAGACTGTCAGTAATTGGAGGTGAATTGACTGGGGTCTGACTCTGCAAAAAAGGCCTTTACTGGGCGCCATTTAAGAGTGAACACACACACACACACACACACACACACACACACACACACACACACACACACACACACACACACACACACACACACGTTCATATGCAATCATGCATTGCACACATTCTCAATCCATTGGGGTGATGCTGTAAATTCTTATCCACAAAATGCATGATCTCAAGCCTTTCTGTGGCTTCCATCTCATTAATGGTCTCTCTGATGGCAAACAAAACAAGCTTGTCAAGTTGAGTCCTCGAGAGATGCCATTCTCTTCAAAGCAACGTCACAGAGCCAAAGCCCTGTGTGAACTCTCTCAAACAGCCACAACCACATCCATATGGGAGGGGAAGGAGCATGCAGGGATCACCTGCCATTCAAATCAAGGACCAGATGGACCCCTCTGTGTATGATGCATTAAAAACCATGACAGTTTCAGATGTACTGTTGATTCTGACAAACACTGATATATAATATTGAAATATTTAGTGTTTTTTTAACGGTCTTAACCAGGGCTTGACATTAACACCCGCCAGGTGGATTTCAGCAGTGGCGTGTAACACAGTCACTCCTACTAGCCACTTTGGCGGGTTGAATTTTATGTAGAATATATACACTTTTCAATTGTAGTCCTTTAAAAAGGCATCTGAAAAAATAAACTAAGTGCAATGTAGTGTTGTCAAAAATATCGATTTTTTGAAATATATCGATACTGAAATATCTGAAACACTTCCAAAACTCATTTCCCACAGAATATACGACAGCAGCTGCGCTTTCTCGCTCACTCATCTCCGACAGCGATTTGACACGCAAACCCGCCTCCTCTCACTCACTCGTTTCATTTGCTCCAGATGAATATTGTTGCTGTAACAGGGCTTGTCATTTTACTCATTCCCACAGATTTTGTGCTCACACCCAAATGTAAAGTGCAATACAAATAAAATGTATTATTGTTATTAGTATTATTATGAGTTGTTGTAAAATATCTCCTAGTTCTTTTGAGTTTAATGTGAGACCAAATATTCACTATAAGGTTCAAATCTGGACTCTGACCATGCCAAAACATGAGCCATGATGGACTTGTTCTCAAGCCAATTCTTGGTTGTCTTTGCAACTTGAGTAGTGTCTTGTTGAAAAATAACATCTGATCATTTCTCTTTAGAAAACAACTTTTCATTTGTGGGAAACAAGCCATTCTGCAATAATCTGCTCAACTCCAAAGCATTAAATGACTTTTCTCAGTGAAGTAGTTCACTAATACCAGCAGTTGAAAAGGCTCCCCACACAATGACACTCTTCCTCAATGCTTCACTGTGGTCGAGATGCATTTATTATTATTATCAGCAGATTTTCAAAGACACCGCTCTGTAGCATCACCATGCAACTCGTGTTTCATTGTGATTCATCGCTCAGCAAAAAAACCTTCATTATGTCTTTGATGTTTTTCTGAGACAGCAATGGCTTTTTAAGTAGTGCTTTTGCTTAATTTGTGCTAATTTCCATACCGATAATTTCTGGTTGAGTCTAATTAAAAGCTTAGTGTTTAGCCATTTTGGACTTGGCCCATTTTTTATTATTTTTTTGCCCTGGAGCGTACAGTATATATTTATTTGATGATAAAACAGATACAAAGGATTATAAAGGACAGATTCGATGACCAGCTGCGGTCCCAGTCCTCCACAACTCCACCTCACAAACTTGCAGAAGCATTATACTCTAAGGCCAGAATAAAACAGCTTTACCCGGGGTATTAACTCAAACAGGGAGGTCTAATGCCACGGGATCAAGCGTTCCGTGTCATTGACAGGAATGAGGGGAGTCCCACAGGATCATAAACTCTGTCCTGATCTTGTTACGCAGTCAGAGACTACATCTTCTCTCTTACTAAGCCTTTCTGTGCCTGAGAGGGACAGACTTGCAGAAAAAGCCTGGCTTATCATCTGCTGCTTATAGGAAGCTCTTCATCCGAGTTTTCTATGCATGTAGTTGGGGATCTAAACGGAAAAAGGCCTTGATGATGGGAAAGAAAAAAAGTGTTTTCAAGCATTGCTTTCACAAGTCAATCATGATATTCAGGGCCAGTGACAAATAAAACTACATTGACAATTTTTGTTTTTAAATATTCATATTTTCCTTTAAATTAATCTTTTCCTTGCATATTGTATACATTTTTTGAAAACCGTATTTAACCAATATTAAGACAAAGCACATTTGCAAAAACGTACATTTGCAATAGTACATTTATTTAAATAGCACATTTAAACATAGCAGATCTCTCCAAAGCTATTCAAAATCTGTCGAGGTTCCTCTCATTTGCACACTTAGCAAACTGTTTTTTAGCAATGTATTTATAATTTTATAATGAATGACACAACTTGCAATGTTTTGTCGACATACTGCCCAAAACTGATCACAATAAAATGATTTTATTTTACGGATTTAGTTTTTTACAGTGATATATACAGTATGTATACAGTATATAGCCGAGTGCCTATTTTTATGCACAGAATAACTTATTTTCGGGTGGTTTAAGCCTTAATTAAGGGGTCAGAGTCTCCACAAACACCCACAGAGATCGCACCAGGATTCAAAGTAATGATTTTCCTACAATTACCGTTCCATTAAGCTTGTAGGCTGAAAATAACTCTTAGTAAGATTCCATGTGGTGGTGGTGGAGGTTTCACCAAAGTCAGCACTTCCGGATTGGTGGTTAGCATTGAAAATGTAAATGGCGCAGCTTTAGCAGGCACTTCACATAGCCTCTCTGTCACCTCTCTATATTAGCCGCCCACTCTCCGTCTGCGTGACCGGCTAGCACGGACGCTTGGAGTGGCAGGTGTGGGGGTTGCCACATGATGGCTAATAATGGCGCTCATTAAAGGGGCTTTTTTAAAACCCAGCTAGCTAACTCTCCATCTCAGCTGAAAAGTGGCTGACTATTACAAACACATACTGTCCCACCACTTTCCCTCACTTGTGTCTTATCGCCCCAAACACCTCGACACGGTCTCCCATATCCCTCTTAAGAGCTTTCCAGGTTTGGTGAATCAATTTGATGGCAATGACACCATTTTTGTGTCACTTTTCTCAAGCTCCCTTGAATAGAGTGCTATTGTCCGATAGTTCCGCCGTGTGGATGGCGAGAAAGGGATTTGATGGTGGTTTCCCATAGCGGAACAATCTGAATTCTGTTCTATTTAGCAAGCGGGACGGGTTTCCAACAAGAGAGGAGGGGGGAGGAAAGAGGAGGGAGAGGATTGTCCAGTGGAACATCTTAAATGAATGACGATCAGATAGCGTAACGCTATTCTGCTCGTCATTTAATGCAAGGCCCCACACAATGGGATAGCAAGGCAGGTGGGTCTTTGAATATGGTTGACAACATTGTCAGTCTGTCTGAGGCATACAACAAATAAATCAACCATTAAGTCATCTCACAGTTCAAATCCCCTCAAGCTGTTAATAGCCTCTCCATTTTAAATGGAGGGATTAATTTTGGCACCAAGGGGTTCGTTTTTGTGAGTATGAATTGAATTATTATTATTATTATTATTTAGCTCAGAAGTGAGCATTCATGTTCGTGGTTAAAGATAATTGTTTAAGAGATTCTATGGAATGTAATCATTCATGAATAAATTAATTGAGACAAAAAAAGAATCTAAAAATAAATTTTATTTACAAATGTGCAAACTGAGTTGACATATAATGGTTATGACAGAAAATAAAACCACGTTTGGTTAAAATTATATGGAAAAAGGTATCAGGTGAATCATGGAGAGACACAGACTTCGATTTTGCCTGATTTCATAAATGTTCTCATGAATATTTGATGAATATATATATATATATGAAAAAAGGTATATTTTAAAATGAATCTATCTAGTCATAGTAGCAATAATTCCTTAAAAGATATATAATATTTCTTTTTTTTCTTAAATTTAAACATAGTATTTAGTTATCATCTGTGGACAGGTGGAAACAAACAAACATAATAATGTTTGTAATAATGGTGCATTTGGAACACTTATTCAAATTAATTTCAAAGTTTAATTTTTTTCTAAATATTTCACAAAGCTGTTTTCATAATTAATGTCAGGTATAGTCAATGTCACAAGACACAATGAATGTTCATATTTCAAAAAAGACAACAGTAATCAAACAAATGAAGATGCAAAGGATGGTTTGCATATAATGCATAATTACGAAATAGAAATATATATGCAGCTAGCCCATAAATCCTCTGATTAGTGCACAGTAAATCATAATAATTAGCATTTTCTTCTTCATGGACCAAAGGGCCCAATAAATAAAATTAGCCCAATGAGTACTCGGAAAAATGGACAACAACTGTAACTAGCAAGCAAATGATGTCCAATAAGCTGGTAAGTTTGCTGGCAAGCTTTGCTGTGTGCAATAGTGCAGGCTTAGCATTAATAATTTCAGAGATCTGCATTCCAAAGTCTCAGATTTTAATGTGAACTCGTTCATTCATTTTATATGAAGTCAACATAAATATGAAATAATTTCACGTCTCTTTTGCTTCTATTTTTATTTTTAATTCTGGGATAATCATTGATGCTTATAAAATATAACTACGCCATGAAAGAGCTATGATTTTTTTTTCTTCATCACCCAATTACTGGCTCCAAGTATTTATTTTTTTACGAACACCTGCTAATGCGTGTATATCTACACTCTTACAGTCAACACTTCACAAGTCAAATGTGTGAGCTTCAGGCAGCAAAAATAATATACACAATCACATGCAGCGCATATCATAAAGCAGCCAACTCTGAGATCCTGCTCACATTTGCCTTTGTGTTCATAGATTGCTATTAGTATGAATTGCAACCTTGTAATTCTCAGCCTGCTAACAGGTCTTAAAAGCTGAGTCCATATAAATCACACATACTCCTACCTACACAATTGTCACATCTACTGTATCTATCTATCTATCTATATAAACGCATATATGTGTGTGTATATGTAGATAGATAGATAGATAGATAGATAGATAGATAGATAGATAGATAGATAGATAGATAGATAGATAGATAGATAGATAGATAGATAGATAGATAGATAGATAGATAGATAGATAGATAGATAGATAGATAGAAAATAGACGTCACCTACACGGTTATTTCCAGTCGTTCGGTTCTGCCTATCTAGCTTCAGGAGTGTATTAAACCTTTGACATTACCTGGTTTGATTTTTCCTTTCCATAACATCCCTTCAAGGACCTGCTGTTGTGTGCCCTGAGGCGTTTTTAAAAAGCATATTCAAAACATCAGTTTAGCATTTAGCCTAGATAAGATGCAGCAATGGTAAGACATAACCTAGCAAAGGTTCCTGCATTCAATGTTATTTTTGCTCTGAAAATTTTGTTTTTATCCCTAAAAGCTTGTTGTAAGACTTTGTGTTGGAAGCGGTGTGAGGGGATGTGGCTTGTTGGAGGGGACTGGAAGTGACAGGTGGGATTTAAGCGAGGTGTCTGGCCACTATCTTTCGGTGTCAAACGCACTAGGTTTGGCCCTTCTGGATGTCCCCAGGAACCCTGTCAGAACCCCAGCGGACCCTGAGCGGATGCAGCTGTGGGACCAAGAGTCACTGTGTGATTGATCACCATTCGCTATAACACAATGACACACAGACACATATAGAGCGCACAGCACCGCTGCAACGCTGCTCTCAGCCAAGAGGGCGACAGAGGGCACGTCCCTCGACACGCGAAAATGCTCGCGCCAGGCTTGCGTGGATTCCTTGCACATTCCAGGATAGATATAAGATGGGATCACATAGCTTAAAGTTACTGATCAAAGCACAATTTCATGTCTAGAAACTTATTGTACTGCTTTATCAAGGGAAAAATGCAAAAGCAACGGGAGGGAGTTGTTTCAGGTTGATACAACAGTGATTTCAATTTCACCACGCTCTCATCAGATTCTTATTTTTTTCAAGAGCTCAGTTTCCTTGCATGCTATGTGTGGGAGTTGCAATGCATTGCTAGTCAGACAGGTCTTTTAAATGAGCCCTGCAAAAATGGAGGCAGTTCAAAAGACACTATGGATACTTCCAAATCTCTTGTCGATCCCAGGTCCTTTAGAGCTTTGCTTTTGCTTAAGCTGGCTGCCTAATGAGCTTGCGTTAGCTTAATTAAACCTTGCCCATCAAGATCCTTGTCAATTCATTTGGGTTTGTTGGAGAGGATGGCGGCGTAATTGGGAAAATGGCCCCGGGTCCAAAGCGGAGAAGGGAGTTTTTTCGATGGCGTCCACAGATCTTCCCTGCAAAGCTTTCATGTTTTTCTTTCCCCTGGATTAGTCTCCTTTTTGAGCGCTTGAAATCTAATCGTCATAGCAACACAAACTACCACTTTAACGTCCTTTATCTGGCAATGTGAGAAGAAAGGTTGCATTTGGAGACAAAACACCCCGGCTGCCATGGTGATTGCTAACACACTAACAAAAGCGGCCATGGCCGTGTGCATTTAGACGAGCATAAAGCACAATGGCTGGAGCTCGAGGGTTATTCAGACTTTATTCTTAGAATACCTCTGCAGTGGTCCTGCATTCTCAAGAGTATTAATACAATCACGGGTGCATTAAACAACGGGGCTTGCGGTTACACAACAAGTAGCCAACTGAGAAGAACCAGGGGCCTATACTATGAAGCTGGTTTAGGTGGTCACTACATAGCAAATGATTTTTAAAGACAAATTCGTCTGGCTTTTAGTAATGCTTATTTAGAATAATACATTTGTATGATTTAGATATTATATATGTAATTAATATACCAATAATCGATCACACATGTACAATTTCAGATTTTAAATGAATAAATATATAAAGGTAATATAAATACGCTTCAGAATCAATAGATGAAGCTATAAAATGACTACATGTGAGCTTAAATGTTCATTTCTCTCTATACCTTTATCAACTGTATAAACTAACTTCACAGCTTTTACTTGAACTGATATACATTAGCGATACTTTTTCTTTTAGTTGTCCTCTTTCATAGACAGCTATTTTCTTCTTGCTGTGTAAATTTGTTTAAATTCTTAATATTTTAATACTTTTACTTAATAAGTGAATTGCGCTGCTTCTCTCGCGAGAAATTAATTTCAGTGAGTTTCACCCTTTCATGTGATTGGCTGTTCGCTACTGATGTCACAACTAAACTCCTAAACTCAGTATCACAGCCTGAGTTGACAGAGAAAGTCGATGATCAGCATCATGGTACCAACAAAGCCTGGTTGGATTGGTTTGGTTTCGTCAACTCTAAACTAATCCTGCAACCCTGAGTTTGTTCAACTACCATCATGGTACAGGCTCTAGGACTTTAAATGACAACATGGCGTTGCCTCATTATCCCATTATTGGGTTAAATAAATGAAATAAATGAAAACCCGGAGCTCCTCATGGTAAGTGCAAAGACAAGATTAGCCTGAAACCGGGCTGTCATTTTCTCACATGTTAATAAAGGATATTAAATAAGGGTGATTTCACACTTGTAGTTTTTTTTTTTTGGTTCCCTTTCGAGGGAACTCGCGGTCAACACTGCCGTCGAAAGGTTTCAGGAGGCAAACGACAGTCAGCCGCATTTAAACAACTAATTCCCCGCCATCATTCCAGATCTCGTGGGTCTGCTGCCAGGGGGCAGTCCCATGAGGCAGCCGCCAGCTCCTCACACCTGCAGCAGCAGAAGGAGAGTGTTGCCTCTCGTGCCACCCCACAAAAGGCCTGGGGCCAGAAGCAACACCCTAAGATCTGAGGACTGTCATTCAGGCGAGGAAGGCTTCGGCGAAGAGGTCCTGATGTGATGTGCAGGCCTCTGAGGGCAGTCCCCTCCGCGATCGAGCATCAACAGCTCGCTCCTTCACGGAGCCCTCAGGAAATCAATGTTTGCCTCACCTCAAGTGCGCCTCGGGACGCATCGGTTTCCAGCGAACGCAAATCGCAGTGTCCGCCCGAAAATATTGCGGCCCTGTCGAGTTCACTTCCTCTCACGAGGCCTGTAGAAAAATTTAATCGGTTAGTTCCTGCCAGTCAACTGCTTCTGGTCACCGAAATCCAAAATATAACACCCGAGGTCGGTCTCGAGAGACTGGTCCCCCAATAGAATATCTAGACACCAGGAAAGGTCTTCGAAATATATCTCAGTGGGTCCTGCGCATAGTGGAAAAGGGGTACAGAATTCAGTTTGAGTATCGTCCATCGAAATTCAGCGGGGTTGTGCACACGCTTGTCAGCCCCGAGCAGGGTCGGATCATGGAACAAGAAGTTCAGTCCCTCTTAGCAAAGGAAGCCATAGAGCAGGTTCCTCCTCAAGAGAGGGAAGCCGGGTTCTACAGCTGGTACTTCATAGTTCCCAAAAAGGAGGGGGGGTTACGTCCTATAATAGATCTCAGGGTACTGAACCGGTTTCTGAGGAGATTCAGGTTAAAAATTCTAACCATACCTATTATCATGAGTCAGATCAGGTCCGAGGACTGGTTTGTCACAATAGATCTAAAAGACGAGCACTTCCACATATCCATCCTTCCCCAGCACAGGAAGTTTCTGAGGTTTTTAGGGGAAAAAGCGTATCAATACAGTGTTCTTCCATTCGGCCTAGCACTGTCACCTCGCACCTTCACGAAATGCATGGATGCCACTCTAGCTCCACTGAGACTTCAGGGCATCCGCATTCTCAACTACATCGACGACTGGCTCATTCTGGCACAGTCAGAGGAGATGGCGGTTCAACATCGAGATGTTGTTCTGAACCATCTGAGGTACTTGGGGTTGAGACTCAATGTCAAGAAGAGTTCACTAATTCCTCTACAGAGAACTATATTCCTGGGGGTAGTGTGGGATTCAGTTATGATGCGGGCACAGTTGTCTCCTGCTCATATAAACACCATCTTGACCACAGTAACGAGTATCAAGCTGGCCAGGCCATCACTGTCAAACATTTTCAAAGGGATCTAGGTCTTCTGGCAGCAGCGTCCAACGTAATTCCTTTTGGCCTGCTGTATATGAGGGCCCTGCAGAGGTGGCTCAGGACCAGAGGGTTTTCCCCAAGGGGGAACCCATTTCGTAAGATCAAAAAAATGCGCAGATGCCTTCGTTCTTTGGTCATGTGGAAGAAACCATGGTTCCTGTCCCAGTTGCCTGTGCTGGGAGCACCATGTCAGAGAAAAATAGTGACCACGGATGTGTCCCTCACAGGCTGGGGAGCGGTCATCGAAGGCAGAAGCAATGTCTGTATGCATTTCCCCGGATTGCTCTGCTCCCAGGGGTTCTAGAGAGGGTCCGGCGGCACGGGATCAGCTTGCTCCTAGAGGCCCCATACTGGCCGGCCCGGGTATGGTTTTCAGACATTATAGCTCTTCTAGCAGGCCCTCCGTGGCAAATCCCGATCAGGAGGGACCTTTTTTCTCAGGCCGGGGGTACAATACATCACCCTCGGCCAGAGCTGTGGAAGCTGTAGGTCTGGCCCCTGAGGGGGACCAACTCATAAATGCTGGTCTCTTAACTGAGGTTGTTGAGACCATCCTAAACTCTAGAGCCCCCTCCACAAGGAAACTGTATGCATTAAACTGGAATGTATTCAACTTATGGTACAGAGAACATCAGTTGGACCCAGTTAACTGCCCTATGGCTTCAGTGCTGGAGTTCCTCCAGAGTCGCTTCTCTGACGGGCTCTCACCGTCCATGCTTAAGGTCTATGTGGCGGCCGTAGCAGCCTTCCACACGCCTCTAAGGGTGGGCACCTTGGGGAGACACCCACTTATAGTATGTTTCCTTCGTTGAGCTAGGAGGATGAGGCCTGTCATCCAGTCCAGGGTCCCCACGTTGGACCTGGCAGTGGTTCTTGAAGGGTTATCCCTGGCATCCTTCGAACCTTTGGACGAGGTGTCTGAAAAAATTGTATCTTTAAAAGTAGCTTTCCTCCTGGCTATTACGTCCCTAAAAAGAGTCGGGGACCGTTGCACCTTCTTGCCTCGAGTTTGCTCCTGGCAGAGTGAGAGCTATTCTCCACCCTAGACCCGGCTATGTGCCTAAGGTGCCAATAAATGTGGCACAGTCTATGATTCTACAGGCATTTCATTCTCCACTGCATGTCTCTTAGAGATGTCTTAAGGCCAATTCTCACTGCTGAGGACAGACGTTGACAGATGGCAGCATACAGGCAACCCCTGAAAATGTGGGTCTCAGTCCGCTTGTTTGTTGTGCACCAAGGTTCTGATGGCAGCATTCACTTACTTACTCAAAAGAACTGCACTAACAGAGCAATCGGAGCAGAGTTTGTTTTAATGAAACCAAACCTGCCAAGTCTGATGTGACAAGCAGGGCGGGGGCAAGAGCCGTAAAAAAAGGAGTTGTGCGGGTGCTAATGAGTCCAAAGGAGGAGCTCCGGAAGGATAAAGGGAGGAGTGACAACTGTGAGGGACAAGAGAGGACCAGGCCTGGACTTTATGTTTTGTTTTAGTTTATGCGGCAGTCGCCCGTGAGGGGCTGCTGTTTTACTTTCATTTTGTTTATGTTTATTTGTTGATTAAAGTTATGCTGATCATTTGCCAGTTCTTGCCTCCTTCTTTCCTGAACTTGAATTTGGTTACATCTGCTCACAAACTCAGACTTGTTTTGGTTGTGAACAACTTAATATTGTGTACTAACCAGTTAAGTGAATAACTCAATAAATCACTTGTGCAGAACTGTGGCATAAAAATGTCAGCACTTACTGGCACAACATTGTAACCTGCCGAAAGGGTCAGTGAATGAATCTGATTCCTTTCAATCTAAAAGCCACAATGAAACAGAATTTGCAACCGATTTTTTTCTTATGTATTATGATGTACATCTGAGTGTAACAGATTATCAAAAAAAAAAAAAAAAATCTCTTGTTCAGTTTGCTGAATTTGAGATGTGGCATTGCACTCTAAAAATAAATACGAGTTTGCAAATGATTGCAGAAGTCCAGCATGTGTCACAACAGAGAAGTGTGACATTTTCATCTGAAGACCCAGTTTTGATATTTTGATTAAACACAAGGTCCAAAAAAAATTAAAATGAAACCCACATGTATATATCATGCTCATATAGTATACATTTAGAAAACAGATAGGGTGAATTTTAATTTCATTTTGAAATGTAGACATACATATTTATTTTACATAAAGGTTGTCTCTACATAAAGGCATATCTGCTACAAGAATACAAGAATATTTTATGTCTAAAATGAGCTTTTCATTTAGTTTAGACACACTTCTATTTTAAGCTCTGCTCATACCCAATTTTATTTAAAAGAAACAGAAACAGCTCATTTTATCAGTGCAACAAATACAAATAGGCTACATATAAAGATAATTTTGCTGCACACACCCACTCAAAGGTTTTTGATTTAAGCTCTGCAGACAGATGAACTATAGCAGCTGGCACAATATGTAAAGCAGACTTCCTTTAACAAATCTCTGTAACAACAATAACTTAAAGAGAATCAAGGATACAAATTTGCATGCCAACACTGAAGCAAACAAACTAGAGGGAGCTCTGTGACTCCACTTAGTTACACCGCTAAAATAATTAGGATATAATGTGTAAAGGACACTGTGGAAAAAATGGCAGTGTTGAGTGTAGAACATAAGAAACATACAAACTGTCCAGCATCTGGACAATTTGGACAGCATCTGGACAATTTGGACACTATCTGACGTGGAGAGCAGAGAGGTGATTCGAGTGGGTGGAGATTACAGAACACTTAACATGTTGTTGCTTCAATATGAATTTTCCTTTTCTAAGCTATTGGATTTAAAATGTTAACCTGGCAGATGAAAAATCAGGTGGGAAAAAATCATTGAAAATGAATCAGACGGATCAAATTTCGGCATTTTAATGTCAGAGAGAATTGTGGGTCTCTTCTCTTTCAGGTCAACAAGCAGATTTTCAGTAACATCCTAGTAACCACCTAGCGATGCATTAGCAAACAAAACACCCTTTACTTCTTCAGAAAATCATGTGTGCATTAAATGGCAATAGGTATGCTTTTAATTCTGCCTGCTAACAAGTGTTTCTTGGATCACATTAAGTAGTCAATTTTTCAGGCTAAACTCAATATAGCTTCAATCTCTGCAGTAAATTTCAGTCAAATTCCCAACTCAATCCAAACTAGCAGGTGCATGTGCACAAGGGTCTTCAACCTAAAACAAATTGCAACAAAAGCACGTCCCAGATCTGATTATCTGGTCGTAGACAGGCCGCCAGATTGACTATAAATACTTTTTCAATTTGGACGATTAGAAGGGGAATCACTCTAAAGAGCTCGAGAGCTTTTGGGCCACGGCAGGTAATCCCTTTTTCTGCTAAAAGCTAAATACCAGGAGGAGAGATCCATATCTATTCCCCTGTGTCTGGAGCAAAGTCTTATCAGTGCAACTTCCAGCATCACCAAAGAAAGACTTGTTGCGTTAAGACCACAAACGAGAAGAGTGGGGTATCATCATCAAAATTAAATTAAGGCATGGACCAGTAAACTCTTTTTTTATTATGTATCTGGATGATTAGACATCTACATCCTTTGTTTTCATCTGAAGAAGCTTCCCTTATTATCAGTGCACCATGTGACTTCATGGATTTCAGGATTAAACTGAGAATCATTGGTGACCAATCGTGATTTGTCCACAGATAAGTGAAGGTGCATGTCACATACGAGAATGAGAATCATTGATAACACTATCGGATAATTTCTCATTATGCTAGTGAAATTACTCAGAATTCAGCAGCCTGTTTTAAAACTGCACACAGGTTTGTCTTCATGCTTGAGCCACAAAGAATATGACATGCTTTCAGAAATGGCAGCCTGAAGAAATTGAAGATTATAAGAATAGCCACATAATTTGATGGTCCGGGGCTAACCCTCGCCGTGAACTGCATGTCAAGTAGCATCTGCGTAAAAATACCATCCAGCCTCATAAAACTTATGTTCCTCAGCGCTTCCTCGGCTGTCATCTCTAGATAAATGGCCGTAAGCTGATCTCCTTCACCAAGTCGTTGTTATTATTAATGATGTTTTTTGGCAATGTCACTCTCAGTTTTTTTCTTTATGTGGACAAAGAAAACAGATGAATTTCATGGCTGTTTGCTGTTCTGCCAACAAATCAGAGCGTTTCAAATGTTTTACTAATCACCTGCGAGCCGTCCAATCATAGAAGGACCTTGTTGACTTTTAATCAGTGTGGCTTGTGACCCAGTCCTCACTCTTGCGGTAGCGCTCTATACGCCGACTCAAAAAAAAAAAAAAAAAAAAAGGAAATTGTTAATAGTTTTTTCTCACATCATGGCACCAAATAATTGATCCAGCAACAAGGAGCAAAAAAAGTTCACATTCTTATTCAAATTCTCTCTTCTTTCTGTCAAATAAGTGTTGTGGTCTTGCAATCAAACAAATAATCATTGTATCAATTATAATCTGCTGTTGTTTGTTGTAACTCCATGAGTTATTCTAGGAACACAGCTTTGGAATGTTTGGAAGATGGAAAAGAGATGAGGAGGCTGTGAAAGCAATTAAAACCAATCATGGCTTATCACTTTGATAAATGCTTGAATTAATTCCATATTGCTGCACTAATGTGGAACGCATGTTTCCACAACCCTGTAATTAAAAGACTTGCATCACTGGAAGTCTTTGTTAACCATAATTTGCACTAGTGATTCATTATTTTCATGTCGAAATAATACCGAATAGGTCACTGGGTTTCGTAATTGTTTTATTTCTTTTTATTTGCACCTTTGTGTATATAATGAAAATAATAATAAAACAACTGTCACAGTAATTCAGTAATATTTAAAAAAAAAAAAAACACTGACCCACAGTGGTAAAAATCCACCCACTCATTTTTTTTTTAAAAATAATTCCCATAAATCAGAAGCAGTGTTGCTCCAGATTTCCCCCTACTGTGATGTCACAGTAGGGCCAAGCCACACCCAGATCCGCCATGTTTATAACACCTATTGGTATAATGTCTACGCCACATAAATATTACAAATGTTCTGTTTTTGGATGTACCCATGAAAATAAGAGTCTCCATAGATTACTGGCATCTGAGCCACTGAGGATTAATTTCATTTATGAAAGAACTGTGCTGAAGAAACTAGGTAATGTCTATTTTGTGCAAATCATTTATGCCGGACTGCTTCGCAAACGAGAGTCAGTTCAGTGCTGGATTTACACAAAAGTTGATTATGAAATATGGGTCAATACCAGCATCCTACTACAGTTCCTACATGAGCACATGTACAACAATTTATAGATGATCATGATGGAACATGCTAATCGATAAGATGAATAAACTCCACAATAACTACATAAATTCATCAACTTACCATTCAGAAACGTAACTTCTTCCTGAGTCTGTGTCTGACTCCAGTTCGAACATGTAAGGCTGAACACTGCTACTACTAACAATTTTCTACATTTTATCTGCTGAGATTCTCCAGTTTTGTTGTTGCTGTGTATCCAAAGCAAGAGCTGTAAAGGCTCATTTGCATTTAAAGGGACACACGTGAAAACGGCGTGATTTTGCTCACACTCAAATAGTGGCAAATTGGACATGCTATAATAAATTATATGTGGGGTATTTTGAGCTGAAACTTCACAAACACATTCTGGGGACACCAGAGACTTATATTACATCTTGTAAAATGGAACATAATAGATCCCCTTTAAACATTTATCATTATTTGTAGTTACATGTTAAAATGAAAGAGCTAACACATAGTAAAGTTATAAATTGCATGGTAATAACCTAAAGCAACTCTCAAAATATTAACAGGCCTGTGTTTTGAATCTACATGCAACAGTTGTAGAAACTGTGGTGAAAAAAAAAGCCCCTCAAAAGAACAAAAATCAAAGCTTGTCTCATCAGGACTTGCTTATACTGTTAATCAATGACTAATTGCTATTGAAAGCCTCTTGCATAAACATCTCCAGGGATAAAAGAGCGCTCCTGACAGGCAAACGGCTTTACAAAAGCAAAAAGGAGCCTGTGTGGTGCATTGACCTATTGGGATTAATAATCTGAACACTGACTTCAGAAGCCAAAGCTTTAAAGCCCTTTAGTCACTGTAACGAAACCGAACACCTACGTCGTCTAACAGGACTTAAATGATCTTTCAATGCCAATGAACTTTTTACTGATTGGTGTATTGTAGAGTGCAACTTAACAAGCTAGCAAATGAGATAGTGAGCTCTTCAAATCCGCAACAAAAACGCCCGGGGCTCATTCAAGCACCAGAGGCAACTTTATGTCTGCTGACAACTTGATTTAACAACACTGCCGCTATTTATGTGTTCTTTTATTCCAGCAGCATGCAGAGCTGTGGTCATCACAGAGGAACTTATTGCTTTGGAGTTCTTAAAGCAAAGGAAAAGAATTTGACCTCAGCCATCTTGCTAAATTTGACCTCTACCTTTCACTTGGTTTTGTAAAGAGGTGCTCAGGTCCAAGACATAAGAACAAATCACCTCTAGCAGTGAATCGTATCAACTTCCTTTTTAGTTTCTTCATGTGAAGTTTTTAGCAAACCAAAGCAGATGATTACTGAGACTGGAAATACAGCAGCTTCCTGTCACTGGCAAACTCGGAGCGGAGTGTTCCCTCCAGAGACGCCTTTTCTAGGCCCTTAGAGAGGCTGTACTGCACTAGACTGCCAATGGGGGAGAGAAGGAGAAAGTTGGAGGACCTAATAACTCCCAGGTTTTAATTAAGTAACATGTCTTTGAGGGCAGCGTTGCAGAAAGTTCACAGCGGCCTACTTCTGGCTGGGTATGGAGGGCCTTCGGGGGTTTCTCCTCAGTGGAACATTCAATTGATTACGACACCTCACAGCCGGGCTGGCAAAGAAGACCTCCTCCAACACTTTGCTTTCATGCTGTGCAGACCTGTGATGTTTCCAGCTTGTCTTCGGCTGACTTTAATGATTTCTCTTCTTTTATTTTCTCTTAATTTTAAGGTTGTCCTGTGTGTGATATAGTGTGCTGCCTTTAGAAAGAACTTCTTAATAAAGAAAGGAGAGTTTGGGGAATATAGAGAACTATAAAACCGATCGTTTTGGCCTTGAATGCTGATTGGTCAATACCAAGGTCACATTTTCAAGTGAACCAAATAATATGCTGTTATTAAACCACATTACCATTGATTTTCCTGTTCAAGACTCATTTTCCCAGGGTTGTTTTTACCCCTGCACAAGTACTCAACATAGTGCTCTATTAAGCACAAGTTGGCATTTTTTTATTTATTTTTTTGCTCCATTTTTGACAATTAGATGTTGTTACAGAAAATGCGCTTTTTAACAATGGAGTTGCATTAATGCATTTTCTCACTGGGAATAATTACTGGCATCAATTGCATTAGAACATTTATTCATTTTTAGAAGTGTTTACCATGATGTAATGGCAAATAACACAATTGTTATTTGAATTTCTTCTTTTCAGACAAAACTGAACATGTTTTATGGTAATGGCAAGGTGAGTGCACACACGGCTGTTCCAATTGACAACAATGAGAAAGTATACTTCAGGAAAAATATGATAATTCTGCTGCACTACAGTACACCAAATAATTAAAGGGGAAATTTTTTCAATTATATTGAATTATACCATGGTCTGTCTGAATATTCGATTCATATTGGCTTGAAGGTGTCCATTAAAACCGTTTAATGCACAGGTAGTTTAATCAGTCAGTGTAATCACTGTTCTATATTAATGTGCTGCTTTCATTGAAGCACACACACACACACAGAGAGAGAGAGAGAGAGAGAGAGAGAGAGAGAGAGAGAGAGAGAGAGAGAGAGAGAGAGAGAGAGAGAGAGAGAGAGATTCTGCACACACAGAAACATTCAGAAGCACAGAAACTTGTTATCAACGCTGCTATTAGTAAAATAGCTTCTCTACTGAATCTTTACAATATATTTTTCAACAACGAGTGGGTAACACCGCAGTTCTGAAGTAATTAAACTCGCAGCTTCATTGTAAGTAGAGAGATGCTGCACAGATGCAGGTAATTCAAATCGCATCGCTTTGAATCGGGTGGTAACAGTAAAATATCCCTTACATATTATAAGTATAAGTTCATATAAATATTATATTTAAAGCTGCAGTCCGTAGTTTTTTCTCTTTGTCGCCATCTCTGATTGAAATCTGCAATTGCAGTTATTCGCAGAATTATCAATTTTACATTGGGTTTTGCCTCGGCACGGCACAGCGCGGATGAATCCAATGTTTTGAGGAGAATGTGCGGCTGTCAGTCGCCGTGCCGTTGTGGATCCTGTCATTCGGAATCACAGATTCTACTTTTTGGGAGTATGGCCAACATAAGAATTTTCACCGGAAAATATCATCTGAACAAGTAAGTAACATCTACTTTTATTCTGACCAACTACGGGGAAAAAAGCATTGCGGTAAATTATGCTGATTAAATCTATCACTTATCACGTCAAATCATGCAAATTATACTTTGTTCTCAAATTGTTAATGTTAACAACATCAGCATTGCGTGACTACATTTAATGCCCTTCCGATATTTATCCTTGTTTTTTCACTCAGGCCGGTTGCAGTCTCTTTTTTTCTGCAGCCACTCCGAAGTCTGAAGTCTTTTGCATTTTACAACGGGTGAATCTCCAGTTGTCACTGGTGATTGTCATTTGAACCTTTCTGGATCCGCCATCAAATTGATAAGTTTAATTATATCAAGTGCTGTGAGAAAAGGCTATAAATCTCCACCTCCAACATCCTCACACGCAACATAGCCTACTAGCCGAGACTCCTTCTTTATGTGTACAGATGTGGCGTAATGACACAAAGACATGCTTGAATTTCCCGTGGAAATTCACCAGTACCACTGGAGTAAAAAAAAATATTATAAGCTTACCGTTTTGAATCGAGCTAAGGCTAGTTTTGAACACTGGCTGGTTATGTACTTGCTCAAAAATTTATTTTGGATCATTTTTAACACAAATAAATTACGGACTGCAGCTTTAAAGAAAAAGTGCTATTTGGATCAGTTCCCTACTTTCCCCATTTAAGTTATTAGAGATTTTTAATAAAATAAATACACATACAACATACTTGCCACACAGGGTTAAAGAAAGACCATAATCATGTTTGGTACAAAATGTCCTGTGAGTTTTTCTTTCATAGAACAAAACCCACCAGACACACAGAAGGCCCTCTTGTTTGCCTGCCCGGAATATCACTGTATTTTACATTTTTCTGCCCTATATCAGCTAAAATATTTTTAAAATCAACATTCAGAAAGCAATCATACAGCAAACCTGTGGGAAAAAGACAGAAAGAATAAGCTCTGAAAAATGTGCCCCCCATAAATGTCATGGACACTCTCAGAAAGAAAAAAAGATGGAGAGATAAAATCAAGAAACAGGTTTGAAAAAGTTTCTATGGTTACTTCTGTGCCTTCAAGTAGATATATAAAATACTGTATGATAAATACAAGGACCAGCAAGAATATTAAAAAAGAAAAACAAAGACTGAGAACGAAAGTGGAAAGGTAGAGAGGCTGCAAAGAGCCAAGGATGAATAAAGAGAATATCAATCCTCCACAGTTTTTGTGTGAATTTCTAGAGAGTTAGGATATTGAATACATTATATAGTTGTTATATATTTAACCAAGGTGACAAACTAGTGGCAGGAAACAGAGAACATAGGACAACTAACTAGATAACTAAGACAGGCAAAATAGTAAAGGAATACAATGAAGATGAAACCAAAACTGAGCATATGACAGTATGGGCCCTATCTTGCACCCAGCGCAATTGACTTTGTACACTGACGCATGTATCATTCCTATTTTGCACCCGCGCAAAGCGCGCTTTTCCCTCCACAGAAGCACGTCACTAAAATAGGGAATGAACTTGCGCTCCCTGGTCGGTTCAGCGCTAAAAAGGAGGCGTGTTCCGGCGCAAACGTTCCTTCATGCTATTTTGCAGGTTTAGAAAACAATTGCGCCACTAACCAGGAAAAAATAGTTTAAAGTCAGTGGCGCGTTGCGCATGTTATTCATATGCTATTTTAAGGGCGCATGCTTGGCCATAATCAATGTAGCGTGTGCACAACGCAAATGCACTTTGATTCTCTCATCTACACAGAAGCAGCAGTTTTCATTTTTGCAAATCATACATTATTGCGATAGATAGATAGATAGATAGATAGATAGATTGATAGATAGATAGATAGATAGATAGATAGATAGATAGATAGATAGATAGATAGATAGATAGATAGATAGATAGATAGATAGATAGATAGATAGATAGATAGATAGATAGATAGATAGATAGACAATTTATTATAAAAGCATACATCTAGCTTACACATTTACCCAAATTATCATACGCCTTTTTAACCGAAGTTAATTTTGGTGTGTTTCTCCATCCCCAACGTCCCTGACGAGAACGTCGGTCTCCTCGGCTGTGAACCGCTCCTGGCGCACGCCTGGCAAATCCGCCGTTACAATAGGAATCCGCTTTAGAAAAAGCGCGTCTGCTCTTAAAGGGAATGTGAGATGACGCTCTGATTGGTTTATTTCACGTTACGCCCAAACCACACCTATGAATAATGAAGCTAGAGTCATTTATCCCGCCGGGAAAATAGCAACAGCACCAAGACCCGCCCACAAAGTTACTTGCGCTTTGCGCTTTGACACTTGCGTTTCAGATCGTTAAAATAGGGCCCTATAACTTAAAGGGGAACTTGGCAACTCTAGCTATTTCTTCGCTGATTTTCACTTTTGTTGTCGCATGTTTTCTCAACGAGCTCCCCCTACAGCCGTGGGACGTATATTTCACAACACTGTCGTAAAAAAACTCACTTGCGACACCCTCCTCCCCCCTTCTACCGCTGCTCTTGTGCATTTGTTATTATCGGAGCCGGCCAACTTTATCGTGTGGAGCTATGTCTACCGAGGTGGGTAATACATCATACACAGTATCATAGAACATTGTGTTTATGTCGAATTGCCGTAATGCAGTTTGTGTTTCTCGCTCGTTCTCGCTTCTCACGAGACTTCATATTTCCTACTTAGGGACGTTAGTCCCCATGTTGCAAGGTTGGTTTTCCGCCTTGGGAACAGGGATAGTCACAATTTTCACCTGAACAGGTTATTAAACCATCCAAATGATTTCTAAACGGTTTTATTAAGTTGAAATAGTTGCCTTTAAAAATTGAAGTTGAAATTGGTCAATTATTTTGATGAGTTAAAGTAATGGAAAAACATATGTTGATATATTGTTATAGTATTGTCACATCCGTCAGCAACGTACTGTATGTTTTTCCATATGTTTCGTAGTGATTTAAAAGATGAACGACTTAATTGAGTGTTAGATGATAAAGGAAAAGAAGAATGCAAAATTATATACTATTTCGATCAATGCAATAAATACAAAAATCTTGAATATCAAACAGTAACGGATTTGGGTACCGCTATATTGTGCATTATTAGTTCACTGCAAGTTATGAATTGACTCAAGAGTCAGTCATTAAGCTAATCTTATTTCCTCCATGGAATACATTGGAACCAATTTTGTTTTGCAACACTATTAGCTCACACAGAATGCGTTTTTTGTATTCTACTGCACTGCTTTTCCATTGCCTTTCTATGTAAACAAATACGTGTTGCATGTCTTTTGACCATTGTGCTTGTGTTTTGCCTCTTGCAGTGGCTCATGCGTAACATACCATTCTAAAAATGTTCCACAAGTAAAACACGCCTCTCTAGTCCTTGCATTTTTTTCCCAAGTCCACCGTCCTGCATCTCACATTTATAGGTCCAACCTTACAGCCAAAGGGAACGCTAATCATCATAATGGTGACATCAAATAAAACACAGTAATGAAATATGGTCAATTTTTGTATTGTAGTAATTTGAACTGAACTGATTTTGCATTTATATTGCATGCTGAATACAGAATTTTACTGTAACTAGTTACCGTTAAATCAAATCCTGGAAATATTTTATAGTGAGTTTATGACCTCACATCTCTGGTAGTGCAGAATTATGTATCACTGCATTACATATAAGGAGCAGTCTTCAAACAGCCTCATTCACCTGAGTAAAAAAAATTCTAAAGCCTTACGTGAAAAACATCAAGCATAAAGAAAGATCTCTGAAATGAACCGATGAAAGCACAATTGTAACATAAGAGTGTGGTAATGTACAGCACTTAGCTGTGAAGACACAGTCTGAATCCGCTCTGTCTGAAGACTGACAGCATTAAACGATGACTAAGCGAAAGGAAGACATTCATTAAATGGTGATTTGAGGCGAGAGAGCGCTGTCGCATGCATGGGGCCTGGCTGAGACACAGTAAGGATGGCGTTAGGCTGTAGAAGAAGTTGTGAATGTGCGTAAAAAGCGCCCGTGTCACAGGCCTGGCCCGCATTTCCTCAGTTAGCGGTAATCTCTCTGTGTCCAACCACTCTGATGATCTGGGAACCGTGCCACCCTGAGCTGGATTAGTGGAGAGCTAACAGGATCCTCCCGTTTTTCGGGTGGAAATGGCGCGGGGAGGATCGCGGATGGGGCATTACATTAATTACAACCTTTAGAAAGTAGGACGGCTATTTCATGCACCGCTTTAGGGATTGAGATGCGTGTGTGTGTTTGTTTTGCATACACCATTCTCTCTCGGTTTCCCTCACTTTCTCATTCATACAAAGGTGGTGGGTGCATTGACATCACATTACCTTCTTTAAACACTTGTAGCAGAAATTGTGAAAGAAAAATCCCTTTATACCACAACTGAATTCCTGCTCATGTTGTGTCATGGTTGGCCTAGAGACTAGCCATGTGCCTGACCCTTCTTTCAAGGGTTGCTAAAACATTATGATCTTCTTCATATATTATTTGGTATTTTTTGCTCATGCTCAGAACACAAATACACACACACACACACACAAAAAGAAACCCCCTGACAAACAGCTGATGATCATACAGCACATATAGAGCATGACAGTTTTTGTGTCAAGAAAGTAACAAATTGTTACATGTAAATTAATAAAAATGTAAAACTTGTACAAATTTGAGAGCTTTATACTCATGTATGAATGTGCAAAATATACACATACAAATGCATTTTAATTAATATTCTAGTAATTAAAAATTTAAAGTCACCATGAAATCAAAATAGACAATTTTTATTTTGTAATGGAATATTGCTGTTTATTATAAATGATTTATCTGTGCACATAATTTTTTTTTTTTTAAACTCTGTAACACTTTACTTCAATGGTCCACTTTAGACATTCTACTAACTATGAGTAACTTTGCAACTATGTTAACTCACTGTTAACTTCACTGCTAACTCATTTTCAAAATGTATTTTGTTAGTGGCTGCAATTCATTCATATAGTGAATTCCCCCCAGAATGTGACGTGCTCTATACACTCGTCAGTGGCTTCAATGAGTTTATTTCCCAGTTTCATGATTCTGGGGTGGACGGAAATGCAATCCTGTGCTTTCTGTCTGAGTAAGAGAACTATATCTGTGGCATAAAGCCCCTTCACCTCTGAGAGCAAAGAAAAGCCAACAACCTCTGTGAGGTTAACACATCCTGACAGTGGCCTCCTCTGGGCTAGAGACTTTCGGCCAACTCTCTCTTTGTTTCTGCTCGGCAAGGGGAGATGTCTAGTAGAGATGAAAGTCTAAGCATGGGAGTGGAACTTGTTCAAATTTGAACCGATAACATATAGGTTATTATAAGAGCAACAAGGGGAAAAAATATTGATTTTTGTTTTTTAATTATATGGGTGATAGACATTTTCAGTGCAACCCCAGTAGTACACACACACACACACACACACACACACACACACACACACACACACACACACACACACACACACACACACACACACACACACACGCACGCATGCATGCAAACACATCATATATGGGTCAACGACAAATAAAGCTTCAGAAAAGGTTTTTTTAATCCTTTCGAAATTGATGTAATGCATATTTCTAAGTCAGGAACAACGTGTTTAAACAAGATTTAAGTGTTACATAACATTTCAAAGTGTTGAAAATTCATATTTTTACTTTACAATCAAATATTTGTTAATATATACCTCATTTTATTGTGAAATATTAGCAAAGTAACACTTAAGACTAGCATCTTTAGCATCTGATTTTACTTTTAAAGTCAGAAAAATAATCATACAAGAGTAAATGCATTCAATACAATAACTATTCTCAATCTAGTTTTCAGCCATTTGTTCACTTTGACCATTATTTGTTGGCTGAAATCAAGAAATGACATGGTTGCACCACCTGAATATCTGTTGTGCCACCTGACAACATTAATAATGACAGAATAATGTTGAATACTTTTTTTAAATATTATCATTTCAATTACTATAAAAGTAAGTGTTTTAGTAAACAGTCTATTAAAGTAAAAGCAGTAAGTTGATCAAAAACAGAATAAATCATATGGCATCACATTCAAAATGCAATAGATTGGTTAGATAAACTGTAATCGATTTTGACTAAATAACAACAAGTCATGTTTCATATTGATGCAAAAAGAATCATCAGCTTAAGTCAGTTTAGAATTTTAAATTAAAATAATGTAAAAAAAATATTCATCAAAATGTTTAAAACATTAAATGCAGCAGCTTTATTGATACACTTTATAACTACTAAATATAATTCATCACCTCTCATTTCTTTTTGCAAGATATGCTTGTATTTAACTACAACATGTAAATCAATAATCTGCAATGCACTTAGTGTATATACATGTTTTACATTGTACTTATATTTGAAAAAATGGCTGCATATTAAATTTATAATTAAATTCTGTAATGACATCTATAATTACAGTTGACCCTTTCCTTACCCCTTAATCCCTTAATCCACCCTTAAACCTATCCATATACCACCAAAACCTATTCCTAACCTTATCCCTATACCACATCAGTAGGAGAAAAAGTGTTTTGCAAAACAATATGAACAAGTACACCATTATAACCATTTTATGTGAGTACAGAGTAGTTAAAGACACCAAAAATAAAGTGTGGCTGATTTTTCTTTATTATTTGTTTTGCTTTTTTTTTACCACAGTGGAACCGTTGCACATCCAAGCAGCACAGCAGTAATGACTTTATGAACTTCTTCACTTTATAACTATGTTAACTAAAAATTATAACTATGCAACCGTCTACTACAGTATCGCATCAGGCAGTGCATTGCAGTCTCCCTGAGGGAAAATTTGATTTGTTCGTTGCTATAGAAGAAGGAAGAATTTACTAAACTCGTTAAATCATCTAAATCTACAACATGTATGTTAGACCCTATACCAACTAAGCTACTGAAAGAAAAACTTCCAGAGGTCATAGATCCTCTTCTTAATATCATTAATTCATCTTTGTCATTAGGATATGTACCGAAAACCTTTAAGCTGGCTGTGATTAAACCGCTTGTTAAAAAAACGCAACTTGATCCTACAGAATTAGTCAATTACAGGCCGATCTCGAATCTACCTTTTCTGTCAAAGATATTAGAAAAAGCAGTGTCTTCACAACTACGTTCCTTTCTTGAAAGAATTGATATCTGCTAGGATTTCCAGTCAGGATTTAGACCGTACCATAGTACTGAGACAGCTCTCATTAGAGTCACAAATGATTTGCTCTTATCATCCGATCGTGGTTGTATCTCTCTATTAGTGTTACTCGATCTTAGTGCTGCATTTGATACTATCGACCACAACATTCTTTTAAATAGACTAGAAAACTATGTTGGCATTAGTGGAATTGCACTAGCATGGTTTAAATCATACTTATCTGACCGTTATCAGTTTGTAGCAGTAAATGAAGAGATGTCTCATCGATCACAAGTTCAGTATGGCGTACCACAAGGCTCAGTACTAGGACCGCTGCTGTTCACTCTGTACATGCTACCCTTAGGAGATATCATTAGGAAACATGGCATTAGCTTTCACTGTTATGCCGACGATACTCAGCTGTATATTTCTTCAAAACCTAACGAAACTTACCAATTCACAAAACTAACGGAATGCATTGTTGATATAAAAAATTGGATGACTCGAAATTTACTACTACTTAATTCTGAAAAAAAAAAAAAAACAGAGATTCTAATTATTGGACAAAAAACGTCCTCATGTAATAACCTAGAATACTGTCTAACACTTGATGGCTGCTCTTTTAAGTCTTCATCGTTGGTTAGGAACCTGGGTGTGCTCTTTGATACCAATCTGTCATTTGAAAGTCACGTGTCTAGTATCTGTAAAACTGCATTTTCCCATCTTAAAAATATATCTAAATTACGTCATATGCTCTCATTGACAAATGCGGAACATTTAATTCATGCGTTCATGACCTCAAGGCTAGATTATTGTAATGCTCTACTGGGTGGTTGCCCTGCACGCTTAAAGGGATAGTTCACTTTGAAATAAAATTTTGGTATGTTTTAGCTTACCTCAAGGGCATCCAAGATGTAGGTGTCTTTGTTTCCGCAGTAGTTTCAATTTTGATATTTGTAGGTCAAACCGTTCTTGTCTGTCAGTCATATAATGCAGGTCGATAGTCACTGTCTCAAAACACAAGCACAGAGTCCAAATTAAAACAATTCCCCATCGTCCAAATTAAACAATTCCCCATCATAAGTACACATTGATGGCCTAAGACACGAAACGAGCGGTTTATGTGAGAAGACGAACAGTATTTATATCGTTTTTACCTCTAATAACAAAGCCACGTCCAAGTGATCTGAAGGCGCGGGCGCTTCCTATTGTGTGACGTATGCGCAGACTGTTGCATATATATATACAATAGAAGCCGCCTTGGCTACGCCAGTTCAAGCAACGAGGTGACATCAAGCATTTATGCTCAGGAAAACAAACTCCATCCACGGGTTCCTTAACGCTGGGTTTTTTGGGAATCTGTGCAGGGTTGTCTTGCCCTGGCAACCAAAAACACACTTCTTTGGTGACATTGACTTCCCAAAAGCCGGGCAGGGCGCTTTGATGGCGTACTGCTTTCAATCTCTTGCTCTGGTTTACGAGTGCGCGCGCGCCCGCGATCTTACCGGAGAAGTGCCCTTAGGACCCATATAAGGAAATTCCGCTCTATCTTACGTAAGACAGAGCCATACTCGAAAAAAAACTTTCCGAAACTTGTGACAAACCGGAAGGAGTATTTTTGGAACAAAAATACTCCTTCAAACGTACAACTTAGTTTTTGAAACTTTGTCCATGTTTAGCATGGGAATCCAACTCTTTACCAGTGTAAAAAACTCAGTATGCATGAAATAGCATTTCACCCCCCCCCCCTTTAACGCATTATAGTCCTTCACGTCTATTGCGATATCAAAATTCCGGCCAGTTGATAATACCTAGAATATCAAAATCGACTGCTGGCGGGAGATCCTTTTCCTATTTAGCACCAAAACTTTGGAACAGTCTTCCTACCATTGTCCGGGAAGCAGACACACTCTGTCAGCTCAAAGCTAGACTAAAAACACATCTCTTTGACTTAGCATTCACATAATACATTATAGACTTCTATAAGTCAATGTTAGGCTGCATAGATTAGGTCAGCTGGAACCGGGAACACTTCCCATTAATCCTGATGTACTTTTTACATCATAAGAAGATGGCATCTACACTAATTTTAGTGCCTTTGTTTATCACAAGGTGTTCCCGCAGCCTGCCAGATCCAGGCCGTATCCAGATCTGATGAATGACCTGCGCCTGGACCCGATGACAACGCAGTGCTAAAGGGCCAACTAGTCTCTCCCTATGGAGGATTCCTTCCTTTACCACTCTACAGATAAAGCGTTGTCGGGAAACTCAATTCGCATACCTACCCCGAATTGATAAAATAAAATAAAATTCTGTATCAAAAATTATAAGGAAACCCCAGTACTTTGTTTAGGCTTGGTTATAGGGAATTCCAAACCTGCACACATATATTCAAACGCACATAACTATAGAACCAATTCTTAATGCGCATGTGAATGCCATCAGCGTTTCTCACAGGTTCACGTTTAAAGTCTGTGTAGAGAGAATTGAGTCGTCTTAGCGGCCCCTAATTTAATAACAAATGATCGTTGCGACGGAAGCGAATCAATCAAAACTAACTTTAGCTGGAATATAACTTTATTAAAGAACCGCTATAAAGCCAAAACAAACTCTGTTACCTTAAATTATACGTTTATCTCTGTAAAGCTGCTTTGAAACAATCTACATTGTTAAAAGCGCTATATAAATGAAGATGACTTGACTTGACATCTCCAAGCAACAGGCAATGGTGTTTTGTTACTATGTTTTGTTACTGAATTAATCTTTTAAAGGGGTAATTTGAGTGAATGATTCAATAGCCTATTCATAAAGACATTCAACTTCATCACCAAATGAATCAGATGAATAAATGATTCAATGACTCACTCAGTAAGACTTGATGCTATCTATAGCCAGTATCAGTACTAAATATATAATTTTCAATATTCAATATTTTAAGGAAACTTCATTTTTCCACCATTTCATATTTGTATTCAAAATGTTATATTTAAAACAATCTCATAATTTATGCAATTGCTACTGCTGTGTAAATGTATTCATGCTACATCTGAGATGCATTAAAAATGCAAGTGAAGCTTGATTCGTTATTTAACATTTATGTAACATAAAACAATGACACAATTATAAAACAATGCTAATTAAAAATGTAAATTAAACATACATGTATTTGAACATGCACATGTTTATTTAATTGAATTTATTCAATTAAATTTTAATCAGTTGGAACAAAGGTGCAGTGCAATAAAGGAATTGGATGTGAATACATAATACAGAGGGCTGTACTGAGTTTTTGAATTAATGGAAACATTGCCAAATGAGGCTAAAGAATATGTTAAGCCAAAACATTCAGCCGACACAATCACTTGAGGAAACAGACTAACATAAGCAAAAATGCAAGAAACTGTTATAAGTTCATTATCATCTCTGTGCAAGTTTCATGAGCAGGCCTAAATTATGGATGTCATCAAACTTTTGTCATTACATTTCAACTGACACCATCTCAGTTTGTTTCTGATGTAGGCAAAATCTGCCACAGGAGTTTTTCCCTCAACTGGCTTGTGTCAAAAGGAAAAAAGGAGCCACTAAAAAGCTCTGAGCTTTAACAAGAGTCGGCCCTGGCATGTCCCACTGAAAAACTGCCTTTGCATGAATCTCTGTACTTCATGTTATTGAGGGTAATGCCAATTGGGCTAATACAGTGATTGAGAAGAGCTTACTGCCGCCGCGCTAGAGAGACGACAGCACTTTTTAAAAGATTTCTGGGAGCTTGGATAGAAAGAAGGGAAATTCTAGGATGGGAGGTGGGCTGGATAGCTATGAATTTGGGGTGCCTGACAATCATTTCTTATAAAACTTTCCCACAAGCTACTTTATGCCAAAGTGGAGGTGGATTTGTAGATTTATTTCGAAGACAATTTTTTTGTCAAAAGGTGTGCTGTGTCTTTTAGATGTTTTTCAATGGTTAATACATTCAACTTTTTAGAATGGCTTTATCATTTTTTTATGTTTAAGTTTTTACTCCCAGACCCAGATTTTCATGAAATGATGAATGAAAATCCATCATAAAAATGATGAATCACAACATTTAGAATGTTCATGTAATATACGTCATACATCCATGTCTGAGTAGTATGTGTATAGGCTAATACATCCATATGTATTTATTTATATAAATAATACTAATTATGCATTTATTATAATACTTTAATTTACATAAAATAAATTGCAATTTTAAAGCACAAATTTTATGTTAATTATTAATGTTTGTTGCAATGTTTCATCTAAAAAATGTCTTTTTAAACAGTAATCATAATAGTTGCACTATAAATGTTGCACTTTATACGCCTGTCCAAATCACACCTGGGACTAATTTAATTTAATAATACAGAGGTATCAACTCTTTCTCGCCGCCTTTATTCAAACTTCTGTACTGGAATGCTGGGCACTTAAGATCAAAAGGAAAGCACGTAAAGTGTAGTTTCTTTTGTGTTTGGTGCACATTAGATTCTGAGGTCAATGCAAGCCATGTAATGTAAATGTAGTGCTAATTAGAATGAAGTGTAAAAGAAAGAAGAAGAAAGGATTGAGAGTTTAAGTTCGGTTAGCAAGTGTGGCAGTTATTTGCCACACTTGCCAATTGTATATAAAGATATCGTAAAAGATATAGCTCTCAGAAAACTGTATTCAACTAAAATTCTAAACAAATAAGTAATTCAAGTGCTGGCGTACACGGTTAGAGATGTTCCTTGGTCTAGAATGCCAACAAGTCCAAAGGTCAGTAAAGCCAACTAAATTCTGCAGGACAGCAACCCGAGGCAGCTCACTCACCATGGACCACAGTCATACAGCGTTCAACTGCGAGGTTAAAGTGTGCTCTGTGTTGTTAGCGGGGCTAGAGCTCTCGACTCGTTTGTTTAGGCTCATTAGGTCAGTAATGAAGTATAGCCGAAGGGGAAGTTCATGAGTAACAGCCCATATTTGTACTAAAGCGACAGCCTGCATCGGCTTTCCCTTAGTTCTGGACCAAATGCACATTTAGCTGAGACATATGGAAAACTTTCCAAAGTCTGCAGCCGCTGAACTTAATGTGTGTTGTCATTTCAGTTAAGCTTATTATCTGCGTTCTTCCACTACCCCGTACTGAAGCAAAACACAAGCAGACATCTGCCGAGATAGATTGCGGCCAATGTTTTGATACCTTTAGTATGATATTTAGTGACAGTAAGTGTGTTTTGGAAATGGATTCGATTGACCTTACACTGACATGCTTTCCTCAGTCTTAATCTTCTGCACAGGAATCGCCGCCTGACAGAAACTACTAGGGTCACATCTGGAGTGCTATAGATTGTTTAATCCCTAACAAGTGTCCACTGTGAGAAAGATCCATTTACTCCTCTTTTGTAGCTTTGGGATTTGATGAAAATAAAGGACCCCTGCGAGGTGAGATCATTAAAGTGCACAATTTAAAGCTGTAAAAAGACTTTGGAGGGGAGAGGGGGGTGGATTAATTGAATGAATTGTGGCTGCTAATTTTTTTTTTTTTTCATTTGCTACGTTGTTGTAGATTGTGGAGACTACCGCAATCTGGCAGACTTTACAGTTGTAGTGTAATATCAGCCATAAGCAACAATTTTCCCCTCTAATTATGTCAGCATTCGGGCGGGGTTTTCCGTTTTTTGGCCACT
The DNA here is from genome assembly GCF_964197995.2 of Scardinius erythrophthalmus. Classification (NCBI taxonomy): domain Eukaryota; kingdom Metazoa; phylum Chordata; class Actinopteri; order Cypriniformes; family Leuciscidae; genus Scardinius; species Scardinius erythrophthalmus. The sequence goes on from NC_138243.1 coordinate 11,759,480, forward strand.
AGAGGCCCCCATTGTGCTTTTTGTCTGATCCTTTTGTTTTCCCTTGTTTCCAGTTATTATTTGCACCTGTGCCTCGTTTCCCTTAAATGTATTTAAACCCTTAGTTTTCCCTAGTTCGTTGCTCTGTGTTTGAATGTTAGCACCCAGCCTCAGTGAAGCTGTGAACGTTTGTTGCTTCAGTTGGACTCTCTTGTGGTGCACATTTATTTTTTGGATTATCTTTTGAGGCTGTACCTACTTACCTTGTGGATTTACCTTTTGTCTTGGTGGATTACCCTTTTTTCTTTTGGAATTACTTTTGATGTTGTGGATTGATATTTTTGCCTGAAGAACTTTACTTTTTTTTTTTACATTATTAAAACACCGTCTCTATTACTGCTGTGTCTGCCTCATCTTCTGGGTTCTGCTGATTAATAGTGGCTCAGTTTGCTAAGTGACTGTTTCTCACACTGGAGGCCCGAGTTCGTAACCGGGTCCTGACAAATAAAGTTTAACTTTATACTTTAAATATGTCTGGTTATGAACAGTGTGAACAGTAAAATCTCCAATTCCGATTCACATTTTTGTTAACAAGTACAGTTAATGTTCAAATCAGAGAAAGTCACCAAAAGTTAGAGCCATTTTACACCAGTTTTTACCTAAAAGGAAAGCTGATAAATATGTCAGAAGTTTTTTTCATGTGCAAACATTAGTATTCAGTCTCCTCCACTGACCAGTTCATAAGATGTAAATAAACATGTGCATGTTCGTAAGAAGGTAAACATATGTAAACACAGCTCTTATGATAATAAGGCTCCGGTAAACATACACATGACTCATTTATCAAGCAAGTTATTTTTTAATCTGATTGAGAAGGTTGTCGTAATCAAGCTGTTACATGCTTAGTTCTGGGGTCTGAAAATGTTTTAAATATAAAGAAAAAATGATAGATTCTCCATTTGTGATTAGCCAGGCTAACGTCAGACCTCTTCTCATTGAGACGTGGTCTGGGAACCATATGTTCATTTTCTCGTATTTGAGGCGTGATTTACGAATGCCCAGAGCCGTTTATTGGGCGCTACGAATGTCTATCAAATGCGCCTGTACGTAGCTCATAGCCAATCGTTTCAATTATGACAGATGACGTATTTAGAGCGGCAGAAATTCGACGAAATAAACTTGCGTTCTAAACTACTTAGAGCACTATCTAAGGCTGCATCGAAAGGTAACTTCGCGTCTCCTGCCATGTTGGATCCATAAGATATAAACAAACTGCTTCAGTGTGTCGCATTGACGTCGTCATCGTCTTGTTGCTCCCTCACCATTCTGTGATTGGTTCCCTTTTTGAGGGGAAAATCTGGTCCATGGTATCCAGGCTGCCTAGCAACGTGAATAAAATCGCGCTGCGTGCAAGGCAGCATGGGGAAACCCAGGCTAATTTGTGATGTGGTGGTGAGCTATAACACACATCCGCGTTCTTTCCGCATGTCTTTTATGTGTTTATAAGAGGTTGAATTAAATTCAAATACTGTCAATCAATTCAAACTGCCCTTATTACTTCTGAATATAGTCTACTTCATAATAGTATGAAAATGTATATGGTTCAGAATTTTTTGAGATATCAACCTAAAATCTGTTCAGAGTATGTATTTTATATAAAATCAATTTACATTTTACATTTTCATAAACTTAAACTTCTATATATTTTTTTATTTCACTTTCATAACTTTTTCACTTCTACAATAATCTGACTCCTTAAAAAGAGACCAAACTTAAGTCTGTACTCCAAAGTATTCAAGATTTATAACAATTTAAAGTGGAACTGTCATTTTTGAGTCTATGCCCCAAAAATGGGACTGACAGTTAAGGGATGAAATGTGACATGTTATGTAAGAAAAATGATTAATATTTTAATTGCATTTTATTTCTAATCACTCTTACATTTATATATATAGTATGACAATATATTTTAATGTGTGTGTATTTAGGATACATAAAAGCCATAAAATTAGCCTTAGCACCATTATAAATAGAACATTTTTTTGAAAAGATATTGTCTACCACCTGCTTTAATAGTGCAACATTATCTCTTCCAGGCAAATAGAGCTGAGTTTTGTGAAAAAAACAATCTACGATGAGTCTAATTTGCATAATATGCTTTAGCAAGGAGGTGTGTTTACACTGAAAATGGCAATGTCCTACAGTACGTTAGGCTGGTTAGCGAATAAGATGCAGGTTCCCCCCCAACTGTTTAGTTAATTCACCCCTTCTGGTCCTCAACTGCAAGACAGTGTTTAACCTATAACCATGTGTGCACTCTAAACAGAAGGCCGCTTGGTGTACAATTACAGCAGTTTGGCAAAAGAGCCAACTGTGCGATGTATTTTGCCTCTTAAAACATTTCTCGCTGGGAAGAAGTGGCTGTCAAGCATTTTGAGAAAAGTGTAATTCCAAGAGACCAATTTAGACCAAAAAGGAAGCCGGTTTTAGGCTAATCTTTCTCCAGACTTCGGTCTCTCTGGGTCACTCTGTTGTGCTCTTTCCCCCCTCGTCTAAGTCCATTCTACTTTACCTTTTTCGGAGGCTAAAGCATTCCATCACCAGATAACAGTAAAAACACTTTCTGCCGAGAAAAAGGTCAAGGCTATACTTTTGTGAAGGTCAGCTGTCATGTTGGCATGTCTGAGGGAAAGGACTAACCTGATTGAAAAAACCCAGCAGCCCGAGGGGTGAAGCCGCTTCCTGGGCGAAGGTGCGGTGGGTGTCCTTAGGCAAGGTGAGGGGTTACAGGGGCTTTTAGATTGAATTGTTACCCATGAGAAGAATGTCAAAGAAGTAAACAAAGGAGGATGCAGACTGCACCGTAAACAGATGTTCGCTTTGTGTTTATCTCACCTTCTACCTGGCAAACAACGTAATCTGACTCTGGAATTCTCCGGAATTTATATATTTGTCAACCAAATCCTTAGCGCATAAGACTGATGACTTTGAGGCGAGGCTCGAGACTCAAGAGATAAAATCCCATCTGTAGCATATGCTAAAAGATAATAAACTCCCTTCATGAAGCTTATGTCAGGAATATGAATGCTGTATAATAGTGATTTTCTTAAACAAGCAATTGATTGTGTAGTTTAATTAATGTGAGTGATGAGCTTTGACCATGGCCTGAATCCATGCCAATAAGAGAAGCTAAATCATAATCGTGTCAGAGTGTGGCACAGAAACCATTACAGAAAATCAATTTCTCTCTCTCTCCCTCTCTCTCTCTCTCTCTCTCTCTCTCTCTCTCTCTCTCTCTCTCTCTATATTCTTTTTTTTCTTCTTTTTTTGGAGTGATCCCCACCTCTCTCCCAGGTATCTCCTTTGAAGCATTTATTTATTGATTTTCTAACCCCCTCTACTTTGTTGTGCTTTTACTCTCTGCGCTCATCCTCTTTTGCTTTTTTGTCAGGGATAGGTTTTGCAAATTTCCCAGCGGGCATGGTAAAGGCATTTAAGAATTTTTCTGAACATAAGGCTGTTCAGTCGTGAGCGGGGTGCTGTGTAGATGTCTGTTCCTTTTTGAAACTCTGAAGATTTTGAACTTTTTTTTGATAAAAGATTTGCCAGCACAACAGGCTTCGCTTAGAACACTTGTCTTTTAAAGTCTGGAGGAGGCTTGGGTTATAGGTAACAGTTTGACAGAAAATTTTACAGTTTTAAAGGCAGCACAAGCTATTCGAATTTGAATGTATTCATTTTCCTTTTTCTGCCATAGAAAATATAAAAATGATCTGCAATTTGAAAATCATGGAACCTTGAACAGGTCAATTTACACTAAATACAACCAGGGCCGTCCCAAGCATGGTACGGGGCCCAGTGCGATTTAGAGGAAGTGGGGCCCCCCTCGGTCTATGCGCGTTTGCTTTCCAGGAGAGTGTGGGGCGGGGGTGTTATGGGGGTGTTGTGAACAGACCCTCCTTTGGTCTGTTCGCGATCGCATTTCTTTCTCCCTTTTTCGACTAAAACCGCTGTATTATTCATGCCAGGCCAGTAGTTGGCGATGTCACTTTGCAAAGAAACACTATGCGCCTATAGACAGAACACGTAATGCACATGACGTCACCGTTTTCACAAATTCTAGCTTTTGTAGTTTATGGCAGACGGCAGTAGACGATAACGGTATCATTTTCAAAAACTTGCACTTTGAAACCCGTTTTCAAAAGTTTGCGTTTTCAGGCCCCCAAAAAGTCGTTGTCTTGTAAATGAACGGCCAAAACGCATAATTTTTTTTTTTTTTTAGTTGAAAACTGCCCCTTAGTTTAGTTTGAGGAGTTACAAACTTTTTCGTTTTTAGTAAGCCTACATCGTTGTCATGTCAACGTACCCTAAAAGGCACTTCATTACTCCAAATCTAATTAAAATAAAAATGGCTTCAAATTTATTTTAATTTGTTACTCAACTCACTAATATTATATTATAAACAATAAACATAAAAATAACTATTAGACTAGACCGTGCTTATAATGTTTATTTTTTTTTTTTTTTTTTTAATGAAACCAGTTTGCGCATTAGTGATGGGTCATTCATGAACGATTCATTCATTGCGTCTGTCACGTGACAAATGAACGAAAGACTCGGAAGGTAAAGTAATTATTTATGTTCCCTGTAACTGAATTATAATGATTTCTTAATTCAGAATATGATCAAGATCATATTGGCTGTTAAAAGTATAACATTTAAAGCCACTTTAATGAACGAAATGACTCAAAAAAGGATTTGTTCATTTTGATGAACGAGATCGAACAAGTCAGTAAAATGATTCGAACTTCCCATCACTAATGCACATTAACTTTGGTAGCCCTAAAATTCTTAAACTAAACTAAAATCGAAATAAACGGAACTATAGGAAACTCAAAAAGCTAAACTAAAACTAACAATAGTGATGTAATGTTCTGAAACACAGAACATCAATGGTAGAATTGAAATCTCAGAGCAACAAGAAACAAAACTGAGCACATCGACAAAACAGCCAACACTAGACAAGACCTGACAAAGAACATGGGAAACACCGGGGTATAAATACACAAGGACTAATAAAATGAAGAGAATAACACCTGGGAACAATCAAGACTAATGAACAGGGGAACCAATCAACAAAAGGACTACAAAAGACTACAAATCCTAACACAGCAACTGAACATAAGCAGTGAACACAGAAACAATAGGAACATAACACTTCAACTTAAAAGTCCTAAAACACAAGACAGGAATTATGACAAGTGAAAAGTAGCTTGTTATAAAAAATTAAAAATAAAATAAAAAAACTCGTTCTTATTTATTGCCCATCACTAATTTCTTTAATATTAGCCTGTACCCTCCAATTCTATTTAACTTTTGGGGTTGTTTAATGGAGATTGCACATTATTGGCTGGCACATCTAAAAACATCTATTCATTTTCACGAGGACCCAACTTAAAGATATTGCTTAGCTTTACACTAAAGACGATCAATCACAATGTAGTTTTCCATTTCACCATCAGAGTCTGCTGCTCTTAATCTTATTTTAGCTTTATGGTTAAATTTAATGACAGAAAGAATCTTATTATTGTAGATCTTGTTAGTCAAGATAAACCTTTGGCTTTACTTTTAACCCCACCATCCTTTTCTTGTACCAGCCAACACAGTCTTTCATGGAATTGCATTTTTTTAACAACTAGATTTTTGGGAGCGTTGTAAATTGCTCTCTCAAAGTAATTTACTCTCCCTAGTCAAGTTATATTTCTAGGCTCTTAACTTACAATATAGCAAGGTCATCATTACTGTTAATTTGCTTGCTTGTTTTTTTATTTTATTTTTTATTTTATATTATTTTAAGATATTACTGGGAAACTGAGACCTGTGCAATAGAACTGACATTTGCATTCCGATAGTGATCTCTGCCACAAGAAAGCTGAGAGGACTGCCAGATATGGCCTCGTTGTTCCGGAATCCTGCTAGATTTTCCCCCAGAATGCTTCTCAGCATTAGTGTCAGCTCAACCATTTCACTGATACTTGTAATGCTACCCAGGACTTTCTGAAGTTTAGAACAGTTTTGATACTGACTCCACAGAGCAAATACAGGTCATCGAATTTAAAGGGACAACCAAGATCTGACCTGAACAAATGTTGAGTTTTAAATACAAAGTTCATCCAAGAATTAACTTGTAACAAAATTAACATCATTTATTCACCTTCGTGTCATTCCAAACTTGTGTGTCGTTCTTTATTCTGTGAAACACACAAAAAAAGATGTTTGGAAGAATGTCAGTGCTGCTCTTTTCCATATAACAACAGTGTATGTGATATTGCCAGTATCTTAAAAGTAGCATGTTGACACCAGTTGAGACATCGTGAGAAAAGAGCAGCTTGGATATTTTGCCAAACATCTCATTTTGTGTTTCATGAATGGAAAAATAGGAAAAGTATATGGAGTTGAAATTACGAAATTTTGAGTAAAAAACAAATTTACTATTTGCTATATTTTCATGATTAGTACTACCACTAAATGTTCAAGATTAAAGCGTTTTTGGCCTTGGTGTTGGCTGCTTAATGTCAGACAAAATGATAAAAATTTAATAAAAGTATTTTTAACAATGACTTGCAAACAGCACCAAAGCTGCTTTGCACATAAACCCCCGATTACCTTGAATTTGAAGGCAGCTTGGCAACAGTGGAAAATTTTGGTCTTTGTGTGGCCTTCATTAATCATAGTAAGAGTTCATACAGTGCACATTCAATTAATCACGCCCCCGAAGAGAAATGTAAGGGCACTCTAATTAAATAAATGGGGTCTGGGTTGTGGGGTCTAATATTAAATCAATAAAAATACAAGAAGTGTGTACACAGTTACCAGACTGCCATCGAGCTATGGCACAGCACTGATCTTCACAGGGTGAGAATATCTATTCCTGTGCCATGGGAAACAATATATTTTAAAATGGCTGTTTATTGTAACTACGTGGTTTGGAGGCACAATATCCTGCGACTGCTTGGGGAATGTGCCAGTGACAAAAGTTAAATGATTCAAACTAAAAGCAAAGATTTTTAATGCATTTGGATGTTTCTTATATTTATGCATATAATGCTTGCACAGTGACACGGTCAAGATATTTCAACTCATGCATTGCTGTTACACATTAGAATACTTACAAAGACAAATGATTTATGGGTTCATTTACAGGTCATAAGAAAGCATTTTACCAAGATGTACCTGCATCATACATTTATTTAAAAGGAAAAAAAATGCAACATCCTCAAAAAAAAAAAAAAAAAAAAAAAAAAAATATATATATATATATATATATATATATATATATATATATATATATATATATATATATATTTTTTTTTTTTTTGTCAAAAACTATGTGGATATATGTGCTTGGCAGAATATAAAAACTATGTGATAATAATATCTGAAATTATTTTTTCATGAACAAATGTTAATAAAATCAAAACCAAAAACAAATTTATAGATTTAAAAAAAAAATTATATATAGGTCAGCTGTCTTTTATATAATTTTATTATATAAAATTATTATAATTACAAAAAATTGCGGCTGGGCAACGATTAATTGCGATTAATCGCATCCAAAATAAAAGTTTGTGTTTACATAATATATGTGTGTGTTCTGTGTATAATTATTTTTTTTCTGGATAAATACACACATATGCATGTATACATCACGATTAATTGTTGCCCAGCACTACTAAAAATGTATATAAAAATATGCAGACATGTAAATAATGAACAATGAATATAATGGGACAATACAAATAATAATTGGCTTGAGCCATTGAATTTTCTTCTTGAATAATTAAACAAGTTATGAAACTTATGCTAAGCTTATGAGTCTGACTGTAGTTGACAGGACAAGGAAAGATGCTAGACAATAGGAGAGAGAAAGAGAGACAGAGAAAGAGCATTTGTTCTTCACAGCCTCCCAGAGGGTAACAACAGACATCTTAATGCCAGCATGATGAAATGGAGGTACAATTGTCCCTTCTCCTTTTTCTTTTGTGGATTTAATACTGTGGAAGCATCTTTCTATCCGCATAAAACTCTTTAATGGTATCTTGCTTAGAGATTACACATTACATCTCTTTGTTCTGCACCACTCTCAATTGTTGGATAAGTCCATGATTGTGTGAAGTACACGCTCATGAAGAATATTCTAAAAGCATAGTAGATTAAGACGAATATACTACAAGAATAGTAATATATAATTCCCCCTGTGGTAGGATTGGGATTATGTTTTAGAATAGCAGCAGTGATTTTGTGCTTGTTACATAAGAAACTGGCCTGCTGCATCTTAAACAAGATCAAGCTATGCAAAGTGTCAATCACCAACTCCACTTCATTAATCAGAATGGCATTTTTTTTTTTGCAATTCTGCCAGATTGTTTTCAGAGGATTTTAAAATCACACGCTTGAAGCCCACACTATACTTTTTGGCTTAAATAGTCGTTTTTTATGTATACGCAAGGGTTGCAGGTTTTTGTAAACGCGGGTCGCGCATGCATATTGAATTTGTTTTACATTAATCAGTTGTTCCACAAGGTGGCAACACTGGCCCAGGTCATTGCTTCACAATAGAACATGAAACCAAAGACGGAACAACGATAACAAAATACTGGAGACTGCAACAACACCAGAAGCTCCCACTGATAAGCGCTTGTGTGAAGGGGTAATAGTTGCAACTTTAGTTTAAAAGGATACAAAGATGTTATTATTGGTCATAACTTCTGGAGAAAAATAGCGCAGACACTGATGAAACTTTATAGAGTGCATGCGATCAAATGGAGTAGTTTGAAAGGCTATGGGCTCGACTGTACGCAAACGCTAGCATACGTGTAAAAAACGAAGTAGGCCTATATTTTGGACTTTTGCATAACCATGGGCTGCATCTGAAATCGCATAATTCCCTACTGTATAGTAGGCGAAAAACAGAATGTGACAAAATAAGTATGTCTGAATGCACAGTACCGTACTAATAAAAGAGTAGGCAAAAAGTACCCAGGTGACCTAATTCTTCCGGCGAGATACTGAAGTGTGTATAGAGCTGGTAAGTCCCGCCCCTTCCGCTAACTCCACTGGACCTCTAGATTGAAAAATCGTCAATGCAAGTGAATGGGAGAAAATAATTATTTTCTGGTCCCGTTTGAATTTTGCCATGAATGTGAACATATGTTGTCTGTGAATTTTTATATAATTTTTCGTGTAAAGAATGCTACAATTTAGCGGGTAGAAGTTTGATACGGTTAGACTTTGTGTGAGAGCACTTTGTAGACTACAACTCTTCGCTGCTTTCGACGCGTTTGAAACGTCACCACCACTCGCACACGGACACTAGCTCACGGATCCCGCTAAACATAGATGTGTCTTTGGTGCACTTCACCGCCTTCTTTCAGGGAGAGGACAAAATCGTTGAAGTTGGCGAAAACCACGGGTAAGTCAACTTTATGGGGTGACGTCACATAGGCGACATGTAGTCTTTCTCGTTATGTCTTTTCCACAACTGCTAGCCGAAGAATCATACCATATACTGTCAAACTCGTAACATGAAAAATTATATAAAAAATTCACAGACAAAATTATGTTCACATTCATGGCACAATTCAAACGGGACCAGAAAATAATTATTTTCTCCCATTCACTTGCATTGACGATTTTTCAACCTAGAGGTCCACTTGGGGTTTTACGGATGGGCGGGACTTACCAGCTCTATACAATGGACACTTTGGTGTCCCACTTGGTGGTCCCACTTTACTATCCCATGAGGCCACGGGAGAGGATTTGTGAATGGCAGTGACAGGACCCCACTAACGCTGGCAGGTCACATGATAATGACAACATGGCGAATGTAGTACGTCCAGATTACATTCATAGCATATAGAATGTACTTTTTTTGGTAGTCGTGAAGTAATTACTTATTCAAAATAATGGCAATGAAAACCTTTCCAATATTCCATTTTTTCTTGCTTTTTTGGTCGAGTTAACTTTTAAAACGTTTTGTTGATCTCACTGGTTTTTGAAGTTTGCGCAGAAAGAACTTAAGAGTTTTCTGTTAAAACGGTGTCGTGTTAGTGCCCCCCTAAGTTAATAACTAATAACTGATTGTTGTGACGGAAGTGAATCAATCAAACTAACTTTAGCTGGACAATAACTTTATTCTAGAGCTGCTATAAAGCCAAAACACTTTACTTTAAATATTGTATATCCTATTATCAATGTGAAGCTGCTTTGGAACAATCTACATGGTTAAAAGCGCTGTACAAATGAAGATGACTTGACTTGACTTGACTTGACTGAGTTCCTTAGTTTCCTTGGTTATTAATTAGCTCTACACCTGTTCTATTTCAGTAAATCATCATCTATGTATTTAAGCCCTCAATTTCCTTTGTTTCATTGTCTGGTATCATCTTTATTTTACATGGATGTGCATACACCCACGCTTGACTAATACAATATAATATACTTTATGTGTGCCTATGTGTTTGTCTATTAATATATTAGGTCAAAACAGGCTGTTTCAGATATGAATAGCAATGCTGCTGTATGATAAATTTCTTATTTTTAAAATATACATAAGTTTCATAAAATGAAGCTTAGTTTATCCTTCTGTATGTCATATTGGTAACGCTTTAGATTACAGCCCGGAAAGTACTGCGTAATTAAAATGAAAGTACAGTATAACTTTCGGTAATTACAGTTTACATATAAAGTACTTACATGTAAGTATAGGGGAATAATAGGTAAAGTTTTGTGAATAAAGGGGTAACAACCAGGAAAATAACAAATTATTTAGGCAAATTATTTAGACTAAGTATTTTAGAATCTTACTTTTGGGAGCAATTTAGCGAGTACATACACTGCACCTTTTTGTAATAATAGTGTATAAAAATACATAAAAGCTTTTTTAAAATTACGGGGTACATATCAGCGCATTTATAAAGTAGGCTAATTTGTTATTATTGCAAAGGTGCACTGATTAAGTTTCAAGGCAAGTAAAAATTGCAACTTTTTTTTTTTTAAATGCTGAGAAAATATACTCTTGTTCCATGTACACTGTAAAAAATGATTTTTTGGTTAAGTAAATACTACTGAAAAAAAACAATGTAATTTACATGAAAAAGTTAGTCCAGGCAATAATTAAAAAAACGAAGTAAATTCCATATCAGTACTTAATTCAAGCGAGTAGAAATGAAAGCGTACATATCTACTCAATAAAATTAAGTAAAAATTACTCAACTTTTCTGATGCTGGGGTTCCCATCATGCACTGGACCTTGAATAATTAATGAGGTTCATTTTTCACTGTTTTCCAGCTGTATTTACACTGTTTTATCATTGCTTTTGTTGTCAGGATTAGTAATTTGCCATTTTGTGACATTTCGAGTAAATTTTCTGCTCAAAATGACACATTCAAACACAAAAATGATCCATCAAATGTTACCGTCATTGTGTATTGTCTACCAAGTATTGAGGTACTGTATTTGCACTTACATGAGACTTAACATCTGACATGATGTAGTATAAATTACTTAAATAATTTAAGTAATGCACATACTATAAATGATTGGTATAATTCAATATTATTGTTTGAGTGAAATGTAATGCAAAGGAAATTTCAACTAAATTGATGTTAAATCGACCTTTTACTAGCCAAGTTAAATTACTTATTATCTTTGTTACTTTCACTTAACTAGGTTAAGTAAAGTTTACTTAATTACATATTCCAAGTAAATTTAACTTAAAGATTTCTAATCAAAGCTACTGATAAATATGTTTAGGTTTTACTTGGCAAACGTTGTAAATTTACTAGCATTTTCTGAGTGAAAAAAATTAGCAAGCTTTTTTCAAGTAATTCCTACTCCAAATTTTTTACAGTGTAGTTACAGGGTAAGTATGACATTGCGGGCTGTAAATTAAAGTGGTGCTTCTTACCCTCTTGTTCCATGTAGTTACAGGGTAAGTACAATAAAAACACATGTACACACACACAATCTGATATCACTCGGAAAACTTTATTTGAAAAACAACTTATTTCAAAACGGATTTACAGCACTTTGTTTCTTTTGCTTGGTTTCCTCCTCCTCTTGTTCCTCTTCTTCTTTTTCTTTCTTTCCACTGATGAATCTTAAGAAGGAATCCCATGACATGTCTCTTGCTATTCTGTATTATGTGTTAAAAGAAAATACAGTACAGAAATGTCCTCACCATTTACTCATCTTATACCTTCATGTCCTCCGAGATGTATACGAATTTCCTTCTTCAGATTAACACAAACAAAAGTTTTTAGAAAAAAAAAAAAATAATTTCTGTGAATGCATATAATCCAAGCCTATGTGTTCCTAAAAGTTGACAACAGCACATACAACAATAACTACAGTAATCCATACAACCCCAATGGATGAATCAATGTCTTCTGAAGTGAAACGATAAGCGTTTGTAAGAAAAATACCAAATATTTTAAATTTTTAAACTGTAGACTATCGCTTCCGAGTCTATGCTTCCGACCAACTGTCACCTGCGCGTTCATGAGAGGGTTGAGTAAGTTTACGCTTGACAATTTAAAGCGTGATGTAAGCGCACAGAAAAACCGAATGTCGAATTATTATTATTAGGGCCCAAGCCCTGAAAGGGCTTTGTTTCAGTAAGGATATATATATATATATTATTATTTTTTTTTGCCTTTTTGCCACTTTTGGGGCCCTTAACATGCTCAAAAACTCTTGAAACTTTGCACACAGGTCAGAACCTGAAGCTGGACTGAAGCTGGTACCCGGGCGTGGCAGGGGGGCTCGACAGTGCCCCCTGGAATGGGGTCCGAAATCTTGGTCCATATATCAAACACGCTTGCATGTAATAATATGAAACTCAGTATACATATAGATCTCATCGGGCCGAACAACTTTCGTGCTTTAAGTTTTACAAAAGCCCAACAGGAAGTCGGTTATACGTTGTTTGGAAAACGCATACAATGGAATGTGAAATACTCCTCCTAGGGAATTCATCCGATCGCCACCAAACTCGGTGTGAATGAAGTCAAGACATTGAGGATGAATTCTTGCAAATCGATTTTTGATATCTCGAACGGTTTGGCCGTGACGAGGAAACAAATTTATGGCGAATAATGGGACACAGGAAGTGTGTTATAACTTCAGCATACATTAACTGATCTTGATGAAACTTCCGCAGTGTGTTCGTCGTAAGAGGCCGATCACATGGATGTGACTATTGTGAGTCAAAGTTATAGCGCCACCAACTGGCAGCAGGAAGTGTGTCACTTTAAAAATGCTTTGAAGTCACTCTCTTATTTTTACCCGATTTGCTTCAAATTTTATGTGTATAATGTAAACACATGGCAGATGTAGACCTGTGGAAGGATTATTGATATCTTAGATACTGTTGCCGTGGCAACGCATCAAACTTTAATATTCTTTTCGGAAGCTTTTGAGACTCTTAGCATGCTTCAAATTGGATGAAACTCGACAGACACATCACATTTATTATCCAGTAGACATGTGCAAAGTTTCAGAAACGGGCGTGGTGGAATGGCTCAGTAGCGCCACCTTTAGTCAAAAATGGGGGCTTAGTTTTTCCTAGAATCACAAAACTTGGTAGGTGTATTGTTCTCATCAAGCCGGACAACTTTCTAATTTACAGTCATTACCTCAGACCAACAGGAAGTCAGATATTTTGGTTTGAATGTGAATTTTCTGGAGAATTTTCTCTCTTTCTCTCTCTGTCTCTGTGTGTGTGTGTGTGTGTGTGTGTGTGTGTGTGGAGGGGGTGGGGGAGATTTGTCTATTCCATTTAATCTTTGTTTTTCAAGGTTTCAGAGGCTTTTGGGACCCTTAACGTGCTCAAAAACTCTTGAAACTTTTCACACAGGTCAGAACCCACGGTCATCAGGGCCAGGCTGAAGCTGGTACCCGGGCGTGGCAGGGGGGCTCAACAGCGCCCCCTTGAACACGGTCTGAAAACTTGGTCCATATATCAAACACGCTTGCATGAATTAATATGAAACTCGGTACACATATAGATCTCATCGGGCCGAACAACTTCCGCACTCTAAGTTATTATCTCCGCCCAACAGGAAGTCGGCTATTATGGGTTGTTTGAAAAACGCATGCTGTGGAATTTGATGTACTCATCCTAGAGAATTCATCCAATCGCCTCCAAACTCGGTCAGCGTGAAGTCAAGACATTGAGGATGCTAAATTGCAGACGGATTTTTGATACCTCGAACGGTTTGGCCGTGGCGAGGACACGAATTTATGGCGAGAAAAGAGAAACACGAAGTGTTATAACTTCTGCACACATTAACTGATCTTGATGAAACTTCAGCAGTGTGTTCGTGGTAAGAGGCCGATCAGATGGATGCAACTATTGTGAGTCAAAGTTATAGCGCCACCAACTGGTAGCAGGAAGTGTGTCACTTTAAAAATGCTTTTGACAAAAGTGGGGGGGGGGAGGGTTACTTTTACCCACAGTTACAAAAATCAGATATTTTGGTTTGAATGTGGATTTCTTTGCAAAATCAGCCTCTGAATTTTTACCCACTCCTGCTAGGTGGTTTATTTTATTCACACCAAACTTTTTCAACATGATGAAAATACATTAAAGATGCTAAATTGTGAACGGATAATACATATCTCAAACGGTTTTGCTATGGCGAGGGATTAAAGTAATGTCAAAAATGGAAACACTAAAACCCTCGTATCTTCTAAAAATTGTATTATACACCATATATTTCTATATAAAATTATACAAATATCAGAACTAAACCCATTTTATTATTTTTTTCAATTTAATAATTTTTTAAGTTTAAAAACAGCCAGAATGTTTTTTTTTAGTCCAAAAAATAAATAAATCATGTCATTCATAGTGCTATACTGCCCTCTTGAGTTCAAAATCAGGTAGGCCTATTGTCTCTATATAAAAATATACTAGGTATGTGACGGTGAGAATATTTTACCACCGGTTAATCAACGGGTTAATAAACGGGTCAATCAATTTTAATCAATGTTGTGGAATATTTTGAGTGTATCATAAATTCAGAATAAGGTAAGACAAGTAATATTTTCTGTCTTTTATGTATATATATATATATATATATATATATATATATATATGTATATATATATATATACGCCAGCCCAACGAATTTATGGCGAATAATGGAAACAGGAAGTGTGCTATAACTTCAGCATACATTAACTGATCTTGATGAAACTTCAGCAGTGTGTTCGTTGTAAGAGGCCGATCACATGGATGTGACTATTGTGAGACAAAGTTATAGCGCCACCAACTGGCAGCAGGAAGTGTGTCACTTTCTAAATGCTTTGAATTTATATTATATAAATATTTTATATATAATATATATATTATATATTA
This sequence comes from Scardinius erythrophthalmus, assembly GCF_964197995.2. Taxonomy (NCBI): domain Eukaryota; kingdom Metazoa; phylum Chordata; class Actinopteri; order Cypriniformes; family Leuciscidae; genus Scardinius; species Scardinius erythrophthalmus. The sequence continues at coordinate 11,774,884 of NC_138243.1, forward strand.
TTTAAATATATACAGTGCAATGCATAAGTGAATACACCCACGCTAAAGTTGACTAAAAAGAGGAATTAAAAATCATCTTTTGGAAATTGAACTTAATGCCTTAATTTAAAAAATTAGGAAAAATCCAACCTTTAAGGACACCAATTTTCTTTGTGAATGAATAATGTATCGTAAATAAATAAATGTTCTTCCTTAAAATACATGGTGCATAAGTGAGTACACCCCTATGTTAAATTCCCATAGAGGCAGGCAGATTTTTATTTGTAAGAATTTAAAAAAATTTTTTTTTTAGGATACTATGCATCCTGATAAAGTTCCCTTGGCCTTTGGAATTAAAATAGCCCCACATCATCACATAGCCTTCACCATACCTTGAGATTGGCAAGGGGTACTTTCCATAAGATCATCTCTCAATGCAAATCAAACTAGCTATTAGGCTAACTGAAATAAAACCATGCCAATCTCTAGGTATGGTGAAGGCTATGTGATGATGTGGGGCTATTTTAATTCCAAAGGCCAAGGGAACTTTATCAGAATGCATAGTATCCTAAAAAAAAAAAAAAAAAAATACTTAAAAATAAAAATCTGCCTGCCTCTATGGGAATTTAACATAGGGGTGTACTCACTTATGCACCATGTATTTTAAGGAAGAACATTTATTTATTTACGATACATTATTCATTCACAAAGAAAATTGGCGTCCTTAAAGGTTGGATTTTTCCTAATTTTTAAAATTAAGGCATTAAGTTCAATTTCCAAAATATGATTTTTTATTCCTCTTTTTAGTCAACTTTAGCATGGGTGTATTCACTTATGCATTGCACTGTATATACTGTATATATATATATATATATATATATATATATATATATATATATATATATATATATATATATATATATATATATATATATATATACACACACACACACACACAAGAAAGTTGGCCATGGAGAATAAAATTGATGAAGGGCCAAAGCCGGCGCCACCGCCACCCCTATGCCTTTAGGTAACTAATCGTAACCACTGCTCGCAGCTATATTTTTTTAATGTTTTTATTATTGCTCACAACAAAATACAAACAATAACAGATAATAATAATAATGAAAAACAAACCATGCAGAAGAACAGACACCAGTTTGATGTGAAACTCGCGCGAGAATGCAATGAACGCTTAAAGCTTCACCAAATGCGAAGCCATTCAAGCCGACCCTATTAAGCCGACTCTCATGCACTCGCTGGTGACAGTTGGTCGGTAGCGAAAAGATGAGTAACTTATGAGAACATTTCTGGGTGTACTGTATTTTCTTTTAATACATAATACAGAATAGAAAAAGACTCCTTAAGATTAGACTAATCAGTGGAACAATAGAAAAAGAAGAGGAGGACCAAGAGGAGGAGGAAGCCATGCAAGAGAAACAAAAAAGGACAAAACATGTTACTTTCTGTCAGGACTTTAGTATTTGAAATGAAAAGTTGATTTAAAAAAATAATAAAGAATAAGAAGTGTAATATGTTGTAAATCTGTTTTGAAATCATTTGTTTTTCAAATAAAGGTTTTCCAAGTGATGTCAGATTGTGTGTGTGTACAAGTGTTTTTATTGTACTTACCCTGTAACTACATGAAACAAGAGGGTAAGAAGCACCACTTTAATTTACAGCCCGCAATGTCATACTTACCCTGTAACTACATGGAATACTTACAGTCTAAATAATTTGCCTAAATAATTTGTTATTTTCCTGGTTGTTACCCCTTTATTCCCAAAACTTTACATATTATTCCCCTATACTTACACGTACGTACTTTATAGGTACACTGTAATTACCAAAAGTTACACTGTAATTTCATTTTAATTACGCAGTATTTTCCTGGTTGTTACCCCTTTATTCCCAAGACTTTACATATTGTTCCCCTATACTTACACGTAAGTAATTTATAGGTACACTGTAATTACCGAAAGTTACACTGTACTTTCATTTTAATTACGCAGTACTTTCCGGGCTGTAATCTAAAGCACGGTTCGGTTAAGACTGATATAATTCTTTCTACAACAGACAAATCAAATCTAAGTGCATAGCCAGGAGGTCAGACATAGAGCACTCACGTGCACACACACACACACACACACACACACACACACACACACACACACACACACACACACACACACACACACACACACACACACACACACACACACACACACACACACACACACACACACACACACACACACACACACACACACACAATGTAACAGGCCCAGGATTGTAATGGATTTTTCTCACTAATCCCTGTATGTCCCTTCCCCATACATATTTACCTCTGGATTTACACTTCAATGATGGGGGTGCACACCATGATAATGCCCCATACACTTCTGCCTGGATGAGACTGACACCTGCTACTGTATATGTGAAGGTGTTTTTTATGCTTTTATAAACTACATTCATGATTATTTGCATGCAGCACCCTTTTCTCTATCTGTTCCATTTATTTTATTTTATTTATTTCTTTCTTTTTGGGCAGTTTTCAGCCCAATTTTGCTTCAAAGGCTAAAAACAAGTTGGGGCTGAGGTTAGTATTACCGAAAGGCTTATATTCCAACAAAAATATTTCGCAAGAGGAATTAGATCCGGAAGGAGCCGGATCCAAACACATTCTCTCAGGTTTGATTCCACAGGGAGGACTATCTCCATTTCCAATGGAAATGATATATGAACCAGTCCAATTTACATGACAATATGCACTGAAAATAACCATCAAGCGCGTCCTTAACATGAAACCCATTCACCTTTCCTTTACAGCTATCACCTTTACCATGTAATCCCCTTTATCATCCCCAACACTTTTCCCATCCCCCTCCCTTTCTAGGTCGACCACACCTCCTTATCAAATACGGTTTATTGGAACTCTCCAACTAAAGCCTCAATAAATCCATAAGCCAATGAAGATGACAGTAGAGGGAATATATGATATGTGCTGAGATTCGCATGCATGTGTGTGTGCGTGTGTCCGTGTGTTTAGCTGGGGAATGGCTCATACCTTGCTTTCTCCTTGTCATCCCTGCTAGGCGCATGACCAGTGGTGCATAAGTGTATATATATATATATATATATATATATATATATATATATATATATATATATATATATATATATATATATATATATGTGTGGTCTGACAATACAACTTGTCCTCCACTGTGTCCCAAAGGCGTCTCCAAGAGAACGAGAGAGACAGAAAGAGACAACTAACTACTTAGGACACATGGGGCTTCAATTTCCTGAGTTAAAGGTGAAGTGTGTAATTTTTTCGATAGTAAAATACTTTCTCCTATATCTGTGTAATGTGAAGAGACAACTATAAGTAAGCTGTTCTTGGGTGAACTTCATGAAGTATAAAGACTGTGGCATCAACCCAACATGCCATTTTGTTCAAAAAAGGATGTACTTGGACTAAAAAAGAAAAAAACAACAGTTTTAAGCATATTGTCACGTTTGGGTTGTATATAAACACATGGCGAAGAAGGTGAATCACAAATCAAGTCTTGATAATCCATAAGACAAGCACAGAGGAAGGCAGGAACATAGGATACACTTACAAGATCGGACAAAGGACTGAAAGTTCTATACTAGAACGAGATCGGACAAAGGACTGAAAGTTCTATACTACAACGAGATCGGACAAAGGACTGAAAGTTCTATACTAGAACTAATGAGATAAGTGATAACCAGGGCACAGGTGAATGACATTGACATTCTAATTAAAACTTGGTCACAGGGACTGAACCAAAAACACACAAGACAGAGCATACATGTAACAGTTTGCCCCCTCTCGGCAAGGCGTGTCCTCGCGACGTCTAAATGGAACAACTGTGGAGGGTGGCCAGGGGCTCTGGATGAGGGCGAGGAGCAGAGGAAGGGCAAAACAAAAACAAGTCCAAAGAATTAACCCATGGGTGAGTGGAGGGTTGGAGGAGCCAGGGGACAGCCGGGAGCAGAAGGGGCCTGATAATGTCCCAGGCCACAGTCAGCACAACGTACCGGCGTTGCGTCGCAGGAGGGAGGAGCCATGAATGAAGCTTGGTCGGTGTGAACTTCTGCAACGAAACCGGCCATGATGGAGAACCAGACGGAGCTGAAGAGACACGGAGCCAGGGTGACACCGAGGGTCTGGAGGGCCTAGGCGGAGCTGACGGCTCATGGGACCAAGGCGGAGACAGAGATCCGGAAGACCGCTGCGGAGACAGTACGACCGAGGATACCGTTGGAGCCAGAGGGAAAGCGGAGCCCAGTGGAGCCAAAGGGATGGAAGGTAGAGGTACAACCGGCAGCCTGAAATCCTGAGGTGGAACCAGGGTGATGCCGGACCAAGGCGGAGATGATGGGACAAGGGAGCCTGGTGTAGCAGGTGGGATGACGGGCCAAGGTGGAACTGAGGGCGCATTGAGCCAAGGCGGAGCCGATGGATCAAAGGACTGAGGTGGAGTCCAGGTCTCTGTGGCTGGAGGCAGAAACAGGGGATCCTCACGCCAAGGCGATGCTGGGGGCTGGAAGCCCAGTGGTAAATCTACAGTGCTGCACAGGGACCGCTGTGGATGAGCCAAGGGACAGACAGGAACCAGAGAAGTAAGGGCTGAATAAATATGTTGGTAAAATAGAGGTGGGAGAGGTGGGAGAGGGAGGCTGGGCGGGCATTCTGAAGACACAGAGGGCACTGGAGATACTTGAAGCACAGGAGATACGGGGTGATAGCACTATGCATTTTCAACAACATGGGTATCTTCAGTAATCACATCCGTAAACCAGTCTATTAATTCCACCTCTAAAAGGTCCAATAAGTTCCCATAGTCCATATTTACCATACACGCAACAGCGGGAGTGTGGGCGGGGCTAGCATCCATGCGCTCAAACTCCACAAGGACTCCTTCAGCAACGATCGTTGTAGCCGACTCACGCACCTGGTCGGACATAATATTGGACTCAGGCTCCGGGGCGGAACACGACAGGCGCAGGCTCCGTGTCTGCAGTGGAATCAGGCTTTAGTACCGTCTGGATGGGTGTTGGCTGACTGGGCTCTGGGTTTGGTGGAGGGGTGCTGGTAGGCTCTGCGAGGCCGATAGTGAATGCTGAGTTGGTGTTTACTAGCACCCACTCCACACATGCGGCAAAATCTTCACGAGGACCGCTCCCTGGGAGGCGTGCCCGGGACTGGGATAGTAGTCGGGATAGTGCATTAGGCACGCCAACTCCAAGAAATCCCTGGTGTGAGACTCCAGGGAGCGGTCCTTCTGCTCCAGGCATAGCAGGGCAACAGCAGGAATGTCAATGGTGACAGAGGAAAAACAAACAAACACCATCGGCCTTGATCCGATCTTCTGTCACGTTTGGGTTGTATATAAACAAGACAGAGCATACATGTAACACATATGCCTGCAAAATACATAATAATAATAATAATTTAAAAAATATATTATTTAAAAAAGTTACCCCCCCCCATTTTTGAGCATATATCTGAAAATAAATGTTTGTAGTTCAATGCTTTGGAACAGTACAATCTCTAAGGTTGGTCTCTTTTTACCCTCTTAATGAATTAATTAATTAAAAGAACTGTATAGTTATGGACTATAAAATCAAAGCTGAATGTCTAACTAAATTGTGTTACAAATTTGAAGTTGATATCACAAATTTGAGCCTACTAAAGCACCGTTTTCATGGTAACTCAATGTCCAATTTCAACATTTTTCACAGGAGGAATTTTGAATGTTTAAGCTTTCGAATGATACCAAATTTATGATGATAACTAAACTATGTAATAGAGGGAAAACAGGCAATAAAACAGCGTGCCAAGTGTTTTTTTTTTTTCATGAAAAAAAAAATATCTTCCATTTTTATAATTTTGTGATATTGTTTGGTTCCCCTGTTCCTCTCAACGTTTCTTTTAGATAGCTATCTTGGCATAATTTTAGTAAAGTCGCATTCTTCCATTCTGATGGGCAATGGCCTTTTTTTAATTTTTTTTTATCACAATTCAGTCATTTGCCATGGATAATATCAAGTCCCACCCTACATTTTTGTTCCTTTTCACTTGGAAAAACATCACATAATGGGTGTAAAATAGGTAGCAACTGGCAATTAACATCTTAACATTTTAATGAATGTTGCAGATTTATCAAAAACAAGAAATAACTAATGGGAACCGGAGTGGAGAGAGCAGGAAATGTCTTAAACATCTCTTGTTTGTCTGTCGCGTGTTTTCGATAAACAGAGCTGCTTTTTAGAGTGTGAATGAGAGGTCTGTATTGATTTGCAGTTCCTTAAGATGCCCCTTAGGCAGATGCAGCAGAGACTGGAAGAATAAAACAATGATTATGCATTTCTCTCTGTCTCTCTCCATCTTGTCTCCCACACAGATCAGTCTGACTTCCCACCATCTGCTGACAAACCTAAGAGAAACAGCGGCCCTCCTTGTCTGGTCACCATCTGACTACAGCAGTCAAAGAATGATTTGCATGTTATTTGAATATCACACTGCTGACCCCGTCCCCACAGTTACTGAGCTGCTCTAAAACATTCTATGCTTCTTTATAATAATATATGAAAAAATTGTTTTTTTTTTTTTTGTTATGAAGTATTATGTCTATAAAGCTTCACAAGAATTACATCACAACTTTTATGTTTATTGACAATTTTCACATTTGAATGCAGTCCATTCCAATCAGAATTTATAGTTGGAACATTTTGTTTTATAAGGGGGAATTAAATAAGACTGCATCTGAATCAGAGAGTGTTTTTGTTTCATAAAATTCCTCTTAACCTACTGACCTGTTTTCTGTGAATAGACTGCGAGAGTGTGAGTGTGTGAGAGAGAGAAAACGAGGGAGGAACATCATTTTTTTTAAGCATTAAAAAGCCCTATTCACATAATGGCTTTTTATGTGATTAATACCACCATTGACAAAATAGGCAAATGGATTTTTTTTGTTTTGTTCTGTCTGTGCAATATCCATTTGGATTCTTCTGTGATTATAACCAGGGCAGATCCTAGCCTAATCCTGATGCCCCTGTCTGGATCTGCTCTCAGAGGTGAGGGCTTTGTGTGCAGGATTGGGCTTAACTCCGACATAGTTCAGAAATCTTCAGTTACTGCGACAGGACAACATGGTGTGAGAAAGACTTCAGTGACGTGAACTTAGATGAATATTATTTTTTAATGAAGTGAAAGAGTATTACCTGCCTCAAATGCTAATGCACAAAAGTAAGTCATTATTAGGAAGTTATTAATTATTAGCAGACTAAAATATGCAGACCTAAAATGTGCAGTAATGTAAAAAAAACATCACCTTGAAGAAGTTTTTATATCGACAATATTGTACATTATTCCGTTTGTATAACTACACAGTGGGATTTGAACCGTGGTCTCCGGCGTGGGAGGCGGGTGCGCCAACAAGGATGCTAAAAACTGTAGTTGTTTGCATCAGTCGCTAGCACTCCTCTTGAGGCCAGGGGAGTGAGGTTTACACGCACAACTCTTACTGGCCTATGTGCGTTACACTCATAAATACTCATGTACTCATAAAACAAAATAAAATGACATTTTTTAGGGAAACCAAGTTTCCTTACTATATACGGTAAATAACTGTGATAGATCTAATGGTACATTTAATGTAATTTTACTGTAAAATACCGTTAAATTTGCAGGTTTTGAAAGTGAAAAAGAACAACTCGTATAATTTACAGTGAAAAAACGTAAATTGACATTCCCACAATTCCCTGTGTGACACTTCACATTTGATCTATTTTTGCTGAAATAACTATGTTTCTTCATAGTTTTCTTAGTTTTTTCTAATCAGTTATGTACATTAGGGTTTTATGATACATTTAATGTTGTTAAATGAATGTTTATTGCATTTTTAAAATTTCATGTGTGTTACCGTGATGGTGTTTAATTTGTGTGTGAATGACACTGTGCAGCTTCTAAATATATATTAGTATTAACTTTCTTGTGGAAGAGCTGTTTGTGATGAGCTTTGATTGATCATGTGACTCTCATCACTGCTGTGATTGGTGGTTATCAGTGTATTACAATGGTACAAAACAGATATTAATACTTCAATAGGACGGTAAATTCACATTATATCAGATAATAAAATACGGTTTATTACTGTAAATTTTAAGTTAAGTCTGTAAAACCAATAACGTTGCTACCGTATTTTTGACGGTAAAGTTCTGGCAACCACAGCTGCCGGTTTTGTACCGTAAAAATCACAGTTTAATTTTTTACAGTGTAATGTGTGAACAGCACCTAAGGGTATGTTTACATGACAACAATGTACTAAAAACTTAAAAAAAAAGTGTTTTGCATTTTTCACGCTCAGAAAACAGCATTGTCAAAATGATCCCCGTTCACACTGATCAGTGAAAATGACTAAAAAGGCTGTATTATTCATGCTAGGCTAGTAGTTAGCGATGTCAGTTTGTAAAGAAACACTACGCACTTATAGACTGAACACGTGATAGGCATGAACATGGCGTCACCGTTTTCGCAAATTCGAGTTTTTGTAGTTTACACGGAGATGATAATGGTATTGTTTTTAAAAACTTGCACTTTGAAAACCTGCTTTCTAATAGGAAACAGGAACAGGGAACACAGGAAAACCAGGAAAACGAAACAGTACATAAACCTAACAAATGTATTGTCTCTGAACTTTTTTCAGCCAAAATTGATGAGCATGATGTGCATATCATGTAATTAACTCTATTTGATTCCAGTATTCTTTAGACTGACAGCCCAGAATAATTACCAATTATTATTATTATTATTATTATTATTATTATTATTATTATCAGTGTGCATATTACTGTATATTTTAATTTATTAAATAAAACATTGCAACATTTGCTAAAGCCTAAAAAGAAAATGTCCTCATAATTAACATCTAGCTATTTTGAAAGAGACTTTTCCACCTTGAATTCTATTGAATCTATCAGTTATTCCTGGCCTCCATTTTCTGTGCCTGCTGATATCCTCTCAGTGTTCAAACATGGCTGTGTGGGCGTTTAGCCATTCGTTGTGCTCCACTGACTGCTCAGATTATCGCCATCCATCATTTGTTTACACTTTCATTTGGAAAATCGAGCTGTTTTACTCCCTGAAATTATAATTTGTCCCCAAGGCCACGTAAGGTGAACATCAGCTGTGTTGTTGTTTTTTGTACTCTTAAGATGCTTTCTCAAGTTGGAATCGACCTCTCTGGTCTGTGGTGCGCTTCAAGTGTTATGCTGACGGACGTTCTTTGTTTTTCCTTTCTTTTACACCTTGTCTTTACTTGTTTGCGAAGATGTAAAGGTGAAAGGGAGATGCCAGAATAGCTGGCGACACTACGTCAGTGTAAGAACACAGTGGGATTGATGCTACAGGCCAAGGCTTTTGATGCGAGCTTTGTCATTGAAAACGTTCTCTACACAAGCTTAGGTTCATAAATGATGATACAACCTAAAGTCTCTTGAACCCACTTGTACAAAAGCATCACATGCTTTAGAAAACTCTAGCAACAGAGCACTGTAATTCTGCACATATAGCTGATGATAAAAAAATAAAATAATAATAATAATAAATCAAATTAAATATAAAAAAAAATAAAACTAAATAAAATAAATAATATTTTTTATAAAAAATAAAATGACATGAACTGAAAAAAATAAATAAAAATAAAATATGTATAAATAAATAAATAAATAAATAAATATATATATATATATATATATATATATATATATATATATATAAAATGACATGAACTGAACTGAAATGAAATATAAAAAAAAATATATCAAATAAAATAATTATAAAATTAAATAAAGATAATTAAATAAAATTATAACTGGGGTGTCGTATTATTGTGTTAATTCAAATAACACAGTCTGACTGTTTAATTAATTTAATTTGATTTTTATTTGACTGACAGACCGTAATAACAACAATAATAATAACAATAATAATTATATTAAATAATATTCAGGGATTATATAATAATATTCAGGGTCAAGGATTGATTTGATGAACCAAAAATAAATAATTTCCCTTGTCAGCATATCATATAATTTTTTTTAATTATATGATTTTCATTTGAGTGACAACCCTAAATATTTATTTTTATTTTTATTATTTGTAGTAGTAATAGTTTTATTATTTGTATAATAATAATTGTACAGACCTTCAGGATTTTGGGTCAAGGTTTGATATTTGATCATACATTGCCTATCGGCCCAGATGGAATATGCACACTTTTTCTGCAGATTTTGGGGGAAGATATGTGGAATGGATTTAAAAATGTTTTAATGATTGCCTAATGTGGTGGCTGAAAGTATAATAAAATGAATCAAATATTTAATAAATGAACACACAAGGGAACTTCGTGAAATACGAAAATGGAATTCTGCAGGCGCATATTCCGTGCGGGCCTGCTTATACGACGTTAAATCTGAAGGTGGAACACGCATGCATGAGAAAATATGACCTATCTATGCATGATTTATGGGGCACTTGAGAATTATTGGTATCTGGTCTTGCTCTTTTAGAGATAACACAGACAGAAGCTTGTATCACTGATGGTGTTGGTAAGACACGCTGACCTACAAGTTCTGCTCATGCGTGAAACCACAGGGAGTTCTCAACAAGAGCCACTGTCTGTGCTTGCTGATTCCACTTGCTTGGGCCAAAAATGGAGGAAACTCAAGGGACAGCTTTATTTTTGAAGACATGGGATCATAGAATGCCATAAATCTACCATGTCCTGCCATATCCGACATAGTTCATCCATGCATGGACTGTTGCATGTCTGGACTGGAGAACATGTTACACAGATATGAGAGTGGATTCTCTATTCCTTTGGCATTCTTTCTAAACTGGCCCGTTTTGTAGTATTCAGAGTGAAACTGAACTAGACATAGTGTCCAAATACTACATATCCTATTTGTATGATGCTATCTGAAAAGATTTTATCAGCCTACGTAAAAATATAAGACCTTAAAAAAAGGGAAAGAAAGAAAAGCAGAACCCCCCCTTAAGCTTAATGTAACAAAGCATCAAATCTTTTGGGCTGAATTAGATTTTCTTAGATGCTCCTTTATTCTGACCCCAGCACTTTAATAATTCATTGTTGCATTCATTGCACATTATTCAGTCTCTTAAAAGATATTCATAAACCACCAAGGAAAATGTTTAATATTCGGAATATTTTTTAGTAAATCAAATAATGAAACAAAAACCCGAAATGGCTAAACACAAAAGCTTTTACTGGTCTCAACCACAAATTATTGGTCAGGAAATTAGCCAAATTTAAGCAAATGCACTGCTGAAAAATCCATTGCTGTCTCAGAAAAACATCAAAGACAGAATTAAGTTTTTGTGCTGAGCGATGAATCACAATGAAACACGAGTTGCATGGTGATGCTCCAGAGCGGTGTCTTTGAAAATCTGCCGAGAAATATAATAATAATAAATGCATCTCTACCACAGTGAAGCATTGAGGAAGAGTGTCATTGTGTGGGGAGCCTTTTTAACTGCTGGTATTGGTGAACTACTTCACTGAGAAAAGTCATTTAATGCTTTGGAGTTGAGCAGATTATTGCAGAATGGCTTGCTTCCATTGAAATGAAATGAAAAGTTGTTTTCTAAAGAGGAATGATCAGATGTTATTTTTCAACAAGACAATACTCAAGTTGCAAAGACAACCAAGACGTGGCTTGAGAACAAGTCCATCATGGCTCATGTTTTGGCATCTGTCAAAGTCCAGATTTGAACCCTATAGTGAATATTTGGTCTCGCATTAAACTCAAACAAGTTTGGCTCTGAGGCTCCGCCTTCTTTGGCATGGAAATCTTCTCCAGTTAGTTTATTCTTTTCAATCCCTCAAGGTCGGACGTGAACACACTGAAGAGCCACTTTATAGTATAATATTAAGTTGTAATTCTAATTGAAAGAGACACTGACATGCTTTCATAACTACTGTTTCTATATAGAACCCCACTGAACCTTTTTTCTAAGAGTGCTTAGTGCTAGTCTAGTATATTTAAAAATATATATATTATTATTTAAAGCTGCAGTCTGTAACTTTTTTGGGTTAAAAATTATCCAAAATAGATTTTTGAGCAAGTACATAACCAGCCAGTGTTCCAAACTATCTGCTTGCCTTAGCTCAATTCAAATTGGTAAGCTTATAATAATGTTTTTAACTCCAGTGGTACTGGTGGATTTCCACGGGAAATTCGAGCATGTCTTTGCGTCATTACGTCACATCTGTACACATAAAGAAGGAGTCTCGGCTAGTAGGCTATGAGTGTGAGGATGTTGGAGGTGGAGATTTATAGCCTTTTCTCACAGCACTTGATATAATTAAACTTGTCAATTTAATGGCGGATCCAGAAAGGTTCAAACGACAATCCCCAGTGACAACTGGAGATTCACCCGTTGTAAAATGCAAAAGACTTCGGACTTCAGAGTGGCTACAGAAAAAAAGAGGCTGCATCCGGGCCCATGCGAAAACAAGGATAAATATGCATCTGATTACAGTGATTGTATTTCAAAGAGTACCAGTTCTAAGGGACAATTATAAATTAGACTGCACAGAAATTAAACTGAACTACAAGTAGCCTTAATACACATTAAATGTAGTCACGCAATGCTGATGTTGTTAACATTAACAATTTGAGAACAAGTAATTTGCACGGTTTGACGTAATATGATAAGCGATCGTTAGATTTAATCAGCACCATTTACTGAAATGCTTTTTTTTCCCTTAGTTGGTCAGAATAAAAGTGAATGTTACTTACTTGTTCAGATGACATTTTCCGGTGAAAATTCTTTTGATGGTCATACTCCCAAAAAGTAGAATCTGTGATTCCGAATGACAGGATCCACACACTGACACACGTGACAGACACACGTTCTCCTCAAAACATTGGATTCATCCGCACTGTGCCATAAAGTCGTAAAAACCCACGTAAAGTTGATAATTCCGGGAATAACTGCAATTGCAGATTTCGAACATAAATGGCGGCAAAGAGGAAAAACTACGGACTGCAGCTTTAATAAAAATAATAATTAAAACATTTTTTTTTTTTACAGTGAGGACATGAAAAGTAAACTTTTAAATAAAAATAAAATAAAGTAAAAATAATCATAGATGAAAATGTATTTGCAATTGAACATTAACTAATTCTTTAGTCAAAAAATTACACGGTTTTATACTTTGAAAATTTACCAACATGCATGATAAAAATATCTGCTCTCAGTCATGGGAAGCTGTATGCAATGGGTCCTTTTTTTAAAGAAATAGTAACATGACAAATATTGTGCAGTTTGCTAGATTACTCACCGACACATCTTACCCTACTCTCCCCCATGTAGTCTGATCTGTCCTTAGGGGCTGTGCTGTATTAAAATAATAAGGGATTTATTTCATCATTTCAAAGACTGTGGACAGAATCAGCGCTGGAGTCTGTGTGGATCGCTTACTGTCATGGCCTAACAGCTGGCTTATTAAAAGCCATCCTGCCCGCTGGAAGAATCATTTTTTTAGGAAGTTGCTGAAAATAAACTGATTATACAGACATAAATGTTAGTCGTATGCTGTACACGCTCGGCCTGGTCTGAGAAGCACAGCAGGACAGATTTTCGCCAATTTGACAGTAGGGAATGAAGCTTTTTATCTTTTTGCCTGTTTAAAAACAATACAGATAATTTGACATAATTAGTCCGCCAGTGTCGTAATATGAAATAAGAGACTATCTACAGTGGGTTCTTAAAGGCTCCTATAGTGAGAAGAACGTAAATTCCCAGAGTGATAATTGTTGCTGGCTGTGATGTGAAAAGTTCGATTTATCAGTTCAATCCTAGCATATGCTGATTAAAATGAGACTTTGAAGGTGGTAAAGAAACATTTCTCTTGAAATATGAATGATGAACCTGACTGACCCAGTTCTTTGATCATGTTTCTCAGCCCAAAAAAATGCTGAATCCCTGAGGAACACAACCAACAAAGCATCATAGTTGAGGAAGTCTGAAATGATGCTTTGAAATATTCTGGAGTCACAGTTTTTTCAGCTGAGGTTACAAAATCGGCATCTTTATTATGGCACAGAGGGATTAAATGTGAAGAAATCCACTCGAATAAAAAAAAAAAAAAAAAAAAAAAACTAATTTGCTTTTTAATTGCACACTTTGAACAATAAAATGCTTTATTCATCAGTACTAAAAGTCTTCATGGCTGAGAGCTCTTCATAATGACTTTTGATTACAAATTGAGATTTTTAGATCCCAAATCAAGATATAAATTTGACTAATATTAGTATCCAATTCAGTCATGAAACTCTAGATGGTGTTTAGGTTAATAGGTCCTTTACACGCAGTATTCAAGGAATCACATCATTACCACATGGCACAAGCCAATGAGATTATTTGCTCAACATTTAAATCTGGTTCAGTGTTCGCTGGTGATAGTCCTGCATGCCATCAGAGTTCCTCTGAAACCCTCCACCTCCCCAGCTCCACCTGCCTAGATCTGCTATGGGATTCATGAATGTCTATTCATGCAGCAGCATATCTTACATGCTCACAGCAGCATGTCTGTGTATCTACTGGCAGTAGCAAGTCCATACTTGCTCTCCAGCAGCAGCAGCAGCAGAATGCGTGGGAGAACAATGCCAGATTCATTAACATACTAAAACACTGCTAAAAATGAGTATGCGTTGAAGTAAATACAACAGGCAAAACAAATGTGATTTCTTCCTAAATAAGTTAATTCAGGCAAGAATTTAAAAAACGTACTGTTTTGTGACATCTGGAGTTCATTTTCTACTCAAAAAGACATTCATACTCAAAAATGATCCAATGAATGTTACTGTTATTTTGTATTGTGTACCAAGTTGAGGCATTTGTGTTTAGGTAACACATTACTTCTATCATGTGGATATGTTGTCTACACAATGTCTACTGTATTATTTATAGATGTTTCAAGTAAAGCATACACTTTTAAAAGCATGGCTTAATTCAGTGTTATATTGTTTGAGTAAAATGTACTTTACACAGAGTATTTCAACGTAAATTTCAACTAAGCAGAAATTACTCAACAAACTTTGACTGGCCAAGTTAAAGTTACTTATTTTCTTTGTTAAATTTACTTAACTTAGTTAAAGGCAGGGTAGGTAGGATTTTTCTAAAAAAAAAACATTCCAAATTTGTTTAAACTGTCTTTATATACCAATACATAATTCAAATGTAAGTACTCTGAAAAAGAGAGTATAAAAATCGAGTGTATGTAGACCTCTCACGGCTGTTGTAAACACAGCTCATTATTTCCATTCAGTCCACCCCCTCCCTTCTGGGCTCCTTCCAAAGTCACGCCCCCAAAACACATGAACGCGCAACGCCAAACGCTCAGGCTCAGCTGGAAGGCGCATTTATTTACCTGAGACGAGTGGAGAGGAAGGAGCGCAGTGCATGCAGTGACATCATGTCAGAATCACATGTAATAAAATACCTAATTTTATCACTATGAATATAAACAAATAAGATTTATTTTAGTACTCACTATCAAGCTAGCATATTGATACTGGTAAAGTTTAAAATATAATTTGTTTGATTCGGTAACAAGCTATATTTATAGGTAACGAGCTATATTTATAAGGCAAAGCTAAAAACAGGTTGCATTGATACACATTTTTCCATTACCATCAGTTACACTGTGATGAAGGTGAATTTCGTGTAAGATTCATAACATATACAGTGTTTTGCATGTAAGAGCTTCCATGATGAAAACATCGTTGACTCTGATGAGGACTAACGTTACACTCCGGAGACAAGTACCGCATTGTCGGTTCGAGGACAGGTCCGGGGTCGAGGGCGAAGCAGAGGAGGTCGTTCAAGAGTGCGGACAACCAGGGTCCGAGTTTTGTTTTTAAACGAGTTTTTAAAAGTTTTGTCAATGTAAGCTTTGTAACAAGTGTATATATTAAGTTCGGTAAAAATGTGTTGAAATTGTATGCACCTCCTCTTAACCAATGAGAGTATGTGCTGCTGCTGATTGATGGGTGATCCCTTTCCAATGAGTTAAGACAGCCTGTGCTGTCCGATCTGAGTAGCTGGCCAGGGGTGCGTTTCCCAAAAGCATCGTTAGCCAACTATGTTCGCAAGTTCCGTTATTATCAGTATAGTTTAACGAGTCAGTGTTTCCCGAAACCATCATTCTAACGAACATTCGCAAACTGCATCGCAAAGTTGTGTAATTGGAACGACAGATCTCGACCTGTGGTTAGAAGCATAGTTTCTAATTTGCATGACATGTGGACTTAATAAATCCTTATCTTGAGCAAAATAAGCAAGCTGACATTCAGTACAACCTGTGTCTTTTATTTAGAATACATACAAATGTCATATACGTATTTTAGTCATAGACAGTAAAAGAAATGGACACAGCGACCCCATTGGATTCAACGGAGAAAAGTGAAGTCAATTAGAGGCACTCACTTTCTGATGGCTGAGCGTACTGCGCACTACTCAAAATGGGCTGGATGACGTAGATGTGACGTGTGCAACCCGTCTGTCTTCTAGTAGCTGTGCCAAGAGAAATCTGAATCATTCCCTTCCGAAACTTGCAGAGACGGAGAGCGTGAGTAGGAGCTGTCCATGAGCTAGGAGCAACTTTTGCTAAGTATTCTGATTAATTATTTTGTAATTTTACCTCCACGTCCCCCCGATTGCGCGCAAGCTTCTCTTCCTGTCCATACAATAATTTCTCTACTGTGCGACAGAGAGTCGCGTGGTTATGACGCAATCGCTAGCCTATTTTTACAAAAACTGCTTCTACGGGGCCATAACGTAAGATACAAGGTAATGGAGCCTTTTATACATTTTCGTGTTTCTTTAGAAATAAATAATGGACAAATGGAGTCTTTAAATGCCTCAGATGTAAAGTTATTCGCTGTCAAATTGACACCAAAATGAATGGGAGTCAATGGAATGCTAACATCAGGTGATGGTCTGCTAATCAATGGCGGCCCCCGGGGAAGCTTCAGTTTCCGGCTGATAGATTACCCCCCTGATTTTAGTTTGTCAAGAGATTTACAGCACCGTTTTTGAAGAGTGCGCATGTGCGAATGTACTCTACTATGTAAGAACGAGCCTATGATTGAATCTGGAAATAAAACAAAATAACTAAGAAAAATGAGAAATAGTCCTCAGATGCCATGTCTGTAATTTATAGCAAAACATCTAGCGTTAATTCGATCTCAAACAGTTTCATTAAGTTATTACTCCACCACGTGCGTGACGTCATAAACCTTAACGTGGCTGAACGACCAATTTGCAACAATATGGTTTCGGGAAACTATCGTGACTAGCTAGTTGATTTCTTCAACGATGCATCGTACTATGGTAGTTAAGCATCGAGTTACGTCATTGTTCGGGAAACCCACCCCAGTTTGGTCAAGATTCGTTCCGAACTTTTGAGCGGTGAGGACTGGATCGGAAATTTCACGGGAGAGAGCAGGACTCGTTCGCTCGGCCCACGGCCTAACGGAGGACTGATTCATTGTGCATCGTCGATTCGAGATTGTTCCATTAAAATTATTATTATTATTATTTTTTTCCTTTTTCGGTTGGAAGACAATTATGCGGGACCTTGGACTGCCATCGCGAACATGCAGACAAGTGAGTACAGTTGGACTGAGCTCTGTTGATTATGGAGGAAAAGTGCAGGCAAAATGTAGGCTACTGTTGGAATGTAACTTACTGTTGGTAGAGACCATTGCAGGTTCTCACTTTTATTATTGAGGTATTGAGTGTTTAATTTCTGTTTTGACTTTTGACGCATGTGAGCAAGATTTGTTATGAGTGAACTGATTATCAAAGACTTGGTTTAGGACTCAATCAGTTGTCATGATTGAAATAGCTCTATTAATTGCAGAAAAAAATAAACAAAAAAGTAAAATCATTAAAGAAAACCACTGGGAATTATTCAGTTCAGATGTCTCAAACTACCAACTGAGATTTTGTAATACATAATCTTTAAATCCGGTCCACATTTTTCCATGTATTAAACAGCTGATCATTACATCACAGCCGCATTGTGATGTTCCTGCTCTATTAATGGGACTGCAACCTGCCTCATCTGCAGGAGAAAATTACAGTTCATCTCAGGCGTCATTACTCCGCTAAACATGCAGAGCAGTATACAAGGATGAGATGAGGCATTCAGCTCTGAAAAAAAAATCCGTCTATGCATCAATAACCATATTTCTGTGCCAACAGTTAAAATTCATGGTCGTTGAAACATTTCTTTGTTGTGACTATTAAACTGGCCTGTGTTACTGACCCTCGGGTAATTTGAGTTTGAGACTTCTGAATTATTTGATGGCAGTTTATACATTTATAGATTTTGAGTTAAAGCAAAATCAATTCAGCAGTTTTAGCATTTGCTTTTCACTAATGTGAGCCGAGTATAGCTCTAAGTATTTCCCATTTAAAAGTAAAAGCCCGATGTTTTACTTCCCGCCGCTGCAGGTACTCTAATGAATTTACAGAGCCCCTCGTGTGCAGGGAGATACTGTAGATTATTTCCAAACATCTGCTTAATTAAACATGAAATAGGTGTCATTTACAGTCTTAATCTGTCAACATTATTTATTTATCAATACATTTAACTTTTAATTAGCAAAATTAATCATGTTGATTCTGTCTAATTAAACATTACAGCATGAGCTGCCCTGACTGAATACTGTACGCTATAAAGGGCTGCAATCGATCTCGTGCTTTCAGGGTCCAACTATTTGGCGATGAGGAGATGTGTACCAAGAGTGCCAAGTTTCGGCTCCAACAAACAGGCCTGGAGAGTGTGCGTATAAGGTTTTTTTACTTGACTAATTTAGGAGATCTTTTGAAATCAAGAACTAAATCTTATGCTACAGAAAAAAAATAGAGATGATTAATTGAGAAATGGACTTGAACACATGAGCAAACCTCTTAAATTCTAGTCAAAATATTTCATATTTATGTTGTAAACAGCAAAGCTTAATCACATACATTTTTTCAGATTTAAAATCTATTTTGGGTTACACTTCATTTCGATAGTTCACATTAGACATTCTACTAACTAGAAGTAACTTTACTATACACGTCAACTAACTCTCATTAGAGTAGACTGTTAAGTTTGGGTTAGGGTTAAGGTTAGTATAAGTTGACATGTAGTTGCAAAGTTGCTTATAGTCAGTAGAATGTGTATGGGGGAACATCAAATAAAGTGGTAGCAGATATTAAACAGACAGTCTACTGACATGTATTTGCAAATATCCTTATAATTAGTCAAATTTCTAAAGTGGACTATCGAAATAAAGTGCTATCATATTTTGTTCAAACCCAAATTTACTTTGGTTTTACAAAATCAAGGGGGAAGAAAATATTTTTCAAATCAAATATATTTCAAATATTTTTTAGAACAATATATATTTGCATATATTGGAAAATGTAAAATGGCCACAACAAATAAGGTATATTATAGTCAAAATAAAAAATAACATTTATGCTAAAAACAGCAAGGCGTAATCTCTTACTGTATATTTTGCTTAAAACATTTCGCTGTTTGGATGGGGGATGGGGGATGGGGGATGGGGGGGGGATTGGGAAAAGGAGAGACAACAACCAATTAAACACAGACCTGTAATACACTCATTATACAGACACATGAATATTAAAAAAAGACCACAGAGAACAATTTGGCAATGTCAAGATTCATCAGACCCAAAAATGTATGCACCTCTTTATGATGATAACATCACAATATTTAATTCCACCAAGAAGTGCATCAATTCTTGGTCCAGTTCTTGTCTTGACAATGCAAGAGTCCAGCACTCTGTAAAGTCTCCTCCAGCACAATCCAAAGACTTTCAATGAATTTAAGGTCTCGACTCAGAGGTGCCAATTCATGTGTGAAAATCATTCTTCATGCTCCCTCCCAACCATTCTTTCTCAGTTTGATCCTGATGAATCTTGACATTGTCATCCTGGAATATGGCCATGATGTGTCTTCCTACATGTTTTTTTTTTTTTAAGAAATAAAAAGCTACACACTCTATCAATTAGGGTTAGAAGAACTGTTGCCAAACATATAACATGCTAGAAACATAATCACTGCAATAATGATCCAGTCATTAACTCTAAAGCATTTGCCAATTTAAATCCAAACAGAATTTTTTTTTTTTCTGGCCAGGCATACATACTAGCCAACAGCATTCACATTGGATGTAATCAAAACAATTTACTTGCATAGATGTCATAACAATGCTATCATAACAAGATGATTCTTCTGAGGAGCCATTATCATCGGATCCCATCATCACTCTAAAACAACTTTAATCAATGATATATGTTGATGTGCAGGACATACCTGCATCCATTAACTCTTGCTTCTGACCCCAAAAAGATGATATAGTACATCTTAAGTTTGGTGTGACACGAATCAAGACATGGAAATTGATGAGTTCTTGCTTTGATTGCATCTTTGATTGCAGCTATGTAAATGAAAAGGAGAAGGTCATTTATATAGGAAAGCATGTCTTTGTAAGAGTCAGAACCAAAACTATATGTTTTAATTCAGTTTCCTCTAGAAAAGAAATGCTATTTTTGTTTAGTGCTCAAATTCCAAATGCAATGTGAAGTTAGCGCTTAGCGTAAAACTTGCAATGTAATTTCTCAGAACTGAATCTTTAAAGGTCTTCTGCAATGCTTTTATTGCTCTTCAAAAGTCCTTCAGGCATGATTGCATGCTTTTTAATTTCCGGTGTCGCACCACATCCACTCAAGCATTTAACATATCTGAACCAAAGTGACGGCACGCGACACAAGACCTTAATTTCTTTTGTCAAGAGTCACCGATGGTAGTCCACAGGTTGCCAACACGCAGTAAGAATAAATGGCAGACGCTTATACCTGCTGACACACTTATATATCATTTGCAGTTTCTGTGGGTGCAATAAGCAAAAAGCATTACAGCAGTTTTACTTAAGCTGACAGCGTTCCTTTTTAAAAATTAAATTTCTGATATTAACATGGGAAAAGAAAAATGTAAATGAAAGGTCTCCGTACACCACACACACACACACACACACACACACACACACACACACACACAAATGAACAAAATACAATTTTGTGCAAAACCAGTTTAATTTTCTTTTTTTTTTTTTTTTTTTTTTTACAGAATATCCAAGATACTGAAAATGGGTAATATTATAATTTTTTTTTTTTTTTTTTTTTTTACAATCAGGCAACAAAAGTGACTAAAAAGCATAATAATAATAAAATAATAATATATAATAGTACTGTTAGTGTTACATCTATTATATATATTTTCTTCCTGTCAGGTCTACATACTGTCCTGTCCCAGTAAAGAAAAAAATATTAAATATAACATACAAATAATAGTAGAAAGTAACAGTGTAATGTATTTGAAACTATTTATTTATTTATAATATAAATATAATTCAGAATTTTGCCGTTAAGGGCACTTACGTGTAAATAAATGTAATACATTTTGAAGATTACAAAAGCTTTAACAGAATCCAGCTATGTCGACGTTGCATGAATAAAAGTCCGTACAGCAATATTTCTCTTATAAGATTAGCCTAAAATGTAGGCTCAACATTCATCTGGAACGCTTATAAATTTACAAATAAATGATTTGAGTCAGGAAAGGAATGATTATCTGTACTTGCCAGAGCTGCTTACCCTATTCAAGTCTCAATATAACACATCCAACACTTATGCACCCAATCTGTGCAATGCAAGCTTACATCCATCATGCATTAGAAAAGCTCTGTTTCCACAATTATTTAAATAACTTGGCGAGAGAAGGAGACCTTGCACGGTGGATCAAAGGGTGCGAGGAGACATCATAGGGTTTTTTCTTTCATTATTATACAATACAACAGACCACGCAACTTTCAAAGCGTACGGTTCCTTTCAACTCAACATTTCTGCAATACAGCGCAACAATGACCAACTACTTTTTCAGCAGTCTTGGTTCTGGAAATAGTTTCCCCATTCATTTTCTCCACAGGGATTCGAACTAATTCTTCAATAAAGAGTTATTCGTGAACCAAACCAACCAGCTCTGAGATGAATTGCACCATTGAACTCTTTGATTAGAAGCAAAAAGAATATGAAAAATTAAAGAAAAAAAGTATATATATATATATTTGTCTATGAAAAAATAAAAGGGATTTCTACTAGAACCAATGCTGTTGCACTCCATACTGACGTCTCACTGTATCTACTGTACGTTTTCTGCCTTAATTAATCCTGCAGTAATTGATTGACAGATGTACTTTCTGCTTCCCTTTTTCTCCCCTCTCGTTATCTTTCCTTCCTCTCACCATTTCCATTATCATCTTTTAAATTTAATAAACATCTCTCTCCATAAATGACCGCATATCTCTCCAGCTTCATCTATCGCCTGGCAACTGGGGTTCTCGTGGCGCAGACCGCACACAGTCATCACACTTTTTAGTCCAAAAGAAAAAGACATTCTTGTCCAACACTCAGTTAATTAACTCTCTCAGGGAGATTTATCGATAAGGAAATGTGGTTGAAATGGAGCGCTGTTATTATCACGCTCTGCAGATTATATTTACGTAGTTTAGACAAACACTTATCTCTGTTATGCAGCTATAATGATGTTAATATGGTATTATGCATGCATATCATGCATTTGTATTCCACAATGGCTGTACAAAATAAAAAAATAAAAAAATAATCAGTCGCACAGCACGGGGATAATGTCCAGTAGTTATGAAAGTGTAGCAGAGGGCTAAACAGTGGGCTGAACATGTTTCAGCCATTATCATGAAGGCACTTATCAGTGTACTTTCAAATGTCGAAAGATTTGGTTTCTGAAATTACAGCGTGAGAGTCATTCATATGGAAATGACATCCCTTTCCTCTTTGTTGCTCCTTGTTTTCATGCTGAGTTGAGATGTGGGTATATTCGAAGTCACACTGTATATTTTGCATAGCCATATGGTGCACCATGAAAAAAAGTAGTTTTCTTTCATTCTTTTTTTTACTCAGTGCTTGTAAATCAAGCTTTTTCTTATTTTTCCCCCAATGCAAGTTTTTATTATTATTGCTGTTGACATTATGAATGCATATACTATAAATTGGTCTATTTTTGAGGAACTTGTGGTCTTTCTGATGTTAATTACGAACTATGGGTTGAGAAATGCTGCAATGGTAAAACATATAGACATATTATGTAAATTATTGCAATTTCACTAAAGGGCTCTTTATTCAACAAGACCGGTGATGTGATCTTTGAAACACACAGCCTTGATTATGTCATGAGTCACGATGCGTAGTAGCATTCGCCACGTAAATGATCTACAAGTGCTGTTTGAGATCTCTGGCTATCAGCAATCTGACATGCTAATTAGCCAGCAATACTTCATTAAAATTCAAGGGATGCTTTTAAAGTACTGTAGTACATAATACACATATAAAGTAAACAAAACATTTTTATAAACCTATGGCTTTCACGTTGATAAACAGATATTTTCACTCACAACATATATTGTTGGCTGTTTAGAATGACCTCCAGTGAACTTGGAAGTATTTCAAATAATGTAACTTATCTCCTTATTTTATTCAAACATTTTAAACAATATTTAATGTAAAATCTTTATGTATTAATTTTGTAATACTAAAAATTGTAATACTCTTAATTTAATAGAATTTTATTTTATACAATCTGTAGGGTTTTAATGCATATACTAACACTAGCATATGCCCCCAGCCCCAACCCCCAACCCCTCTTTTTAAAGATATTAATCATGTAGGATTTTGTTTTTGTTTGTTTAATCTTCCACCAAGCAAAATCATAAATCTGTTTGCTTGGAAACAAATAGTAAATCTTTTCTTAAATCAGACACATAATTGGTATCATTCATGTTTGTAGGACTTATGTTGAAAAACGCCTTCCCATTATGTTTGACATACTAATGCTTGCCTTAGAAAGCACCGCTGATGATTAAAAATTAAGTCTTGAGTTATCTCAGAGTTAAAAGAACATCTGGCATGTTAACTCTAAATGCCTTATTAAATAAAATGGCATAAAAACCAAACCTTCCCCTCAACAAACGTTTTACTTTGACAAAATAAGCAGCGACAGGTTGTTCTGGCAGTGTGGCTAAATGGCCTATTACACATTTTTATGCACAAAAAGCTGTTTTTTTTTTTAATCAATTCAAAGATTCTGATAAAACCCAGCACAAATACACCCAAATTTTCTCTAATAATGAGAGTAAAAGCAACTTCACCTGAAGCCAGTCATTTCCTAGATAATTGTACATCAACATAATCACATGTTTTGTGTCATTGTGTGCGCACAGCCGTCTCTTAGGACTTCTTTGCAAAACACTCTTTTGAGCCACATTACTGGCTCTTGACTCAATACGCCTGGCATTTTTTACTTCAGAAACATGATTGATGCCAAAACAATACTTGGTCTTGATACATTGGTTGATTACTGTGAAAAGAAACAATAGCAGCTATCAGAAAATAATTTCTTTATGACCCAAAAAACAGGTTGATATGGGAGTGTTAAGGCTGCAGTGGACAATTTCTCTTACATTAGTCCCTCTAACGCCATGGCAACAAGGAAAGGTGATTAGAGGATAGCTTTCTTAGATATTGTAACATGTTATCTGTGTTTGTTTCTGTTTAGGGTAGGTTTGTCACGTGTTTTAGTTTGGTTTCCTTGTACCCTTTAAAGGGAACTCCATGCTGCATCAGATGTTGACGCTTTGGGAACGCCTCTGTGTGATTGCGTCTTTAAGCATGTGTGAAATGTCCAAGGGCATGGCGAGACATCATCCCATAGCGTGTGATGTCAGGGTCCCGCTGCTGCCAAGGCAGTGTAACAACTCTAATCATGGGGATCGCAGATGGATTTAGTGGAGGGATTTGAGACGGTCCTGGCCTTTTATCAATCCTCATCCAGCGCTCTCTCTCGGGATACGGAAGCACGCTCTGCGGCTTCTTCCACCCTGAGTGAAGGCCCGGTATCCGAGGAGGTGGATGAGTTGCAGGCATTGAGGCAGGGGAGAAAGAGGACTCGTCACCTCCCTCCCCTGCATATGAGGAACTCATGGAGGTTATTACTTACACTGTGGCAAGGTTAAATATCGAATGGCCAGACGAGAGACAGGAGATTTGTAGAAGCAAATTAGATGAACACTTCCTGCCTAATGAAGCGCAACCTCCACGATGGGGCCTTCCATTTTTTCCTGATCTTCACACCGAGTCGTCGAGGTCATGGAATAAACCATTTTCTGCCCGTGTCTTCAGCCCCTGAGTATTGAACTACTCATCAATAATGGGGTTAGATGAACACTGGTATGGGCCGATGCCTAAGGTAGAAAAGATGCTTGCGAGACATCTCTCCCCTGACATGGCATTGCCCCTCAAGGCCCTGGCATTACCCACCAGGCCATGTAGAACAACTTTGGCCTTGGTGGGTAAGGCTTACACAGTGACAGGTCAGGCCGGAGCATGTCTGCACATGATATCTATCTTGCTGGCATATCAGGCTGACCTGCTCAAGGACCTAGATAAAGGCAAGGGAGTGAGCCCGGACACAATTTAAGAGCTGATTTGTCTTTCCGTGCCATTAAGGAGACAGCAAAAGCCATAGGTCGGTCTATGGCAGCCCTGGTGTCCACTGAGAGGTAACTATGGTTAAATATGTCGGGTATAAAAGGTAAGTACAAAGGCGACACTGTTACCTCAGTTGTCGAGAGGTTTCAGGAGGCAAAGAAACAGGCGGCGGCGTTCCAGAAATTTCTCCCTTGCCATGCCCAGGTCCCGGGAGCTTTTCTTAAAAAGTAACTAAGTAGCACAATTAGTTATTTTTTAAGGGAGTAATATTGCAACGCGTTACTTTTCAAAGTAACTTTCCCCAACACTGATCAGGGTTATGTGCAAGTGTTTTCGTACCCTAGTGATGTAGAAAGAGCAATGTTTCTTGTCCCAGGGTTGCCTTGTCGTCGCAAAACTCTTGTGACAGATGCTTCCCTCATATGGGCTGGGGAGCGACACTCCTAGATAGTCACTCAACTTGAGGTCTGTCTGGAGATGATGGCTGTTTTTCTGGCTCTGAAATACTTCCTTCAAGATCTCAGGGGCCACCAAGTGCTTGTCAGATCAGACAACACGTTGGTGGTCTCCTACATAAATAACAGGGAGGTCTGCGGTTGCGCCGTCTTTACAAACTGGCACACCAGATCCCCCTGTGGGCTTAGGGGCAAGCTGTTTTCCCTGAGAGAAATGTACACCTGAATCAAGGAGCAGACATCCTGTCAAGGCAGGGGCTGAGGCTTTGGGAATGGAGAAAGTGGTGGAGTTGCTTTCGAGAAAATTCAGCCAGGCAAAAGTGGACCTGTTTGCTTCTCAAAACACATTACACTGTCCGCTCTGGTTCTCCCTCACGCATCCAGTTGCGGTGGTGTTGGATGTCTTGGTACAGACATGGCTGCACATTTACATATTTTCCCCAATTGCTCTGCTCCTGGGAAGTCTTGTGAGAGTTGGTCAGGACGGCATTAGTCTACTCCTAGAAGCCCCGTTCTGGCCAGGCCAAGTATGCTTCTCAAACCTGATGTGTCTCCTCAATGGCTCTGCCTGGGAGAATCCCATCAGGAGGGACCTTCTGTCTCAGGCAGAGGGTCATATCTGCCCGGTTGGTTCTGTGCTGGAGTACTTTCAGGACCGATTTTCTGTAGGGCTATCCTGAGAAAGGAATTAGATGCTGCGTCACCCTGACATACAGTATATCCTACACACCTGTGATTGACTTGCTTTGGCCAATCAGAAGCTGACATTGTATGATCGGTGTGCTTTATAGCTTCCTGGCCAAAGCAGAGCCTTTTACATGCTAACGGATGATGTCTCGCCATGCCATTGGACTGATTTCACGTGCTTCCGGGCTGTCAAATTAAAATTTGAATTTAAAGGTGATCTAAGTAACTTTTTTACCTTAACTGAACAGCTTCGGAGTCAGTGGAATGGTTATATTACTTATTTTGGGTTCGCCGCCAGGAAGCGTATATCAGCGTGATATCAGGTCTCGCGATGTAATGAATTGCTTGACGGCACTGCACACGTACACACCCCCATTCAAGCACCGGCTAGCTAGAAGCAAAGGGCAACGATAGATTGTGTTCTTCACATTTTTGTCATGGCTGAGCCTGTTAAAAAGAAGCAGAAAGCTAGGAAATCTTTGTCGGAGGACCAAAGAAAGAGGAAACGGGAGACTGACCAAGCAAGAAGTCAGACTCGAGTAAATATCGGACCGGCTTGTACAGAATGGCGAGAACTGAGAGAAACAGAAGCCTGCAAAACGGATGCTGACCTTTACAAGCAAAGGTAAAACGTCATTCTTCCAGATGAACTTATAGACCTTGCTAATATAACTTTAGACAAATATTAGCCTCCGATATATATTTTTTATGCTCATGCCCACTCTCCAAAAAAACACACAAAAAAAACACGAAAGCAGTAGTTCGCCTCGTTCATATCGTTCGTTCCCAGTAAAAATACTAGTATGCATGACAACACAAAAAAAAAAAAAAAAAAAAAAATCAGTTGGAAAGAAAATATTGCTTTACTTAGCTCGGTAGACATAACTGGTTTTGAAATAGCCGGTTCCTCTGCTCAGCTGGGTTGCTCGTGGCGAGGGGGGAGGAACAACAGTTCGTTTTTACGACAGTGTGTTTGAAAGCATTTACTACCAGACACTAGGGGGAGCTATGGGGAGCTTTGTAGAGAAAAAACACTCAGGCTTGCCTAAATTTAATGTAAATAAAAATTTACATTAGAATGCAAAAACGGTGCATTCCAATTTTAGGTGTCAGGCAGCCTTAACAGTGGCACACAAGATGCGATGATGATGATGATGATGATGAAAGAGGTATTAGTTTAATGTTTTTGTTAGCCTCTCCAATTGAACCCACTTGATGACAATATGCTGGGTTTCAAAGCACTGTCCAAAGTGCATGAAAATGAGCCATGTGATTGGCTGTTTGTTTCTAAGCATCTAGCCATGACATTAACACCACATCGTTTCAGGCTGTTCAAGCAAAAAAAAAAAAAAAAAAAACGGTGCTAAGTGTGAAATGTTCCTTTACCTGGGGTTAAGGGCAGTGTGAAAAGCCCAATTGAAATAAACTTGCAATTTTTAAGTACTAGTATTTTCTTGTAAAGCATAATCCAATAATCTTTGTTTTATTTACAACTCTGAAAAATATTTTTTTACAGTGTACTTTCCCTATGTCATTGTGGTGCCTTACAAAGGGTAACTGTAGTCGTTTATCAAAAATACATCCCAAAGTACCTATATTCTTCATTAAAATGCTGCTTCATTCCAATTTGGTGAAATGTAATGGACTTGCACAGTATTACTAACAGCTTGATGCAGTCTAAAGACTACATTTAGAGAAGAAAATGGATAAATGAGTAGGGCTGTCTCTCTTCTTGAGTGACTTGTGTAATGGGCACTTTACAACAGTCACGGCTTGAGAGACTATCTTGGAAACTTAAAAACTGCCTTTTATATAACTCAAGCAAGTGTATAGATTGTGTTCGTAGTGCACAAAGGGATCTATTGTGACACACACGCTTCAGGTAATGAGCCCAAAGAACTGTAATTTCATCGGCTGATTACAGATGGTAATTAAGACACTGATCCTGCAATTATTCTAAGGCAGATATTGCATGCCTGGAATACTGTTCTTTATGAAACATCCTACTCTAGAGGCTGATCGGATGAGCTGCATTGTAAAATAGCTTATAAACACACACCTGTGTCTGCCACATCGCAAAAGAGATCACTTCAATATCGCATTTGCTTCCCCAAGACATAAAAAAGATTAAATGGAGAACAAATGGAGATTTTTGCTCTATTGCTTTTCAGATGTTTCTTCTGAAAAAAAGTCTACATTAGCCAAGATATTAAAGACTGCAGATTTCAATATGAGCTCAGATCTTTTTGAGTTAAAGTTCTTCATGATCAAAATCTGAATTATCCAAACTATATTTATAGCTCTGTCAACAATTGCCTCATTTGTTTCTGATTTCATTTCTCCTGAAGAGTTTTAGGAGATACATCTCAGACAACGCTGATACTTAAAGGGAAGATTCACATAAAAATGAAAAATCTGACATTATTTACTCTCCCTGATGTTCCAAACCTATATGACTTTTTTGTTCTGTGGATGAATGTTGCTAATCAAATGGTTTTGGTCCACATTGACAATACAATGGAAGTCAATAAGAACCGAAACCGTTCGGTTATGAACACTCTTCAAACTATCTTTTTTTTAGGGTTATTAGGGTGAATAATACAATAATTTTTGGGTGGACAATCACTGTAAATTAAAACATAACTGAGAAATGTATGGAGCCTCTAAGAAGACATGATGATGGAAAAATATGAGATGGATGGAAAAAAATTATATTTTAATGTTATTGCGTTTTGCAAGCAAAAATGTTCCCTTAAGATGTTTTGTATTCGCTCACAAAACTTTTATGTTCTCTCGCAAAATGATTGTGTTCGTTCTCCCGAGAAATTTGTTTGCAAAAGCATTGAAATAGGGTTTTTTTTGCAACTATTATTAAGTTTTTGCAAGTTTTCTGGGGTAGCGCAAAAAGCATTAAAATATAATTTTTCCTCGAATCTCTCTTTGGTTGTTTGGTTGCTTAACAACCATAAACCATTCTACTTGCCGGAAGAATTATTATTATTATTTGATTAAAATATAAATTCCAAACATTAATTACATTAATAAAAAAAAAAAACAACAACAACAAAAAAAAAACATTATATTATAATTATAAATTATAATTATAATATAAATATAATTAATGTTTATAGTATAATTAATATATATATATATATATATATATATATATATATATATATATATATATATATATATATATATATATATATATATATATATATATATATATATATATATATATATATATATATATATATATATATATATATAATTTTTATATTATGCCACTGGAGGCTGAGAATTATATACAAGTCTTTTTCAGGTCATGGCTCACAACAGCACATAACCGCAGTAAATCTCTGTGACACCTTCAGTGGCATGTTTCTTATTTTCTTTTGTGAGAATTTGAAGGCAGTATCCACTGCTCACTGGCTTTATTATTGATCAATTATCAATCACCCTAAGGTAAATATTGATAGAAATTCTAGTGATGTTTGTCTGTGTTCACTACTATTCCACCTGGGAATATATATTACCCTTAATTAAAGTTTAATGGTGTAACACATTTGTATTATTTAGTTATGTCACACCTGGCTGAGTATTTATGCCCGGTTGGTGCAACTGGCCCCTGTTGCTTTAATATGAAGGAGGCTGGAGAAACAGTTGCAGAAATCTGTCCACACAGAGTGATGTTTTGGTGTTTCTACAGGAAGGGGGGTCATCTTCTCGCTGTGTTATCAGCAGCCTGACACAAACACCTCTTAATAAATATCTAGACAGACAGCTGTTTCAGGGGATGAGTAACTACACATTCTCTTTATGAAACACTACCACTCACTGGCACAATTGCGTTTTCCACCCCTCTTCAGCCTTTTCATGAAGCGACCGCTCACGTTTGCATCAATCTTGTACATGCACCTGCAAATGCAACAGCATGTTTGCTTTTGTGGTCGTTATGAAGTGCTTTGATTGCAATGAAAGCTCATTGTTTATTGCATACTGAATCCCTTTATTTGAAGAGAGAAGCCATGCAAAACATGCTTGTAATGGAAGTTACAACCAATGGAATAAAGCAACCACAACTCATAAAAAAAAATAAAAAAAAACTGTTGTTGAAATGTTGTTGTTGCTAACGCTCACATTAAGTTATGAAAGCATTATTTCTGAATGTGCCCTGAACGTTTTTTTAAAAATGTTTAAAAACAACAACTTGGTTATATGAACGTTATATGACCATTACATTTGATCATTACTTCTGAAAATTCTTTGAACATTCTGAAACAAGTAATACAACTTTAGGTGGACATCCATGCAACGAAAGTCCACTGAAGGCAAGTTTGAAGAACCCAAGTGCAGTTTTATTAACATAAACGTGTACAAAAGACTTGACTGGACAGGGACAGGGACTCACCAACAGTGATAGCAGGGAACTCAACAGGGAACAATGGAAACATGAAGGCTACTTATACAACAAGACTAAATGACTAACAAGAAACACCTGTGAACAATCAGCCGATCACAACAAGGAAGTCACATGACAAGAAACCAGGAAACATGACACATGACACATAAATGTTAATCAAAACCCAAAAGCAAATGTGACATTCCGACTAAATGTTTCAGGAAAGAAACATTTCAATAACAATGTAATGTTTTTGTGCTTACATTTTGAAAACATTAGTAAAAGCCAGATAACTTTGAATTAACATTCTATTAATGTTCCTGGAAGAACATTTGTTCATAATGTTGACAGAATCTTGCCAGAAGTGCTGAGAATGTTCCCTGTTATCTGGGAAGTCATTTTGTATTATAAAACGATTATAGTGGCCCATTATGACCTCCTCTGCTTATTTCAGGTAATTAAGAGTCTTTTATTACTGTACTTAAATATGGAATTTTATTCATAACTATCTGATGGAAAGGTAAAGGTCTTTTGATTGTAACACATCTGCATATCAAATGCAAACACTATGGTGGTAAAGAATAAAAAAACATGCCTTGAAGAAAATATAAAATCACATTTACTTTATCAAATAACTCTGACTTTTGTGAATAAAGTCTTTACATGAATTAAGCCTAAAGGAAAGGAAGCATCTGTGCACTAAATTATCTTAATTAAAAACACCTTAAACAAACATTACAATCATGTAGGGTAAGTTTCAATACAATTCATATTAAATAACATTTTGTTATACTATATATTTATGCTTAAAACAAGAGAGAGAGAGAAAAAAAAACATTCCCAATAAGAAAAAAATTACTTATTTCAAGATAATTCCCAATTCAAGACAGTTTTTCAGTGCACCAACCGAACAAACTGAACTCTAAACATCACACTGACTCAGATCGCCACCAAAAGCTCTAGTGTGAAAGTCTTGTAACAAACCAACACAATTCCTGTTAACCTTAGATGCCCTCTATGAAACAAACATAAATGCCCATAGGAGCGAGATACTGCTGTTCACTACTGATGATGTACTGCCCTGCGCAGAGTTAAAGCATCATGTCGTGAAAGATCTTAGTTTATCCGAAGAAAAATCTTACATTTTAGTCTGTTCAGACACAAAGCTATTGTATCACTTCAGAAGATGTGGCACACAATGCTCAAGTCATTTCAATTACGGTATATTTGTATGTATAATTTCATTGTGTTTAGTCCTGACTTAAACTCAAAAGCTCTAGTTCCAATTCCTTTTTATCAGAAAGAACAAAGGGTTTGGAATTACAGGTAGATGAGAGTAAATGATGAAAGAACTTAATTTTTTTAGGTGATTTTAGCTATTCAGCAAAAGGGACCGTTTATTCATTTTAACAACATAATTCAAGAAGCAAAGAGAATCAAAAGCATTTTTTCCTTAATATTTTAAGCTCATTCAAATAGAGCTTGAGTGATCAAATGGAATTCAAGCGTAGTTCAGGCAGACCACTGATCGCTAAACAGTATCAGCTGACCGCACAGACTTGTACACCCACCTCCTAGCATCTTCATAATTGAGCAGTGGATTCTGTATAAAAACTCTATGTACGTAATCATTGTATCTCCTTCTGTAAACAAATGCTTTTGAAGAAACTTTTGGTTATTAAAAGGCTTGGGGGATTTGTGTCTCAAGGATGTATCTCAACCTGTCTCGTATGGCAGCTCAAGCACCTTAGAGCCTAAGCCTCTCGCCAAATCCAAAGATTGTCAATAAATTTCATTCTCAAAGTGGTTCTGACTGAAATGACAGTGAGCACTGTGAGAATGATAAATAAGTCTTATTGATATAGCATGTGATACGAAGTGAAATAGATAAATCACGCTGTTTGGCTCTATCTTTTCTTTTGTGATATCTCAGGGAGAAACAGATTGGAATCTGGGCTTCATGCAAAGCTCTCTCCGCTGTCACAGTGCCTTCACTTAAAAGACACCACCAGCTTTGAAGTTAACAAGTTTACACTGAAAACAGTATGTTGCAATACAATTTCAGCAATAACAAAAGAAGGAATTTCACCCCTTTTATCTGCAATAGAAGTGAAGAACTCTTCAGGTCAGCTTCTGTTCTGCTTCGCGTCTGTTTTGAGCGATTTAAACTTACCGTTTTCGTTAAAACCGGAGCAAAGAACAACACTCGAAGCATACGATTGACCCTTCGCAAAGACCCGACCCCCTTAGTTACTGTCGCTATGCCCGACAAGCTACGCTGCTCTCACGCCACACCATGTTCTCACGCAGTGAAAAATACATCGCGGAGCAGAGAGGAGACTGACAACACGCTGACAGAAAGGACAGACCAGGTTACTTTTCGGTTACTTTTGATATTAAACATATTAAACAAAGTCTCACCTTTCAAATTTGGTCCTTTTTTAAAAGAAATTTAAACGATACATACCGTTTTGTGGCTCTTTAATGTGTCTGACAGATCGCTGAGCATCAGTTAAAGCTGCTCGTGAACCAATCATCTCTTCCTTCTAGTTCATTTATAGCATAAAATAAACATGAATGAACATGGGAAGGATTGTTGTTTTTAACGCGGAAAGACGTCAGTACACTCCGTTTTTCAAGTTCAAATCCTCCCATGTTAATCTGCTATCTCTCCTGACTGCTTTGTCGGACAAAATGGCGGATTATGATTGGTTAGATCGCCTGTCAATCAAGCTCCCTGCGAAGGGTCAAGAAATTTGAGCTACGTCGGTTGGTGACGCCCCTTTGGAAATGATTTGTCTACATAGCTTCGCCAGACCCTACACTCAGTTTCAACTGAGAAGGGTCTGGTTTTAACCAGGCTAAGCAATCCTGGCAATTTTTATCCATTGTACTATTTAATTTGAAAATTTGAACCTTGAGGGAACTGAATCACAATTACAAATGTAGCTGTAAAGGTGAGTAATATCAGCCTGATTGCCAGTAATAGCAGGATATGTCGGCTGGAAAAGAGTCCGACAATTAGAATTCTGATGAGTGGACTTTTCAAAGCAACATGAAATAACCATGTGTCTTTGAGATTAAATTGCTGGTGTGATTTCAGGTCCATTGGTCACTAAAACCAGAAATTATTTGAAACATCAAGAGGAGCGGTGTCAAATAAAATGGCAGCTCATGCTAAACATGGATAAACTATTGGCAAAAAGCGACAACAATCGGCTGTAAAAGCAAAAAAAAAAAAAAAAAAGGTGCTTTGAAAAATGATTGTAGAATTGAAACGGAATGATTATCCAATTTGAAGCTTTAAAAAAGCTATATAATTTTTTGCCAATTGAAAACTGTATCCAAGGCATTCAAATTAACACACTAACCTGAAACACACAAACCACAACCCTTGACATCAGAAAAAGTAATGCAGTTGGGGATTTTTTCAACTCATCTTTATAGCTTTGCATCAAGAAAAATACATTTAGCTCAAAATTGCGAACTGTTGCTAGCACATGAGTGCCATTAGTCTGTATGCTTTGAATGCTTATATTACAGCCAAGGAATATGAACCCATTTTGCAGGCTAGAAGCACCCTATTGTGAAACATATACTCCACTAACGTTCCCATACTCTGGAATTATAATGCCAATAATTCCATTATGGCAAGTTTTGGAGTACATTTTGCAACATAGATTTTCACATTTCGAATAGAACACCCCCTGTGAGAACTTTATGGTTTTCATATACAAACACACATTATGATTTGCTTTGTCAGTGAAATATCTTTATATTTTGATGTGTAATTGTTCCCAGCATTGTTTTTCATTGTTATCATTATTTACTGTTCCAGATGGACTTAAACTGGAGTCTGTTGACTAACTAGATGTACCGCATGGTGGTACAAAATATGACCGCCACTCAGGCCTGCACTGGCTTTACACAAAAAGAAATGATGTGGAGCAATTCAGCTGTATTGCGTGTTTATGTATATACCTAAAAAAAGTAGTAGTATGTGCATGTCTGTCTGTGTGTGTGTGTATGTGTGTGTGTTTGTGTATGTGTGTGTCTGTGTGTCTGTGCTTGTATGTATGCGTGCGTACATGTGTGTGCGCGTGTGTGTTTGTGTGTGTGTCTGTGCATGTGGATTTGTATGTGTGTGTGTATGGGTGTGTGTCTGTGCGTGTGGATGTCAGTGTGTGTGCATGCTTGCGTTTGTTTGTATTCCTGCATGTGTGTGTGTGACAGTTAGGGTTGCCAACTTAAGAAAAGGAAAATGCGGGACAATCGTGGTTATTTATAGGAAAATGAGGGACACTCAAAATATTTGTACTGTATCACACAGTGTACGTCATTTCAGTGTCTGCAGTTAAGTTTGTGTTTAAAAGGTTATCAGACTTAAACACATTAGTATTGCTTATCCTATTTATGTATTTAATTCTAAAAATAATTTTAATGTCGTACATGAAAAAAGTCACATTACAAACAAACCATAGTTCAAAATAACAGCATTTATCTAAAATAGAAAGCTTTTTTAACATTATACACTAGGCTTACAGTTCAAAAGTTTGGGGTTAGTAAGATTATTTTTTTGGGAAAAAAAATAAAGAAAGTAATTGCCTACTTTTATTCAGCAAGGATGCATTACATTAATCAAAAGTGACAGTTAAGATAATGTTACAAAAGCTTTCTATGTACTTTCTAAAAGCTTTAAAACATTAATAATAATCAGAAATGTTTTTTGAGCATATTATTCCCTCAGGTAGATTACATGTTTTCTTGCGTGGCTGGATGTTAGACTCATGAACAATAATCACGTTGTTTGCATTCGCCAAAATTGATTCGCCGAAATCAAAACGTGGACAGTGAAAGGAAATTACCGTTAGCGCGAGACGAGTCCGGCTTGAAGCGGAAGCGACCAGACGGCAGAGGATGTTCGCAAATCAAACAATGATTTGTCTCAAAACAGCGATTAAAAAAAGCTGTGATTGGATGATGACAGGTGTCGGTGATCATTCTCAAGTGTCGTGGTCAGCACTGCTGCTGTTGCTGTTGTATCAGTCAGTGGTTTATCAGCTTGTCAAAAAACGGGACACGGGAGGTCACGCAAGGGACAAATAAATTAGGCCCAAAATGCGGGACGTCCCACCTAATTCGGGACAGTTGGCAACCTTAGTGACAGTATCATCCTAAACCAGCAACCCTTCGCTCAACACCACCATCTACAGGCCGATGAGTGTACAGTCACTAAATGTGCACATAAATGAATTTATTTTATACCCCCCCCATGGATGAAATTCTACGAAACTTAGCATACCCCCAGAGGATGTCAAGTTAATCATACACATGAAATATGGTGCAGTTCTGAACATCTCACCTGAAGATAGAGGCGATTAAAGCAGAATAATATTGCATTTTCATTTTTTATGGGAGGGGCGCAAATCACAAATGAGTGATTATGGGCTAGGTTGATGTGGGCCCTTAAGAGCAACATACCATAAAAATTTCTTCATCCTCGGTGCCACGGTTCAGGTAGTTATTTAGGAAAAACTGCATTTTTTTGGGTTTGGGGGGGCCCAGCGCGGGGGGTGGGGGGGGGTGGGGGGTGGGGGGTCAGTGGCCCCCGAGGACCAAACGAAATTTTTCCGTAAAAGTATAGTGGGGCTACATGCCCACCAAATTTCATGTTCCCCGGTGTTTCGGTGTTCCTGGTATCGTTGACGAAAAATTCAGTAGATGACAAAAAAAAAAAAAACGTTGACAATCCCTATATGACCGCTTTCGCATAATTATTTGATTGTTTAACTATGACCTGCTTGCTTTATAGTCATTGAGAATAAGTGAAATTGTCACACTGACGAAGACAAAAAGACGAAATGTTTGTTGTCTTTATCTCCTGTTTGCAATAAAATATTTTTAGAGTGCAGACCTTTTTTGCATCTTTGTGCAGTGAAACAAATTTGAGCTAGTTAAGACCTTTCCTATGACATATAACACATGACCGATCTGTATGATGATTTAACAGATTGCCTCTATATGATTTTAATCCCACTTTAGATTAGAGTCCAGTTCTCGCTATTAACTATTAACTACGACTTTTGCCTCAAACTCCTAATTACTGCTTATCAATAGTTACACTGAATAAAAAGTTGCTTTTTTCAAAAGTACAATTAACTTGGACATGTATATCATTTCAACTTAAATTACATTAAAGTGACTTAAAATTAGTTGAATCTATAATAAAAAAGTTGAAAATTGCGGTAAAGCAATGAAAATTGCGGTAAAGCAATGAAAGTTGAGGTAAAGCAATGGAAAAATCATACAGTATGTTGTTATAACTTATTGATTTTATAATTTTTTACAGTGTATAGTTAAGTTTAGAAATTTGGTTAAGGGATGTATGCAGAACAAGCCATTAATATGTGGTTTATAATTCACTAGTTCACACTTACAAATAAGTTAGATAGAATAAATGCGTATTTGGCGTGCTGTCCGAGGAGAGGGCTCCGGGCTCGGTATTCGGCCCGAACCCAGAGTACTCCCCCCGTATTCCTGGCTGTAAAGATTAAGCCAAGAGTGAGGAGTCGGGGTGGTGGAGGGATGCTGAAAAACTGTCAAGGAATATTAGGTGAGTTGACAGTGTGGATATATATATACTTCTTGTCATGCTGATTAGGGTAGACATAATTGTTTGATGACGAGTAGATTGGATTGCTTATTTGAACGTGCTCCTCCCGAACTTTGTTTATAAAACATCATGTAATAATAAACAGCCAATATCCTATAATACAGATGATAAGCAATAAGCATACCACAATTTTTTGTTCATATTATTTGCATTTATTATTTTGCATTATAAATAATAACACTATATAAAATGGTGTAATTTCAATATATAAAACAATATATATATATATATATATATATATATATATATATATATATATATATATATATATATATATATATATATATATATATATATATATATATATATATATATATATATGAATATGTCATCATTTACCCACCCTCATGTCTTTTTCACATTTTATTTATGTGGAAAACAAAAGCAAGTTCAAGTTTTCTAGTGTGGTCAATTCAATACAATGGCAATACATTTTAACTCACTTTAATGCTTAATAAAGCACCCAATAGTGTCAGAAGATAATTTCAAGAATATCTCAGTGTTTTTTGTTCATACAATGAAAGTCAATGTTGTTTGGACCCCAGTGTTCTTCAAAATATCTTCTAAAATATCTTGTCAAACTGTACCAATTTGGAACAACCTTAGAGTGAGTAAATTATGTTTTTTTTTTCTGTGGGGTGAACTATCCCTTTAAGAATTACCTGTTATAGAAAAATAAGTCTTCTATATTTGAACCATATGATTGACAAAGTGAAGTTGTTGAGAAGTGGTAGCATATTCTTAAAAGAAATTGCTCTCTCAGACTCCTCTGTTTTTCCAATAATTCACCCAAAGTAAAGAGATCTCTTCTCTCAGTGCTTGAGACTCCTCTTCAGACAGCCGACAACATCTATGACCAATGGTGCAAGGGACTGGAGCCTCCCTATGGCCGTCTGCATGCTGCGTTGGTGATTATTTTTTTTCCCTGAGTCATTAGACCCCTACCAGTGAAGTCCATGCCCTGCTGGGACCAATGTGTCTTGATAAATTTGCCCTATTATGCTGATAAATTAGTCCATCTCCAGAGCGTTCGGGGGCTTTCTGCAGCTGTGACTGGGGGCAATGCTTCTGTCATTACACTCTTTTAAATGTCATTCTATTATCTTCCCCAAGCTCAGAAAAAAAATGAGACAAGAGACAGAATTGAGATGAGAATATGAAAGCGGTTTCACTCTTAGTTGTGCTGCGTTCACATTAAATCTAAATAAAAATTTGTATACAGCGGCCCCAAAAAGTCAAATTTCACTTCATGTTTATGAATGTTGTTACATTATGTAACAAAATATCAAAGTAAATGGCACTACCTTACATAAAAGCACAAACACGCTTTTTAAGCGAATGTTAGAAGTAACATACAGTACATAAAAAAATAAATAATAATTGCCAGCCACCATGGGCAAACCTGAAAACAAACATGCAAAAAAGTAATTATATTTATGATTTAATATACTGAAAAAATTATATTTTAATTATTTAATACTACTTTTGTCAAATCAACTTAGATAATTGATGTGGTTCAGATAACATAATATTTTGAGTTTCTATTTTTTAAAACCATCTCCTTGCATTAACTCATTTTTTTTATTATTATTTCAATGAACTAACTTACATTTTTAAGTTAAACCAACAATATATTTAACAGTGTAATCTATATGCCAACATATTTTGGAATACATGTTAATGTTCTTATAGTTGGAATACATTTTGTTTAATGTTGCATAATGTATACAATCAATTAAAATACTTTGTCATATTTACACTGCAGCGGTGGGACAGAAGCTCTTCAATATTCAATATTCAATCAGCCAGATAAAACTCAAGATAAAACTACAAAGCAGGTGTTGATACAGCATGACTTTACACATTATCTGTGGAGAAATGGTCTTCCTTTTTAACTTGACAAAAGCCGTGAATCGTTAATATTCCGATGTCCTCTTTTATATCAAAAGTGAGAATGGCTCCACCTGTATTGTTATTGCATCTGTTTGAAATCATAATCAATTATGTAGAATGTTAAGAGCTCATGCTGGTAGGAATAAATAAATGCATTATTTACCACAACAAATTCTCAAGGGATACTATGAAATGCATGTTTACTTTGGGTAAACATTACTGTGCGTCACAAGGAAAGAGAGAAATAACCTCTGATAACAGCAAAAAAAAACTTTCCCAGCATGCTCCTACTCCTCTTCACTATTAAAGTTCACAAAAAGGTCATTTTGACTTTCAAACACCCTCTTCTTCTGGTGCTCCGGGCTGTTAAATAAAGCTCCTCCGTCCTGCTTTTTACTCGCAACCATTATTAAGTTTAACAACTATGTATGTTTCTAACAGAAAATCGGTAGCGGGGCATCAGAAAATGTTGGCCTCTGGATTCCTCCTTGACAGTGTCTGTTTTCACAGTCATTTGCTATCAGATGGCCTCTATTACACAAAACCTTTAAAGGAACCTGGCAACGGTGCAACTTTAAAGGGCACGAGTGAAAACACACACAGAATAATTATGAAGCCGCTGACCTCTTGCTCGCGCAGCATACGCCATTGGCAAACATCTGTAGCAGAGTCCAGGAGAGTGAGTTTAGTATTTCTGCAGTGTTTCAAGTATTGGATCCTACAGCTTTACTTAAATGGTCATGAAACCACCCTCTTTCAGCTCAAGTCTAGCTCACAATCTTTTTGAAAAATGCAACTTAAATGGGCGTGGGAGGGAGGGGGAGTGGGTGTGGTCAAAGCCAGTGGCCAATGCGACTGTCACTGTCAGTGGTAAAACGTGAGGAAATGCTAGAGTTTTTATAGCTGGCAAAGTTAGTCTAATGAAATACACTGACACCTTATTTTTGTCCTTAAAAAGTAACTAAATACCCTGCTACACATATTAGCCAGTAATCATAATTCTATTTAAAACATGTAAATGTACATGCATATCGGCCATTATAAAATATATATTTGTTTATATACACACTATAAATGCATATATTTGAAAATAATACATTTTCCGCAAAAAAAAAAAAAAAAAAGTTCCGTAAATAGCATAGACTACGCGCCCCCTAAACCCACTAAAGATGGACAATGAATGTGACAGAAATTTGCACAAACTTAGCATACGTTGAGGTATTATCGAAATATCTACATTTTAATAACGAGTGATTATTTAACAAAAGGCAAGTAAAACGGTCAGGGTTACATTTTAGACACACACACACCTCTGAAGCGATAGA
Organism: Scardinius erythrophthalmus; assembly: GCF_964197995.2. Taxonomy (NCBI): domain Eukaryota; kingdom Metazoa; phylum Chordata; class Actinopteri; order Cypriniformes; family Leuciscidae; genus Scardinius; species Scardinius erythrophthalmus. Next base: position 11,816,027 of record NC_138243.1, read on the forward strand.
AAAGTCCTTGGGACCGCATCACTCGCAAGACGAAACCTGCATTGGTGTACAAGGCCGAAGTCCACCATTCTTCAGTTGAATGGTTGCTACTGTACACACACATAATTTAGATGTGCCCGTGGTTGATGGCCAACCAACCACCTGCAGTCAGAGTCTAACCCTGGCAGCATCGCGGGGACATTGCCTCTCTCATCTACTACGCGATATCACAGTTTGACATGCCTGTCTTTGGAAAGTTTCACGTGGTGTCATAAATAATTAAAAAACAGTGTCTTCTCATTGGATAAGAAAACTTAGTCATGAATAATTATGAGACACCGATGAGTCATCAAAGTACTATTAGTGCTCTGACACAATGAAGATTTTAAACCCGGAAGACGAAAATAGCGAAAAAAAAAAATCTAATTTAACCATTTTCCCCCTACTATTAAATCTAACAGATGCTAACATTGTCTTTAATGGTGTTCAACACACATACCTCTGTTAAAATCTCAGAAAATTTGGTTTAGGGTTTCATGACCCTTTAAGAGGAACCTGATTTCAGGCCACATTTGTTATCGATAACTCCTTAAGGATTCGAGTTAGGTTACATTAAAATGCAAGATTTTAAAGCCTTTTTTGGGAAATCCAAACAAATGTAGCTCTTGGAAGTAGCTAACAAAAAGGAACGCTGTTTATAGGAGCATGAGAGTAGCAGCTGTTGGTAAAACAGTGTAGCTTTTCAAGTAAATGGCTATTTTGGCTATCAAGCATCAATGCATGTTTTTTTTGTAACACTTTAAAGGGGTGGTTCAGGATTTCCGACATCGGACCTCATTTTCAAGTGAGCCTGGTTGTTATTCATCAGTAGAGACAGTTTTCAAAAAAATTCATCCAGTCCTTACTTGTGGATAGTTCGCCAGTGCTAGGCTAGCGCGAGTCAATGGTTCACGTTAGCCTGCCATTAAAACCACTCCACAGTAGGCTCCACCAAAAGCAAATAAATTATAACGCCAGACTATCGATGTAAAAGTCTGTTGAGAGTATAATGTTAGAATTCAAACTACCCTTTCATCACATTGCATTAGTTATAATTTGTTCCCTGTATTTATAAGCAGTCTACAGCAGCGGCGGAGTTATATTTGGTTACCTAGGAAACCGAGAGAGCCGGTCCACATAACAATCACGCAGGTGTATTTACCTGCCGCTGACACTCATCACTAAAGTTGCCATAACAGAGTATCTACATAGGACTATGGCCACGTTTGAAAGCTATGACAGTGTTTCAGACTTTGGAGACGATGAAGACAAGGAATGTGTTTTATTCAACAAACCGTATATGTTTGAGCCGAAATACACAGACGAAGAATTAATTATTACTTATAATTATTATTATGTTGAATAGATATGCTGCTACTAATACTAGCTAGCTAGACATAAGCTACCGACTGTAGTGTGCTTATGTTCTGTGTTTACTTTTCGGCGCAATACTAATAACCGGAGCAAATTAAAATTCCGCCGCTGCTGGGAAACTAGTTCCTGTAAATGTAATGCGATAATTGAGATACAAGAGTACTTTGATTTCTAACATTATTCTCTCAATAGACATTTACATCGATAGTCTGGCGTTATCATTTATTTGCTTTTGGTGTACTTTGGAGTGGGTAAAACTGTTTTTAATGGCAGACTAACGTGCACCGTTGACTCGCGCTAGCCTAGCACCGGCGAACTATCCAAAAGTAAGGACTGGATGAATTTTTTTGAAAACTGTCTCCACTGATGAATAACACCCAGGCTCACTTGAAAATGAGGTCCGATGTCGAAAATCCTGAACCACCCCTTTAATGCTTTTCTGACATGCATAATGGAATAGTAATCAAATGTGCTCTCATAGAATAGGTCTTTGGAAAATGCCCAAATGATGTACTTGTTGTGGATTTGAAGTCCTACTTTCTTCACTTATGGCTCCTGGTTTTTCATCTTATGATTCAGAAAGATACCCCGTTTGATACTCCGTTCATTATGCCCATGGGCAACAGTCTTTTCATGTGCATGTGCAAATGTATGAGTTGGAACATCCTTTGATTTAATCTGTTCATTCAGATTCTGGTTAAAAAAGATTATTTGATTCTTTTAACCCTTCCATCTTCTTCTTCTTTTTTATAGTGATCACTATGTTTTCTACTTGGTTATTCATTTGTTAACGTGCCCCCTCACAGAGCTGTGAAATCTGATTCAGTTGATTGAATCTCTTCATTCAGATGGTTCATTTAAATGAATTGGTTCAAAAGGATTAATAGATTCATCTAAATCCTTCCATCTTCTTTTTTTAGTAATCACAATGTTTCTACTTGTTTATATAAATTTGTTTGTGTGCCACTATCATAGAATTAGGAAATCTGATTCATTGGGTGAATCTGCCAGAGGTCTTCAATCCTGCTCCTGGAGAGCCACTGTCCTGCAAAGTTTAGTTCCAACCCTAATCAAACACACCTGAATCAGCTCATCAAGCTCTTCAGAATTGCTTGAGTATTCAAAGGCAGGTGTGCTGAAGCAGATTGGAACTAAACTCTGCAGGACAGTGGCCCTCCAGGAGCAGGATTGAAGACCTCTGATTTAGATGGTTTAAACCCTTTCATGTTCTTTTTTTATATAATGAACACTGTTTTCTACTTTTTTTTTGCATGTTTATCACTCTCATAGAACTGAGAAATCGTATTTGATTATATTTGCTATGAAAAAAAAAACATAATAGGTTTTTACAGTAAAATTTAATGTACTTTTTTTTAGACGTAAACAGAACAAGTCAACTTATGTGAAAAACTGTAAACTGACATTCCCAGAATTCCTTGCATGACACTTCACATGTAAAAGTATGTTCTTTTTGTTTTTGTCATGTAATATATTTGTTATCAGTTATGCACATTTGTGTGTTGTACAGTATGTTATATCTTATGTTGCTTAATGAATGTTTATTGCATTAGGTGTTGTGTGCTGCCATGGTGTTTTGTGTTTGTGTGAATGACTGTGCACCTTCTACTAGTATTTACTTCAGCTTGAGGAAAAGCTACTTGTGATGAACTTTTTTACTGTATTTTTTTTTTTGACAGAATTATTCTGGTAACCACAGCTGCCATGTTTTTTTTTTATATACAAAACTGGATTTTTTTTCATGTATGATTAATTTAAATCGATTGCTTCAAAAATATTTACATTTTTGTTAGTATTACAGTATGTTGCTAAATACATGTTTTAAATAGGTAGCTCAGATTTAAAGAATCTTCCACACACTGCAGCGCAAGTCAGTGGTCTCATACCTTAACAAGAAATGATAGCATTTATTGTAGTGCTGATTGAGCTAATCGAGTGAAAGAATAAGAAATGCTCTACTACATAAGCAGCTTAAAGCTTCTCTCGGGCCCAGTTCATGTTTAAATGCCCCAGCGGGGTGCCTAACCTTTCAGCTGAAGAGGTTTTCCACTGGACTTTCTTGGCCCCACAAGATGGACTTTAAATATCTCATCCCACCATTTTCAGTACAAGACAAATGATAACATCTAGAATGACACCTTTCTTCTTTGAGGGGACAGAATCTGAAGGAGTGATCAAGAGAACGGTGTCTTGACCTCAGATACTAGACCACTTTTGCACCGATTCAAAAAAGGATTGAAAAGAACTGGCACATCATGTAAAATTAGAGGACACCCTGTGGTGCTGGAAATTGCAAAATTGCAGTTTCAAAATCTTAGGACCTTTATGATATATTTTTTTTTTGGTTATAGGAAATATGTATTTCTTTTGAGCATCAACAAGATGGGTGGCACACAGGTCTTACAATGCGGGGGCAGGAGATCAGCAGATGAAGAAAAAACAGCTGCTGCAATGACGTTTTTCTTGAATAGCAGTTGGCATTCTTCCTTTATAAAGTGGCACCGGACACCAATTCCACTGAATCGTTCTTCTTCAGTGTATTGACTTGTCACCATCTGACAAGCCCAACAGAAAGAAACCCTTGTTATTAGCGACACCGGTGGCCGTAAAGTGAACTGCAGCCAGCAACTTACTGATTCGTGGCCTCAGTACGCTGATTTCACGCAGCCGTTATTTTGAAATCGAAAGCGAGTCTCCAGTGGGAAGAAAACCGGAAGTGTCGCCTTTAATCATAGGAGAGTCTTGAATGCGATGGCGTATTGTTGTGTTTAATGATGTTGTGTCAATTCTAAAACTGTACATATATTTCTTTCATAATTTAGACTATATACAGTGAAATTCATTTATAAATAAAAAATATTTTTTTTTAAATATAATTCAGAAAGTAAAAAAAGAAGCAGGAATGAACTATATACATATCCTATATTGGATATTAACATCCAATAGTGTAAATCGCGGCAGCAGCTATAGGTTGGTAGTCCAAAGGCATTGTTGTTTATCTTTTCTTCCGGGGTTTTTCCCACCGGAGCCTCACTTTCGATTTCAAAATGGCGGCTGCGTGAAATCAGCGTATATAGGTACTCACGGTGCAGTTCTTTTTAAATTTTTTTATTTTATTTTTTTTGCTTAGAAGTAGGGCTGGGCGATATGACCAAAAAATCATATCTGTATTTTTTGGTTAAATGGTGATATGCAATATATATCTTGGTACTTTCTACGTTTTTCTATTTGGATAAAGAAAATCTGTATTTATTTAAAAAAAAATATGCCCAATGATATCCTACAAACAATGTTGATATTGAAGGAAATGGAAACAAATAATGAATGTAATGTAGGCTATGCAATATATTATGTGCAAAAAGGTTGTTAAAATCACATTACATTCTAACTTTTGTTTTGAAATTGACTAAAGGCTAAACTGAAAAATGAAAATAAAAACAAAAGCACAAACTAATTATATAAACCTGCATTTGATTACCCCATTATAAATGGTCACTTTCATAAAATACTTGTACGTTTACAATTCCACATATCGCACATATTGTCTCCAACAACAAATATTTTAGCAATATGTATATTTTAGTTAGAATTATTGCGCTACTATTCTATTGTGCTCCGTCTTTTTGGCGCGCTCATTCGCGGAAACTTGAATTTTAGCGGAGATTCACTTGCAGAAGGCTCGTCCTCTCCTGACAGTGAAATTGACATATCTGTTTGACTTTCTTTACAGATGGAAAATATACCTGTGAAATGTAAGTTAAGCACTGAGGAAAGCACCACATCTCAAACGCATTCAACATCGCAAATATTTATGTCAGTCAGCAACAATAGCCTATCTGTCAGAGCATCTGACTGGGCAAGCTGCTTTAAACTTGTTAACTATCTTACCAGTTATTTTGAAGCCCTTAATATAAGCTTGTGTCATGTATTGGACAAATTGTACTATGTACTTTCACTGCAGCAGCTCACACTGCATCCTCGGCTATTTTTCAGATGTGCTCATATCAAACTACTGTATGGATATAAACGGTATTGCCTCATTCCATATAGTTTCAAAAAAAAAAAATATATATATATATTGATATATCGTACAACTCGATATACCGCCCAGCACTATTAGAAGTAAAAAGAGCCCTATTCAGATGGGATAAGTTTTACATGAAGAGGTGGGGTAAAGTAATTATTACCAGAGCTTCTCAGGGATTTGTAGTCCTGTCCGAATGTGCCATCTCAGTAATCATTACGGAAAATATCAGTAAAGATTAAGGTGATTTTTTTCTGTGAAAAGGTTAAATTACCTCAGGTGATACTAATCTCATGAAAAAAAAAAAAAAAAAAAAAAAAAAGGAGGCGCTTGAAAAAGCATTCAGTTGCGTTCTAGGCGGTGGGACAAGTCTGTGGCAAACCTCAAGTGTTTTCAACACAGCATTCAGATCAAAAAGAAGGTTGAAAGCACTTGTTAGAGGCACACAACTACTTTTGGCTTTAGGTAAGTGCCGATTACCAGCAGAATCCAATCAGAATTTAATTAATTTAATTGATATATGATATATATCATGAGGGAAGGGAGGTGACGGCGGTGCGTAAATCGAATTACCTCTCCCACTTCTGGTAGTTTTACTGAAATTTCTTATCTCATGCGAATTGGCCATTAATATTACAGACACCCTGTGGTAAAGTTACAATACTCCATCTACCCTTGTAAAACCAATCCCTTCCGAATAGGGCTATAGTATGGAAGAGAGGTTCTCAGGAACACACATAAATGTCAGATCCCTTTGATTTTCACAAGTCCTTCATGTAAAAAAATCAGTCAACATGCTTTCATAGAAAACCTAGGAAGGCTTTGTTTTTTAAGTTCCGTTACAAGCTGTTCACACATTGGCAATAAAAGATTGAATAATACTTGAAAATTCATACATATAGCCCCTTTAATATAATTGTATTATTTACTATTAACATTAATTATTGTAAGGAAAGTGATTCATTTATTTAAATTTAAATGGTAAATGGTAAATGGACTGCATTGCAGCTGGGGTTAGGTGTCTTGCTCATGGACACCATGACACTTGGTTTAGGTGGAACCAGGGATTGAACCACCAACCATTCAGTTTGTAGACAATCTACATGAACCACTGAGCCGCTGCCGCCCTGCATTTAAAGCTGCAGTCCGTAGTTTTTCCTCTTTGTCGCCATCTCTGTTCGAAATCTGCAATTGCAGTTTTGCCTCGGCACGGCACAGCACGGATGAATCCAATGTTTTGAGGAGAATGTGCGGCTGTCAGTCACCGCGCCGGTGTGGATCCTGTCATTCGGAATCACAGATTCTACTTTTTGGAAGTATGACCAACATAAGAATTTTCACCAGAAAATGTCATCTGAACAAGTAAGTAACATCCACAAGGAAAAAAAAAACACTGCAGTAAATCGCGCTATTAAATCTAACAATCACTTATCATATCACGTCAAACCGTGCAAATTATACTTTGATCTCAAATTGTTAATATTAACAACATCAGCATTGCGTGACTCCCTTTAATGCCCTTCCGATATTTATCCTTGTTTTTGCGTGGGCCCGGTTGCAGTCTTTTTTTTTCTGTAGCCACTCCAAAGTCCGAAGTCTTTTGTATTTTACACTGGTGATTGTCGTTTGAACCTTTCTGGATCCGCCATCAAATTGCTAAGTTTAATTATATCAAGTGCTGTGAGAAAAGGCTATAAATTTCCACCTCCAACATCCTCACACACAATATAGCCTACTAGCCGAGACTCCTTCTTTATGTGTACAGATGTGACGTAATGACGCAAAGACATGCTCGAATTTCCCGTGGAAATCCACCAGTACCACTGGAGTTAAAAAACATTATTATAAGCTTACCGTTTTGAATCGAGCTAAGGCAAGCAGATCGTTTTGAACACTGGCTAAATGTACTTGCTCAATTTATTTTGGATAATTTTTAACCCAAAGCTTGGGTTAGCTTCAATATAAAGTAATTAAATATGAACATTTTCCAAAGTACCATAGCTCCTTTTTATATTTCACTATAATCACTATAATTCAGACCAGTTGCAATAAGCTCTAAATTTAATCAGTTTTTAGAAATCACACTGAACAAAATAAAACAGTTAATAATCAATAAGCGAATGTGTTCATTTTGATAGTTTTTCCAGAACTAAACATGCATACAAATGACATTCAAAATGACAAAAATGAAAATCGACAGTCCTGTACATTAGATCGTTAAATTACTTTATTTCTGATCTCATCATCAAAATTTTTACAAAACATTTTTTTCTGACAATAATATACTCAAAGAAGAGCCACATTTTTGCATTTGGAGCAGGTCTTCACAAAACTGTTTTCAATCTGCGTACAGATGAAAACAAAAGAAAACAACAGAGAAGGGTTATAACAATGCATATTTACATCCCACAGAAAAACAATAACCCATAGCCCGAGACCAGGCAAAGCCAGAGAAACATGATTTTCATGGAAGTTAATGGGCCTGCGGAGGATGAAGTGGAAGGTTAAAACACAGGGATAGAATACAAATGAGAGACAATATTGCTTTTCATTGTGTTTTTGCCCTATGTAATCCATTAATAGATTGAGTGAGGGGAAATTAATCAGAACCAAAAAGCCCAAATTCTCTTGAATCGTTAGTTTGAGTTCTCCATAAATCATCACGGCCCAGATCGCTGATATCTACACAATTAGCAGTGATGTCACGGCTTTTTCTACAGCACATATTTCAATTGAAAGGATGGTGTTTGAGGTCTCGGCTGAGCACCGGTTTCTTTCATACAAAAGCGGCTCTGCTTTACAAATGGAACAAAACATCCGACTCAAGATGTTATGCTGAGGAACCTTGAACATGCTTGATGGGTTTGCAGACAGCCAGCTTAACAGACGTCATTTTAACAAAAGCGTTTTTTGCTGTTGATACATCAAGCACTCGGGTAACAGTGAAAACAGATACTTTGGAGCTACTGCGACAAGTAGGCCTACTCTATAGCAGCCAAAATACAAAATCAAAAGTGTGCCTGTATCAGATCCTTTTTCCTGCAGATGACACTTAAAAATGATAGACCGACAACTCAAAATCAACATGAAATACATAAAGCAATAGCTTAAGTCATTGTAGAAGAAATACTGAAACTGCCACAAACAAAAAGCAAGGCTGTATGGAATGAAAGTACAGTCAACTCAAGAGTTGGAGTGAGTTTTATTCAACAGGATTGCATTATGATCAATTTTATATGAGTCATTTCAGGGGGAAATTGCGTCTCTGTTCCAAAACCTAGCGTGCGGCCTAAATAAGCAAGATTTTAAGGCATTATTGGCATGTTCGCGACATAAAAGCTGTTCCAAAAGGTATGATTAAGCTGCCTTCTAAAATCCCTACTTTTAGCTAGTTCAAAGGCATCCCCATACTTTGTGGACAAGGCAATCCCATAATGCATTGTGATGAGCAGTGAGGGAAAACAATCCATTACATAAAATCCTCTAAAAGTCTCCTTTGTTGTAAACATTTCCATGTGGGCCCCAATCGTATTGTTGGGAACGCTGATTCATTTGAGCGAGTCACTTTAGATTAATTGAAATCTGTCTGATGAAATTGAAAAGTCAGGTTACGATTTATGGCCAGTTGATTGGTGCATATCTAGTAGTCTTATCTAGTCAATGTTTTATAATTGGTAGCTTCAAGAGCAATTTCAAGATTTATAGACAATTTTCCCCCAACTTAGTGCGCTATGTGTTTTTATGCTTCCTAAAATATTAGCTTGGCGACATGCTAACACTCACATAAAAAGTGGATTTTTCTATGTAAAGCATTCCAAATAACTCTCTTCTGATGTTTTGTGATGGTTAAGATGCTGTCTATATAGGTGGTGAGGCACTTGCTTGATTTTGGAACAGATCTTTCGGCCCAATTTCATCCGGCCATTCTGTCCAACATTCAGTTGCTAAACTACGACACTTGATGTTTAGATAGTTTGTGGGCTGAGGCTTTGGTTGAATGTGGCAGATTTAGTAGACAGAGAATAAGTATGGTGACAGGGCCAAGTCAACAATAGCAGCAGATGTTCGCCCCATGGGCCAACCTTCGCACACTGACAACAGTGCTACCTCTCAGCCATGTGCAAGCCTGGAGATAAGCAAGGTTTTTTTTTTCTCCTCCAATTTCTGCACATACGAGCCGATGTATGCGTTAGTGTGTGCATGTCCTATATAGCTCCTTTCACCAAGACTTTTGCCCCAATGTTTACATCTTTCCTTCTTTCTTTCTTTCTTTCTTTCTTTCTTTCTTTCTTTCTTTCTTTCTTTCTTTCTTTCTTTCTTTCTTTCTTTCTTTCTTTCTTTCTTTCTTTCTTTCTTTCTTTCTTTCTCTCTCGCCTCTTCCTGTCCTGGATATTTGCATCAGACACTCATTTGAGAGTCGATGCAGGAGTATAAAAGTCTTCTCTGTTCCTTTAAATCCTACCCTTGAGGAAAAATGTGTTCCCAGAAGACACTCGGACCCAAATCACAAGGGGAAAATAAAAGAACAAGACTAAAACAAACAAACGGGAGGGGGAAACTCTGAAGCTGTGGTTGTATTTTGTTGGAACTCGAATTTAGCTTTTATGTGAATGAACTGTACTGGCCTATTCTTTGTCTGCAAAGTGCTTTCTGAATTTAAGCGAATTACACCCACGTCCTTAGTGGACTGAGACAAAGTTAATGGAAAAATTGCGTTTAGTGTGTTTGTTTTCTGCAGCTTAACAGCACCTGCTTGGATATTTTCGGTAAATCTTCCAGGAAATGTTTTGCTTTGTAAACATTACTAAACATAGTTTTGATTTAACCCTTGTGTCATATGAAACTGTGCCCACCTATGATCCTTGTGGCAAATTTAAATTTGATTGCACTGAAATCCATTAATAATTCATAAATTCTTGATTAGGGATTAGTCCCATTAAGGAAAATGTGTTTTTTTTCTTCTTCTGGTTCTAAAGTGATGGAAAGCATGGACCCATTCTGCACAATCACTGCATAATAGAATGTGCGAGGCACTACATTTTTGAAAGTGCAAAATATTTTGGCCTCAAATATGATTTATAAATTAAATATATACAAATTGGGGGCATGGAGGTTTTTTTTTTTTGAGGGAGGTCTCTTATGCTCACCGAGGCTGCATTTATTTGATAATTCAGTGAAAATACAGTAATATTGTGAAATAGTATTACAATTACAATTAAATGTTTTCTATTTTAAAATAGTGTACTTATTCCTGTGATGTCAAAGCTAAATTTTCATCATTACTCCAGTCTTCACTGTCACACGATCCTTCAAAATATAATTTTCTGATTTAATGTTTAAGAAACTTTGTTATAATTATCAATATTGAAAACATTTGTGCTGCTTAATATTTTTATGGAGAGAACAATACGTTTTTTTTTTTTTTCAGGATTATTTGATGAATAAAAAGTTCAAAAGAACAGCATTTTTTTAAAATAGAAATCTTTTCATTTTTCACTTTTCAATCTCGTCAGATTTTTAAGATTGAATCTCTTTTAAAAATTTGGTTGCGTATACAGCAGGTTCTTCACAGGGGCCAAATATGAAAACAGACAGTAGTTTTTAAATACTAATATTTATAGAAGCAATTTAAAAATGTCAAATTATGTTTGAATATTTGTCACAATGTCACAAAGCCTGATTACCAAAATGCTCCTATTTATAATGTATTGTTTTTACCCAAAAGACAATAGGAGGGTTAAATACTAAAAACAGAAACCACAAAATGTGAAAGACAAGCAAAGAGATGTAGGGGTTCCTCAGCCTTTACGTAAATGACCGTAAAGCAGCAAATTGTCAGAATAATGGAAAGAGACAGTTACATAAGGCTTCATGATTTGGCTTAGATTATCTAGTCAAGGTAACTCATCCAAATAGCTGATTGGATCGGATGCTTTCATACTCATTCCTAGTTTATTTTAAGACAAAAATGATCAAATATTGCAGTTCTGGTCTATAATACATGGAGAAAATTGCAACACAATCTCATGGCAATTCGTAACTATTGCACATTTTGGCAAATTGGTGGCTAATTCATATTAATTACAACAAACTCATTTAAATGTTTTCATACTTACAGGCATGTACAGGTATGTGTATGGGTGGATTTAGGGGTGGACCTTCATTCTTACTATTTTATTATAATAATCGTACAAATTCATATGAAATCGCCACCTAGTGCCATAGTTATATTTTCCTGCGAGATCAGGTTGGAAAAATTATCCTTTAGCATTCTAATTCATCACAATGGCAGTTGCTCAGCTGGTGCATTATATATGTTTTAACTCTTTCCCCGCCATTGACGGAATTTTCCGGCTTTCTGTGTTTTCACTGTTATAAGGTAGGGGGCGCTATGACACAACTTAGGAGTACTGCTGAATCTCCTGATCAAAAGACATGTGAAAAAGAAGCAGAAATAAGTGATAGCATTATGTAATCATATACATATGTAAAAAAACGTGATCATCAACATTAAACAGCATATAAATCAAAACTGCCTAATGTTACTAAATGAAATGTCGACCCAGGACGAGCTAGAGGACTGTGCAAGCATTAGAGGTGTTGATGTACTCGTTCTACTCCATCTATGTTTTGATCATCGTTCTGAATCCCATCTGGATGTAGTCTTTGACAAAATGCAATTTTCTCAGTTTTTTGCTCAAAATGAATAGCTTTTTTTACCAAACTTGCCCACATTCAAATGTTGATAAAAAAAGAATGCATGAAGCTAGAATAAAACAGAGGGTCTGTTCTTTCTTTTGATATATTGCATGTTCAGATATTCATACAACAAAGTATTCTAGGGGCCATGACATTTTTGTGAAAATGATCAAAAACGATGGGAGTGTCTGGCAACATAAAAAAATAAAATAAAAAAAACATTGGCGGGGTAAGAGTTAATAATGATATAATAATAAATACGTATATATTTTACATTTCATATCTTTATTTTATATATAAATTAGAACAATTAGAATGAAATATTCTAGTTTGCCCTAAACAACAGCCTGACATTGCCTTTTCAAATTCAGGACACAGAAAGTCCTATGGATTTTCTGCATCGCTGCCACTGAGCTAATGTCTTGCTGTAAGGAGCGTTTTATGAGGTTGTAAAGTTCTTGCGACTTACTCAGAATTGAAATGCGGTGGGCAGGTAACCCTATTAGCATTTACCTAACAACATCAAGCCTTTACTTGATACATCATGCATGAAGCCTCGGAGCAAAGTACAAGCCACTCTCACTGAACAAGTAGATATTATTTTAATTTGGTCTGGGCTTCTCAAATACAAGCCGAGGAGAAAGAGAGAGGGTGGTGGATCACAACGGTTAGGGCACATAGCAGAATCAAAGTATACTGTATAAGACATTAAAATGAGCACTGATATCAATCTTTCAATTCCCAAACTGATGTCAGCAGTGAAGTGATACAAATAAAATGAAAATCTATGATGCTAATGAGATGAGGAACCGAATGAGACAGCAGATAGAAAAATATCAATCTTCCAAATGAGGGATCATATTGAGTCTTTCTAGAAGCATTTTTTTTTTTAATCAGGATGCGCGTTTAAACAGCTGAGGCTTCTGTCCTTTTCACAAAACTCGTGTCATAAAAAGCAAAACAATATGTTTCTTTATACTCTCTATTTACAAGATAAACATGTGAAGATAACTGGTGCCGGAGACCATCAGGACACGTTTCAAAATGTCTTTGATCGTCTTGACAGCGTCAGTTCTCTCGAAGAGATTGAGACGTGACAGTGTGAAATCCGTTTCTTACCTCGCCAGCTCTCCACCACATTTCCTGTGACGTCTTGGCGGAGCTTTGCGTTGGTTTAATCGATCCGTGTCCGTTACAAACATGCCAAAGTAGAGTTCTGAAGGGGCCAAAGTGGTTACCGTGGCCCCTAAGAAGACGGGTGATGATGTCACCACCCGCCGTTGTTCCGGAGGCTTTGAACAGGTTGAAATTTGCAATATCCACAATAACCGTTGGTGAGGTACCATGTCCACATTCATTGTGTGAAGTCCAAACGCACAGGCACACAGGGTGAACGAAAAAAACAAACAGTTTACAGGCAATAATTCCATATTCTCATGTTATTCAAAAGTCCTTTGAGGGTTAAAAGAAAGAAAAACCAAACAGAACTTCTACACAATGGCTTGTAATGCCAGAGAGTTTCTTGACCAAAATGCTCTGCTGAACTACAGTGTGTGAACCTGCAAACCGAGTGATGCAGAATCAATGTAATGTTACTACTGGATGACCATCATAGTCCATTAGACTAGTAATAGTGTAATGTTCAAAGAAAAGCCACACGGGAGCTGAACTCAAACTAAAAAATGAACAGGCCCTCGATGACTATGGGAGACCGGAGGTTATTGCAACACATATTCAGCACATGTTTAGTAGAGATCACTTTCTGCCTGAGGAAAAGTGTAATCGTTTCACTTCGTGAGAAATAACGTTGATTTCTCGGGGGGGATGTCCTGTATTCTAAAATTTGATCTTGGAATAAAACAAATCTTTGTAATTGTGTGTATATTTTTCCATATTAAATAATAAATTACACGAATAATACATTTTTGTAAAAAGCATTTCCCCGCTCTTTGTTTTAAACATAATTCCTGACATCTAAAAGATATATCATCTAAAGGTGAAAATGCTTCAGTAATAGCACTACATGTTAGATCAATAATACTATTATTTTGATGTGTGCTCTTATCAGAGATACAGTTGGCTTGGGTTAATAAAAAAATGTGTGTTATGTGTTATGATTGCCCCAAGTCATTGTCACAAACCCATAACACTCTGACAGCTTGTATTAAATTCAACATAATGATACTATTACTTTTGGCAGATATATACGCTTCTTGCTTCAAAACATGGCATGTAGATTTGTAGTAGAAGTTTGGGTTATAAAGGAAATTTCAGTTACAGTTGTCCCCGGTCTCCCATATGTCTTGCTGTTTTATCCAATTATAGCAATTTCATCCGTGTAGCTGCGTTGTTGAGTGACATCTAGAGTCAGAAAATCTCTTGGTTAACATTCCATGACCTGAGGTGACTGACCACCTCTTTCTGAACTGAAACTTGGTTTATTCAGCTCTTCAATACAACTGGAGGCTCTTATTAGAGGTTCTAGCTTTGTTATTTGTCAGATCATTCCCTTAGATAATTAAAAATCCATTTGAAAATGGTTTAGAAAGATCGTTTTGGTCAGAAACATGTTTTACACAAGTATATGAATGTAAACGCTTCTAGCTGAGCTCCAATTCACACATTGTTGTGTGCCAAAAAATAAATTCAAGTATGTGGTGGATTGCCAGCATTTCCACCATCAGCTTTTCCATTAAGGTCAATTACTGTCATAGCGTAGCAACAGTTTTGAAGACGACACTCTTCAATGACAGCTGGCTACCTCAATAGTAACACATCCAGTTTAACGCCACCCCCTGGAAGTTTGTTACAACGGCGTGTACAACAGGACAGTGCGCTTGAGATACAACGCATACTTGTGAAGAAGGCGTTTCTGCCACTGTATGGTAACTCCAGCATGCTATCCGAGTTAGGGATGTCTGCTCCTCCCCCTTAGAATTCTACCTTCTTGAAGCTGAAGTGTGTAATTTTTCTGTTTAACTAGCTAAATGCAGAGAGTATTTAGCAAAAAGTATGAACAAGCGGCTGATTTAGCAGAAACATCAAAACATAGTTCCGACCAGCCAACATAGCAACACCAGCTCAACCAATGATGTAAGTTTGGGGGCGTGGTTTTCTGTTTGCCTGACCAATGGCAGATAAAGAGAGTGTTTAGGAAACCTTTTGGAAAACAGTCATTATTTCTTACACTAGTGGTTGCAGAAATTACACACTTCAGCTTTTAAACTTAAAAAACACATACACACTCACAAGCAAACACATACACGATCTAGTTAACAGGTAGCCTTCAAACACAAAGCTTGACGTTTTTTACTCTGCATTTCAGTACTAAATTCTGCAGGAATAAAAATCAGGCAACATGTCGTCAGCCGTGAACGCAGCCGGCCTACACATTACAGTATCCGTTAGACACACTGATTCATTTGATTACATTTTGAAAGGAAACACAAGCTTTATGTACATCTAAGAAGCTTGATCTTTGGTACATGTGCACACTGAAAGACCTTGCCATGTGAGATATAATTTTCGAATTTAATGAATGAGTTTTCTTATACTCAAACAGATCTTCCATCTGACATTCTCATGTCTGGACAAATCTGTCTTTTGAATCAAATAATGACAGCATTTATGAGCACTCCCTGGCAACTAAATGAAAATAACAGCGAGAGGCCTTTGAGCTCTGGTGAACATTAATTTGCTTCTTTTCATTCTCTCTTTCTCACACTCTCTCCCTCTTCAAAAAAAAAAAAAAAAAAAAAAACCTTGTTTATTGCACATTCCTATTCATTCTTCACTCAGCATGGGAGGATCACCATTATCTACTCCTCAGAGAATGCGTCCTAGCGTCGGTGCAGAGCGAGGGCTGAATGAAACCAAAGCCACGTTTAACGTCTCATGCATGTTGCATTGGTTTTCAATTTGCCATTGAGCAGAACGGGGACAACAAAACATGTACTGGCCTTTGATTCGGAACAAAGAAAAGATGGAAAGAGACAAATGGAATCCCATTTTCCAGAATACACTACACTCCACAATAGAAGTGTACCGTATGCCAGATCCTCGTGTCCTCCAGCGACGTCGTTGGGAATGATTTTCACTTCTCTATATTCGCGAGAAACAGTTAGCGCGCAGCAGTATGCACAGTTTTCAGACGCTCAGCTGCGTTAATGCCGGCAGAATGTGGATCACCACCCAGGCACAGCCTCTTTTGAAATTACCCATCATGCCTTGCTATGCGAGCGGGGCTGTTAGCGTCTAAAAGTGAGGGTGCTGGTGGAACGTTCTGTTGTTGGATAGTTAATGGAGCGTTCTGTGGTGGGGTAGGGGATGCTGGGCCCCTCCATGGGCGCTCTCTGGCTGGGTGGGGAGCAGGGTCCCGTGGTGCCCGTGTTGATGGTGGGCACTGCCGGAAGGGCCACAGTCTGGATGGTGCTCCTCTCGCGGGGGGGAAGCTCCTCCAGCCCCTCCAGGCTTTGGGGGGGACCATCGTAGCTCATGTTGAGCCGCAGGGGCTGATGCGCCTGGCAGTAGTCCACTATGGGCTGCTCGTACCTGTAGAAGGCCAGAGTGCTCATCTGGTGAGGGACCTGTGGGGGGTAAAGTAGAGAGAGAGCAAGAATGAGACAAGTTGAAGAATCTTAATTAGAATAATTAAACCATCAACAGTCATTAAATCGTCATTAAAGGGGTAGTCGTTCAAAAATGAAAATTTTGCCATTATTCACTCAGCCTCAAGTCATTTTAGACCCGTATGACTTACTTTCCTCAGCAGGACACAAAATGAGTAATTTTGAAGATTGTACTGGTTGCTCTTTTCCATGCAAATATAATGAAAGGGGACTAGAGAATTCAAGCTTTACAAAAAATATTCAAAAGCACCATGAAATATCAAAAAGTGGTCCATTTGACCATTTGAATAGGCCACAAAGTGCTATGAAGTTTTTTGAAGCTTTTTGTGACAAGAAAATGTAAGTTGTTATCCACTGATAACATTAACCGCTACAACCGGAGTCAAAGTTGAACTCAAAAAAACAGAATCAGTCTGATGTGTGAATGAATCATTCAGACTCAAACTGAATTAATAATTCATTGAAAAGGTCTGATTCAAAAAAATATATTCACATATCAGTCATTGCTTTACAATAAGGTTCCATTATTTAACATTAGTTAACCACATTAGTTATCATGAACTAATGATGAAAAATAGCATTTCTTAATCTTAATGTTAATTTCAACATTTACTAATGCATTATTAAAATCAAAAGTTTAATCTGTAATTATTATTGATAACACTTTAGTTTAGGTCAAATTTGCATTATTAACTATCATGCATATCACTAGGATATTGGCTGTTTACTAGTACTTATAAAGCACATATTAATGGCTTATTCTGCATGACCATCGTCTACATCCCTTAATCCTACCCAATACTTACTTTACAACTATTAATAACCAGTAATTAGGAGTTTATTGAGGCAAAAGTAATAATATGTAGTGAGAACTGGAGCCTTAAACTAAAGTGTGACCATGTTATTTAATGAACCTGACTTAACATGTACTAACAATGAACAGTTCTATTTTGTATTAACTAATATTAATAAACATGAATAAATACTTCAACAAATGTATTGCTCATTGTTATTTAATTATTTAACTAATGCTAACTAATAGGTAAACCCTATTGTAAAGTGCTAACAATCATTCAAACTGGAACTGAATTAAAGTTTCATTAAGAAGATCTGAATCAAAAGAATGATTTGTTTACAACATTGCTATGCTAGTTCTCTCGTGAAGCATATGAATAAAATCAATCACTCAGGCTGCAATAGCGATTCATTTAAAAGTTCAGATTTGAAACAATGAATCATTCACAAATCTGACATATAGTACTTCTCCCATGAAGAATTTTCAATTTTCAAACAACTTACATTTTGGTCTTTTTTGATCACAAAAAGCTATTGTATGACTCTGAATATTGCACATGAGTCATACAGTACCACTTTTGACAGACCGCTTTTATGGTGCTTTATGTTGCTTGAGAGTTCCTGTCTTCATTCAATTTATTTTATGAAACAAACAAACAAACAAACAAAAAACAACCAGGATATTCATCAATATCTATTGATGTCTATCTATTGAGCCTGTAGTGTTCCAAGGACAAATGAAAGACATACAGGTTTGGAACGACATGAAGGTAGGTAAATAATGACATTTTTCATTTTTGGGTGAACTCTCCCTTTAATTAGAGTAATTAAACCACCCCCTCACCACAAGAGTCATTAAATAGTCATAAAATATCTCAGATAATGATTCCACCACCAAGAGACATGCACACATTCCAACATCCCTCATTCCCCCATCGTTCCCAGCCCACTCGCGACTTCCTCTTTAAGCTCTGCTTCCGTCTGCATTTAGAAGCTGCCTCGTGGCGCCTCGTTTTCAAAGAGGAACCGCGCTGGTTGGGGTAATAGCTTTTTACACCGAGTGCAAACCCAGCATCTGTCTTGCTTCCCAGTGTGTGTGCTGTGCTCGCTGGTGACTCACTCTGTGTATACACAAGAGGCAGAACACACACGCACACACACACAAACCCCCGCATAGGCTTCTGCAGCTATTCCTATGATAAGTGACACAAGCAAATATGCCTTTCCATTTCATGCCGTGACTCTCGGAGAGGCGTTGAGGAGAAACATGCCACATGTGGCTGCCTTATGCGCACTGCAAAAAATATTTTAATTTTACTGGAAAATATGACAACAGATATAACTGATAAAACACTGACTGGTAAATGTCCTTAAAACAAGATACATTTACATTATTTAAATAAAAATGCATAAATTATAAAAAAAAAAAAAAAAAAAAATTCAGAGAACTCCATGAACTATGAGTTTATTTTTCCCAAACTCATCGACAAATTATTTCCTTGCATGTTTTGAACAAAACTTAGTGCAGTTTACACTTAAGGAATCAGTGAATGAATAATTATTTAGAGCTGGATCTTTTCAATGAACCAGTTTATCCAGTTCATATTGAGCTCAACTCACTGACAACTTAATTTGGTTCTGTTTCTCACACACAACTATCACATAGCGAATGAGTCATACATTCTACATTTATGGTGATTCTATCATCATTTTTGGAGCTTATAACAGCTATGGTCACTATAAAGTGTCTTCATATGGAAAAGAATCTTCGAAATATCTCAAATTTAGTTCCAGATGAGGAAGAAAGTCTTTTTGGAATAGATTTGGAACAACAGCATTATACAGAATATGATTTTTTACGACGTAACTCGCTGCTTAACTACCATAGTACGATGCATCGTTGAAGAAATCAACTAGCTAGTCACGACTGTTTCCCGAAACCATATTGTCGCAAAGTGGTCGTTCAACCACGTTGGTTTATGACGTCATGCACGTGGTGGAGTAAAAACTTATTTTAATGAAATTTAATGTCTGAGATCGAATTAACGCTATAGATGTTTTGATATAAATTACCGACATGACATATGAAGACTATCTAATTTTTCTCAGTTATTTTGCTTTAATCATAGGCTCATTCTTACGTACTAGAGCACGTTCAACTCTTTAAATCTCTTGCCAAACTACAAGACGTATATGACATTTGTATTTATTCTAAATAAAAGACACAGGTTGTACTGAATGTCAGCTTGCTTATTTTGCTCAAGATAAGGATTTATTAAAGGGATAGTTCACCCAAAAATGAAAATTCTGTCAGTAATTACTCACCCTCATGTTGTTCCAACCCCGTAAGACCTTCGTTCATCTTCGGAACACAAATTAAGATATTTTTGATTAAATCTGAGAGTTGTCTCACTCATCCATAGGCTTCTAAGGGACTGAAACTTGCTGGCCCAGAAAATGTATTAAAGACATCGTTAATATAGTCCAAGTGACTCCAGTGGCTCAATCTTAAGTTTATAAAGCGATGAGAATACTTTTTGTGCGCAAAAACAAACAAAAATTACGACTTTATTTCACTTTTCATTTCCTTCTCTCTGGGCCTCGGGTCTTTTCACGTAGTGTTTAAGCGTAGCGCGTCTGTGTTGCACGTCACCACGTAGGCTCACTATTGGGCGACTCTGGTCATGTGTGATACCTATGGAGATAGGTATCATGATTAGAAGCCTATGGAGGAGTGAGACAACTCTAAGATTTAATCAAAAATATCTTAATTTGTGTTTTTCACAAATTTCAGTAATTACTGACAGAATTTAAATTTTTGGGTGAACTATCCCTTTAAGTCCACATGTCGTGCAATCTAGAAACTATGCTTCTAACCACAGCTTGATGGCTGTCGTTTCCAACTACACAACTGTGCGATGCTGTTTGCAAACGATGGTTTCTGGAAACACCGACTCGTTTAACTATGCTGATAGCGACGGAACTTGCGACCATAGTTTGCTAATGATGCTTTCGGGAAACGCACCCCTGAGCGTTACTGACAGACTGAGAAGAGAGGTGCTGCAACAATGTAAAATATGTGGAAAATAATGTATTTTTTGAACATTCATTGAAAGCCTATTCTAGTAGACCCCAAAAACAAAATATAAAGACTTTTCAAAGAAAAAGTACTTCATATTTCCCCTTTAATTCAAGATATATTCTTTGAAATCTTACTATCCAACACAGTTTTGCTTCTAAAGTAGCTGATCTTGTTTTCAGGATTTTCACACATTATTTCTGGAAAACATGACAAAAATACTGATTAAAAAACTATTTTTGCAGTGTTCTCTTATCTCGTACTGTCACACACAATGACAAATCATGCTGAAGCAAGTTTCCATGTATTTCCACTGAACGACCAGAGTTCATTGCTTTTAAAGGGGCGAATTAGTGAACGCTTAGAGATAGTGAAGAGCGACCAAGCGCGATTACCGTCACTGAGCACTAAGTGAACATTAGTGACAAGAGAGCTCTGCCGGTGTGGCACACGAAGAGATTTTACAAAGAGACTCCTGACAGGAAGCAAAATAAATAAACAACGTCAAATGCAGGCCCGGCTCGCAAGTGCAAATGAGATGTGTTGTGTCAGCGGATCGGGTTTAAAGCTCTTTGTATGCCACAATTAATCCACTTCCCCATATTCCCCTGAGCAGAGCGAATGGCTTTTGCATGGGCACAAGCAGAATGCACAGCTACTTAAAAAAACTACTTTACTTAAAGTGTCATGGGATTTGTTAAGAAGAAATGGATAGTCATCTAGGGCCAGTACAAGGAATGTTAAAAGCAGTAAAGCCAACACTAATATACGGAAAGCGATTTTGTACGAATACATGTGTATTTGTGTTCATGTGTATGTGAAGAGCACTTGCTCATCAAAATTCCATTTAACATGGCCATGCAGCAGCTCATTTGCATTTAAAGATACATGCAGGAAAATACAGGATGTTTTTTCCTCCACTCAAAAATGGAAACTTCACAGACACATTCTGAGGACATCTGAGACTTATATTACATCTTGTAAAAAGGGGCATAATAGGTCCCCTTTAAAGAAAACAAAATAACTAATTTACTCATTTAAATTGCAGGCCTGCTTCTCCAACAGCATCAAATATTAATACATTATGTCGTATTATCATGCAGTGAAGACTGTGCCTATAATTTAAGTAGTTTATTTTACATTTGACTACTTCAAGACATGATGCTGCTTTAACATAAAACTTCAAGAACTTATTTATTAAGTTTAAGAATTTATTCTGCTGCATATAATTGATTCTATTAATAAGCAAAACATTTTTATTATTGGTTATCAGCTGATGGTGATGGCAAATATCAATATTAATTGACCTCTCTGATACAGTATATCGGTCCTTTTGGCAACATCAATCACAAAGAAGAAGCTATCTTGCAAAAGCACAGGAAGAGACTGTGAGCTGATCTATTAAATAATGGTTATTGCATTTTACTACTCTGTGTGTTTTGGAGACAAGTGGGTTGGACCTTTAGTCTATGAGGACCCTCAGAAACATTAAAAGGTACCAGGGTAAAAAGAGAGGAGCGCTTGCCAAAATCCAAACCACTGCCCCAGGTGGCTTGAAAAATAGAAAATGAATGAGAAAGAGGTTGGAACATTGTTGTCGAAATGAAA
Source organism: Scardinius erythrophthalmus (assembly GCF_964197995.2). Classification (NCBI taxonomy): domain Eukaryota; kingdom Metazoa; phylum Chordata; class Actinopteri; order Cypriniformes; family Leuciscidae; genus Scardinius; species Scardinius erythrophthalmus. The sequence goes on from NC_138243.1 coordinate 11,838,270, forward strand.
GACCTTTTGAAACTGTTTCTTATACAATCTGACACATATTGTCTGATGGCTATTTGTCATGATATTCAATATATATATATCTTCAATATATATATGATATTCAATATATATATGATATTCTCATATATATATATCTTATATATATATATATATGAGATAAATATGTATTTACTGTTAAATGACTTGCCATTTTAACCAAACAGACATTGGGCCCTATTTTAACGATCTGAAACGCACGTAACTATGTGGGCGGGTCTTGGGCGCTGTTGCTATTATACCGGCGTGATAAATGACTCTTGCGCCCGACGCAAATCTAAAAGGGGTTGGTCTGAAGTAGCTTCATTATTCATAGGTGTGGTTTGGTCGTAACGTGAAATAAACCAATCAGAGCGTCATCTCACATTCCCTTTAAGAGCAGACGCACTTTTTCCATAGCGGATTGCTATTATAACGGCGGATTTGCCACCCAAATTAGCCAGGAGCGGTTCACAGCCGAGGAGAGCGACGTTCTCGTCACAGCCGTAAAAGAGAGAAAAGTGACATTGGGGATGGAGAAACACACCCAAATTAGCTTCGGTTAAACAGGCATATAATAATTTGGGTAATTGTGTAAGCTAGATGTATACTTTTATAATAAACTATCTATCTATCTATTGTAATAATGTATGATTTGCAAAAATGAAAACTGCTGATTCTGTGTAGATGAGAGAATCAAAGTGTATGTGTGTTGTGCATGCCCTACATTGATTATGGCCAAGCATGCGCCCTTAAAATAGCATATAAATAACATGCGCAACGCGCCACTGACTTTAAACTGTTTTTTTTTCGGTTAGTGGCGGAATTGTTTTCTAAACCTACAAAATAGCATGAAGGAACGTTTGCGCTGGAACACGCCTCCTCTTTGCGCTGAACCGCCCCCCGGGAGCGCAAGTTTATTTCTTAGTTAACCGACGTGCGTCTGTGGAGGGAAAAGTCCGCTGTGCATGGGTGCAAAATAGGAATGATGCATGCGTCAGTGTACAAAGTTAATTGCGCTGGGTGCAAGATAGGGCCCATTGTTGCCAAAAAGATGTATAATGTTTGATGTATAATGCAATAATACATTGATTTTTCTCTACATTCCTTCTCCGTTAGGTGGTTGGAGTGGAGTGGTTAAAAGCAAGTTATTCATTTTGATTAATAAGAACTTTGAAATATTTGGAATAACATAAACAAATGAATTAATATTTATTAAAGAGTTAGTTAAAATTAAAATTCTTTCATTAATTACTCACCCTCAAGTCGTTCCAAACCCATAAGACTTTCGTTCATCTTCAGAACACAAATTATTTTTTTTTTTATGAAATTTGATAACTTTCTGTCCCTCCATAGAGTATTAGCTATGCAACTACCACTTTAATGCTTCAAAAAGTTCATGAAGAGATCATAAAACTAATCCAAATGAATTGAGCGGTTTAGTCCACATTTTCTGAAGAGACTCGATAGCTTTATAGGATGAACAGATTTAATTTAGGCTTTTATTCACATATAAACATTCTTCAACTCAAACATCAGTTGCGGTTAACGGAAGCTCAAGCGTGTACGTTTGACGTGCGAGAACCAATGAGGTTCATTCTCCTGTTACGCAGTACATTTGAGCTTCAGCAAGAACCAATGAGGTTCATTCTTGCGTTCACTCTTGTGCTCTCAGATCCTCATTTGTGTTCTAAAGATGAAAGCCTTATGGGACAGACATTTTCGTTTTCATTTCATTCATTTTTGGGTGAACTATCCCTTTAAGAATGTAAATGGTCCATTTTGATTTGCTATCGAATGAAAGTGACTTCTCTGATGAAGAGAAGTGTCACATTGTACAAGTTATAATGTGTGTCAGAGGTAAATAGCGGTCATCTGAGAGATAAATATCTAGTCCAGAATGTTTATGCTAGTGGAATGCAGTGGAATATCCAAATGAAAAGACATATAAATGATGAACAGGGTGAATCCTGTACAATAAGGCAGACATTTGCAGTGAGTCAAACCTTTCCAATGAGCACTCAGTGGTACCATAGCAGTACTCTCTCCAGCTCAGTGGGTTAGTCCCACACACACGCTCTCTTCTCTCATTCTCTCTCTCTCTCTCTCTCTCTCTCTCTCTCTCTCTCTCTCTCTCTCTCTCTCTCTCTCTCTCTCTCTCTCTCTCTCTCTCTCTCTCTCTCTCTCTCACAGCTATTCCTTCCTTCGGCCACTCCCAACAGATCTGCAGTGAGGTGGCATTGATTAATTATAATATACTAACTACGAATTCTGAACAGTGCATGTACATAAATCTAGACTAATGTGTGTGTGAGGGACAGAAAGGGTGTGTGACAAGTCATAACTACACCTTTCAGCACGGCAAAGTGACAGACGTGGACCTTAGTCAGGGTAGACACTATATTTAATTTAACACAAATGAAAAATGTCCGTGAGAGACAGACAGACGTTCAATGGGTTTCACTGTCTTACAGGAACAGTTTGCCCAGAGTGGATGCCATGAACTGACTTATGGGTCAATGACATGATGCTCATTTATTAAAAAATGTATAAATTCATAAATACATTGAGTTAAGTACACATCTTGATGAGCATGTTTTAATTACTTCATTAAAATTAATTTAAAAAGTCTTCAGGGTGAAAAATATCAGGGTGACACAATTGTCCTGATATTACAATGAAGAAAAAGAAAAGCCTCATTAAAAGATTACATTCTTGGAAACCTTATTAAGCTGGTGAACATCATATTTTATTATTGATTCTTTATAAGTGAAAACTGCAAATAAAAAATTGAAAAGCATTTGTCCACCAAATCACGTAGGAGCCAAAATTTAGAAACATGTAGAAAAAAAAAGGAATTCTTTTTTGTTGTTTTGCTTCAAAGCCACTTTACAGGGATAAACAGGAAAATAATGATTCATTGATGCAAACAGAGTTCAATTCTACAGAGCCCCTAAAGGGACGTGGTGGTGGAAAAATTTTTAGGATGGGAGAAATTTTTTTTTTTTCAAATCTTTTGCGTTCCCTCGCAAAACTTTTGCGTTCCCCCGAGAAACTTTGCGTTTCCTCGCAAAACTTTTGCGTTCCCTCGCAAAGATATTTGCGTTCCCACGCAAAACCTGTTTTGAGCTCGGACAGATCACTTCCTGTTTAATGTCCCGCTGGCAGTGTTTCAGAGCTCCGTACGTTAATGGAGCGTTTCATAGTGTTTGAACTTGGACTCAAGTTTAAAGATGCGGTCAGTGCTTAACTCAAGGAGTTCAGTGAAGCTGGCAATATTCACATAGGCTATTCGAACGTCCATATTCTTGAGCTAAACGTTGTTAAAGCACAAACGACACCTATTTACAATCACAGTAACCTAGACAACGAGCTACAACCCAATTATCATCAAAACAAGCTTTATAATATAGGCTAAATGGATCTCTATGAGCAGGCGGCTGAGATACAAGTTCAACTTCAAAGGGACCGTCGACAAAGTGCAATATATCCCAAAAAACAACTACAGCATCAACAAAAATAGTCATTGACTTCAATGTTACAAACTGTAGTGCCACCCAATTCAGTTTACACATCAATGGCGACCCACTGGTCATACTACACTGCTTTTGCACATTTTATATTATGAAAAATATTCAATAACTTCACTGTAACACACCAAATTTAGTTCACACATCACCGCTCTAATGTTGGTTATAGGCCTACAACACTTAGTTTGGGAAGTATAATTGCACATAAAAAATAAGTAGGCCTATTCTTTACACAAATTATATTGGTACTGTACGCAGCTTTTGCATTATATTTGCTCAGTGAATTTGATGGCATCACTGTATAACAGTGTGAAGTTATTTATAATATATTTTCTAAAAAGGGTGAAGTTATTGATTTTATTTCATAATAAATAATTATAAAAAAATTTTTTTAATCAAACTATGTAGTATAACCAGCAGGAGAGCAGTGATGTGTGAACTGAATTTGGTGACAGTACAGTGTGATCACACAATGAAGCTATTGAATATGTTCAATAATATAATATAAAAAAGAAGGTTTGGGGATTTGCACTTTACAGACGGCCCCTTATTTGAACTTGTCTCTCATTCGTCTGGTTAGAGACAAATTAATATTATAAAGCTCGTTTTGATGAGAATTGGGTTGTAGCTCGTTGTCTAGGTTACTGTGATTGTAAATAGGTGTCGTTTGTGCTTTAACAACGTTTAGCTCAAGAATATGGACGTTCGAATAGCCTATGTGAATATTGCCAGCTTCACTGAACTCCTTGAGTTAAGCACTGACCGCATCTTTATTTTTGAGTCCAAGTTCAAACACTATGAAACGCTCCATTAACGTACGGAGCTCTGAAACACTGCCAGCGGGACATTAAACAGGAAGTGATCTGTCCGAGCTCAAAACAGGTTTTGCGTGGGAACGCAAATATCTATGCGAGGGAACGCAAAACTTTGCGTGGGAACGCAAATATCTTTGCGAGGGAACGCAAAAGTTTTGCGTGGGAACGCAAAGTTTCTCGGGGGAACGCAAAATATTTGAAAAAAAATAAAATTCTCCCAACCTAAAAAAAATTCCACCACCACGTCCCTTTAGGGGCTCCGTACAATTCTGCTGTAAAGCAGCTCTAAAAAGAAAACAGTGTCATCGTTCAGCTGAAATCATTCAGTGTTGATTCAGTTCTGTTCAATAACTGTGTAAAGATCATTAAAATATTAAATGAGCTTAATTCATATAAAGCAGCTCAGTAGAAAACAGTGATGGCATTGTCCAGCTCACAGAAAGGACACAGACCCTCAAGGTTATAAAGTCTCTGAAAATATCAGCTAATTTGACTTTTTTTATGACAAGGCAAGCCTAGTTTACGGTGTAACATGTCACATTGTGCGATTCACCCAAAACCTAATATTATATAAAAAAAATAATAATAATAAAATAAAATAAATCATGATATTTGAATGAATGAATGAATGAATGAATGAATGAATGAATGAAGTTTACCACTATTCTAAAGTTTATGAGGTGGTAGGATTTTTAAATGTTTTTTTTTTTTCCTTTTCTTTATCTTGGACATTCGTATTAGTCATTTATCCTCATGCTAGATTGAATTATTTTTTGGCTTATTTATAGCACACAGCAAGTAAAACTTTTTATTGTTGGTCATGTATGCCTGAATACTATCCCATAATGCCTTTGGTCTCACCCACAGGTGAGGTTTAAATGCTTTCTATAAAGCATCTGTAACGAATCTCCTGTTTTGTTCCCGGTCCTGGGTGCCTTCATTTGGAATAGTACATATTGTGATGTTCCTTAACTCCCTGTCTCTTGCCCCATTACCCAGATGACAACACCATGGCCAACTATAGTCAAATCGCTGGGCTATTTGTCCATTACGGGTGACTATGAAAGCAGGGACTCATCAGTATGTGAGGGACATGGTGTCTCTGCCATTCCTGTTTATTCAGAGCTTAACAGGGTATTCTTGTGCCCTGGCCACTAGTTATGCAAATAAGCATGCTCACGTAGCATATTAAAGCCGTACAGTCAAGCTAACACTTTGATTTGTTGCACGCTGCTGGTCTTAGAAGCATGCCAACTAGCTGACAGCGAAGGCTAATAGATTGCCTTGCCGAGCACCGTAAGGAATCTGTAGGATTCATTCCCAACAGTCAGGCCAAAACCTTTTTATTACAAGAACCATTACTGCTGTGCATGTGCAGTGCATTCATGCAAGAGGAAATTCGGTGCAACAATGTATTTACCATGTCTAAGAGGCTAAACAAGGCGCAAGACATTCACCATCTGTATGCATGAGTCATCCTTCTATAGCTAAGCATGCACAGTATGGAATCTGCTAGATCTTTAGTTAATAAGGTGACAAGTACGATAAGCAATATTAAATCACTCAGGTTTACCAGCACAGTCTGCGTGTAATAGGGAAATCTACACGCAAGAAGATGTTTCAGCCTTAAACGGACACATTGTGCAAATGCGATTGTGTTGCAGTTAGAATACAAGGGCCGGTTTACTCCAAACATAATATTCTGTCATTGTTTACTCTTATGTATGCTGTTATTTTTTAGCGCAATTTTCCACCGGACAAATTGCGATTGTTAACTCATGATTTCTGTTCTGTGCGTCTGTGCGCACCAATCTTGCACTTCTATCTACTCCTCAACCAGACCACCTAGAGACTTCGGGTTTTCGGCATTATGTTAAGGAAGGTCTAATCTCGGGAATGCACAAAAAAAATCCAGGAAAAGATTTACTATCTCTTAGTGTTGTGATCCCATGAGGTGAGAAAATTGCGCTAAAACACTCACCGAGTTTTTACTACTTGTTTCTGTGGAACTCGATAAAAGAGTTAAAGATCTCACCATACAATGACAAAAGGACTAAAATCAAAGTGTGAAATAAATAAATAATTGTGACTAAAACAAATAATTGTGAGGTAGTTAATAAGAAATATTGTTAAGAGAGATTGTGAGATATATGAAGTTGCAATTCTGAGAAATGAAGTTCCAATTACGAGAAAGGTGCATATTTTCGATTGTTTTATTACACAGATCTCACCGTACAATTTATAAAAACACTTAAATAAATAAACACAAGTAATTGAAGTGTTATTAAGTGGTATAAAGCAGTACAATTGTGAGTAGAAAACAGGTTATTGTGAGGTAGTTTTTAATAAGAGACATTGTGAGATATGAAGTTGCAATTCCAAGGTATAAAGTTGTAATGAGAAATAAAGGTGCAGTTGTAAGATATAAATTCACAGTTATGATATATAAAGCCACAATATGATATATACTGTATATTCACACTAAAGATAACAATTCCATCTGTCAGAATTATGAGAAACAATATATTGCAGTTGTGAGATGGTCACAATTGTGAGAAATAAAGTCGCAATTGTGAAAAACAGTCACAATTATAAGAAATAAAATACAAATGAAGATATATGTAGAAGTATGACATTTGTGAGAAATTAAAGAGATTTTTTTTTTTATATATAATTCTTTAAGTTGGCAGCCCCTATTCACAATGAACTACTGTAAGGCAAGAGTTGCATAATGATTCTTTAGATATTTCTACTTTTATGTTCCATGAAAAACAATGTGGGATAGAGAATAATAACAGAATTGTCATTTTTGGCTGAACTATCCCTTTTGGTTTGTTTACAAAAGCAGCAAACTGGCACCAGGGCAGGACGCGCAGTTACAAATTATCTTCACAATGGTTTGGCAGAAGTATTTTTGTCACTGTCGAGAGAGTTTAAATCGTCCCTGATAGGGCTTAAAAGTGTTTGCATGCATGTGCGTGTTAGTGTTGCATCAGGGTGCGTGAAAATTTAATGCAGCTGTTCTGAGAAGAGGAAGATGACACAGATGTTGCACGGGGAGCCCGTGTGACACTAAAGACACCAGACACGCTTTCAATGAAGTAAAACACATGTCTGAGGGCGAGTTCGACTGAGCAGCATGAAATTTAAACAAGCGGGAGGGGAAGAACATGTTTAAGAGAGAAAAGACACTCTGAAATAAAACTGTTAATTGGTGGGAACAATTTTTCTTTAAAGGGGAATTATTATGCCCTTTTTTACAATATCTCTCAGTCAAAAGTCTCAGGTGTCTCCAGAAGTTTCTGCTCAAAATACCCCACAGATCATTTATTATACCATGTTGTAAATGCCATTTTTTTTAATGGAAGGAAAAACGTGCTGTTTTTGTGCATGTATCTTTAAATGCAAATGAGCTGCTGCTCCCCGCCCCCTTTCCAGAAGAGGGCGGAGCCTGTACAGCTCGTACCTCAGATACTCTGCCAACAACTAAAACATTATGTTTGGTTTTGATTATAATTTCTATCCCGGTCACGCTCACGTGGCATTGCAGTTCTTCCTCATCATGAAAGTTGATACATTTTAAAGCCATATAAATCTAAACTTCTGATATATGGATTTCTGAGCGCACACATCTGAAGCACGTGCACAGAGAGCTGGATGTCAGACGGTGCGTCCCGTGAGTATTAAACTAAGTTCTCTTTCACGTCTTGTTACATTTAAGCTGTCAAATATACACAATGATATGTCAAACAAAGTTCACATACACATCTATTATGCCTGTGAACATAAATAGCTGGGAAAGAAATTGCATGTGTCTATTAGATCTGTGTATTAAAGTGAAAGCAGAGTAATATACAGTACCTACTGCTACTAAATATGCTGTTAATATGAATCAAAAAACAAAAGAAAAACAGAAAATCACGTACTGCTCTTGATTGAATAACTTTAGTAGCATTATTAAGAATACATTTCTTACTTGAATGCTGCTGTTAAATGCTCTGGACATTCAAGGTCACCTTTAAGGACGCAAAAACAAGACAAAAATACAGATTTTAAGAAATGCATCTAACAAAATAATGAATTCTCTGCAGAACAGATAAGTCTCAGTTGATTGGACAAAAACTTAATTAATCTAGTTTGTGTTGATGACCACAATGAAAATACAAGATTTGACTCATCTCTGTCTAGCGCCATCATGCATGTCTCCGTTCCTCTTTGTGACAATGCGCCATCTCCCGTCATCCTTTGAAGAGGTAAGCTTCGTCTGCCCGCCCAAAACTGCTGTGTCCATCCGTCCCAATCTACTTTCATTTTCACTCTGTCTAGCTGATGAACATTTCCAAAAAGTAAAAAGGGTTTTTGGCTCTGTGGCAGCTGCCCCTGTCAACTTTTAATCAGGGATATTGAAAAGGAGTGTGTGAACGGGCCTTTTTAAGCTGGGGCTAATCAGACATGCCTCCGTGAACTGGACCGAAGCCAGGCCTGTTTGAAGAACTCGCTCCGTCTCTGCCTTTGTTTCTTTCCCTACTACTTTCTCTCTCCCGTCTGATTTCATTTCAGAGAGGCAGATTATCTGAAATGAGGCATTCTATCTGGAAAAAGGCACTCAGGATAAGCCTTTAAGTGAAGATGCTTCTGTTTGAAAAGGATCGATGCGGATTGTCTCTCCCTCCTGTGCATCTTAGTCCTGGCTTTCTGCTTTAAGGTGCTCTTGAGAAAGAACTAGAGATAATTTACTGTTCTTTGGTAAATGGACAAATCCCCAATTCTAATAAATGGAGCTTTAGACAACAGGTTATGTTCTGTTGGCAAATCTTCTTGTCTGTTTAGTATGCCTCTCTCCACCTCAACTATAGTGTCAGCCTCAGACGGTACGCCCACAAAACGTTCGCTGACTGTCTGATGCAAATTGCACACAAAAATGACATGAAACCACTAATTGGGATCTGATTGGCTGTTGCTACACACCTCTTAAAGAGATGGTTTGTAATTTCGTGCACCAAATGGCACAAAAAGTGTTTCCAAACATGCAGAAGCCAAATTAGGTCAATTTCAGAACTTATTGTATAGCCTCTGTGTGTTTGTATACAATTTGGTGCCACTAGTGGTGCAAGAAATTGCAATCTTCACCTATACAGGTAGTTTTAAATTAATTTTATATAAAAAATGTAATTACTCATTGGAAAAACATGCCTGTGGCGAACTTTCTGCAAAAGGATATTACAATACTTCTTCCACGTTTTGCACCACCTACTGGACATTTCAGTAAGTGGTGCAAAAAACAAACAAAAAAAAAACCGCCTCGGTTACGACTGTAACCTCGGTTCCCTGAAGAGGGTACGAGCGTTGCGTCGAGAATGACGCTATGGGGAACGCTTTGCGTGATGACGTCTTGAAGCACATGTAAAATCAGTCCAATGGTGTAGCGGGACGTCAGAGGCGGGTGACGTCACGTACCAGGAAGCTATAAAAGCCGGCCCGAAACAGAAAACGAAAGCTTCGTAAAAGTCTGAAGTCGAGCTGACAGGCATGAAGGAGATATGGCAAGGCGACGCAACGCTCGTTCCCTCTTCAGGGAACCGAGGTTACAGTCGTAACCGAGGCGTTCCCTTTCAAGGGAACTCCCGTTGCGTCGAGAATGACGCTATGGGGAACGTCTATACCAACGCCTCCATAGCTACGAATGTCTGTCCTGTGTGTAATCTAATAGAGCAGCACTAGGATGACAAAACATGAGACCCTGGAGCAGAGTCTAGATCCAAAGAGTAAAACCTGACGAAAGTGTGCGGTGAGGACCAGCCTGCCGCATCACAGACATCCTGTAGTGAAACTCCTGAAATAAGGGCCTTAGAGGCCGCCATACTCCTTGTAGAGTGCGACCGGACAGCCAAAGGAGAAGGCTGCCCAGCCGCCTCATAAGCAAGTGAGATAGCCTCGACCACCCACTTGCTCATTCTTTGCTTAGACACCGGCCCTCCCTTGTTAGGGGAGCCAAAGCAAACAAACAACTGATCACTTCTGCGCCACAGGGCAGCTCTGTGGACGTAGGCGTCTAACGCCCGAACTGGGCAAAGCAAATTATTAGCCTCCTGGTCCGCATTCTGGAAGGGAGGAGGACAGAAGGCCTGCAGAACAATAGGTCTGGCCACATTAGTGGGGACCTTGGGGACATAACCCGGTCTGGGATGGAGAAAAGCTTTCACCATACCCGGAGCAAACTCTAAGCAGGACGGAGCAACCGACAATGCTTGAATATCCCCAATTCTCTTAAGAGAAGAAATAGCAAGAAGGAAAATAGCTTTCAAAGTCAGAAACTTTTCCGAAACCTCCTCAATGGGCTCAAAGGGGGCCAGGGACAGGCCTTGTAGAGCAATGGACAAGTCCCATGGCGGCACCCTAGAGCGGACTGCAGGCCTCAGCCTCCAAGTGCCACGAAGGAAACGAGATACTAGAGGGTCCTTCCCCACAGACATTCCACCCAAAGGAATGTGGTAAGCACCTATGGCCGCCACATAGACCTTTAAAGTGGACGGGGTCAGACCTGCAGTGAACCGGTCCTGCAGGAACTCCAGCACTGTACCAATTGGGCAGTGGACTGGGTCCAACCGACGGTCACTACACCAAGAAGTGAATACTCTCCACTTCAGGGCATAAAGTTTCCTCGTGGAGGGAGCTCTGGACTGTAGAATGGTCTCAACAACCTCAGTTGAGAGACCTGACTCTATGAGCTGGGCCCCCTCAGAGGCCAAGCCCACAGGTTCCACAGTTCTGGGCGGGGGTGAAATATTGAGCCCCCTGCCTGGGACAGAAGGTCTCTCCTGACGGGTAACTCCAGAGGATGCCCGTCGAGGAGGGAGACCAGATCGGGAAACCATACTCTGCCCGGCCAACGCGGGGCTATAAGAAGCAGGCAAACCCGGTCCCTGCGAACTCTCTCCAGAACTCCCGGGAGCAGAGCAACTGGGGGAAAGGCGTACAGACGTAGCCTCGGCCACGTCTGAACCATAGCATCCAGTCCCAGAGGAGCTGGATGCGTGAGGGAGAACCAAAGTGGACAGTGAGAAGTCTCTCGAGACGCAAACAGATCCACTTGTGCTTGGCCGAAACTCCCTCCATATCAGCTCCACCACCTCGGGGTGGAGCCTCCATTCCCCGGGCCTCGGCCCCTGCCTCGACAGAGTGTCTGCTCCTATATTCTGGACCCCGGGGATGTAAGCTGCCCTGAGTGACAGTAACTTCCCCTGGGACCACAAGAGGATATGGCGTGCCAAGTTGGATAACGGGCGCGAGCGCAAACCCCCTTGGTGGTTGATATAGGCGACTACCGAAGTGTTGTCCGTATGTACTAGCACATGGTGTCCCCTGAGATCTGTGATAAAGCTCCTCAGAGCCCGGAAGACAGCTAACATCTCTAGGCGATTGATATGCCAGGAACGATGATGGTCTTCCCACAGACCTTGAGATGAGCGACCCTCCAGGATCGCTCCCCAACCCGTGAGGGAAGCATCCGTCGTTAGCAGTTTGCGACGACAAGGAGCTCCCAACACTGGGCCCTGGGACAGGAACCAAGGTTTCTTCCACATAACCAGGGCACGTAAGCATCGCCGCGTGACCCTGATTGTGCGAAATGGGTTGCCCCTCGGGGAAAACCCCCTGGTCCTGAGCCACCACTGCAGGGGCCTCATGTGCAGCAGTCCAAAAGGTATCACGTTGGAAGCTGCTGCCATGAGACCCAACAGTCTCTGGAACTGTTTGACAGTGAGTAGCTGGCCTAGCTTTACACTTTTCACAGCTGCAAGAATGGACTCTATACGTGGCGGTGACAGGCGCGCCTGCATCGACACTGAATCCCACACCACGCCTAAAAAAGTGGTCCTCTATAGTGGAGAAAGCACACTCTTCTTGGCGTTCAGCCGTAACCCCAGCTCTTTCATATGGGCGAGAACAACATCTCGATGTTGAACCGCCATCTGCTGCGACTGAGCTAAAATCAACCAATCGTCGATGTAGTTCATAATGCGAATGCCCTGGAGGCGCAGTGGCGCCAGAGCTGCATCCATGCATTTGGTGAAAGTGCGGGGTGATAAAGCTAGGCCGAATGGAAGAACACGATATTGGTATGCTTTGCCCCCGAAAGCAAACCTCAGGAACTTCCAATGACATGGACGGATGGAAATATGGAAATATGCGTCCTTGAGATCTATCGTGACAAACCAGTCCTCGGACCTGATCTGTGGCACGATCTGTCTCAATTAGGGCTGAACGATATGGACAAAATTTCATATCTCGATTTTCATGCCAGATATCTCGATATCGATACAATACGATATGACTACGTAAGTACTAAAAAAACAATACATTTAGAGTTTGTAAAATACACACTGATGTCTATGGAAGAGGTAATAATAATCCTTTCCATTATAATTCGACACGTTTTATTCATATCAGATACACATTGTGTAAGTAACTTCAATGTTTACTCTATTCCCCAGTTCACCAGCCACTTACTTTTCAGTATTTCGGGAGAAGTGGATGAATTCACGTGTTGTAAACATAGAGGTTGTAAATCCAACAGATCCGATTCTCTGAACTGCGTCTGCGGCACAAACTAACACGGCGGCGCCCATCGCGCATACAGCTCAACTAACGCGATCGTTATAAAGGTGTTTAAACAACAATATACTTCCACTTGCATATATTTGACAATCGGAATATCAGATATTTCATGCCATAGCTAACACATTTGTGAATATTCTGAATAAAAAAGGAAAAATGACATAAAAGCAGATCATCATTCATTCAGCGCTGTTGCGGTGTGTCACGTGACAAGCAATGACGCGTCACCATGGAAACGCCGCCGCCCCCCCCCCCCCGGTAGTGTGCGCGCGCTGGCTTTAGCGGTGCATTCAAGGGCACTCGTAAAACTGATGTTTGTTGTGACTGCCAGAGTTGTATGCAGGGCGAGCGCGGAGAGGGGAAATCTATATCGTCTATATCGTTGGTTTTTCGATATTAATATCTTGAAAGTTCATATCTCGATATAGATACGATAACGATATATCGTTCAGCCCTAGTCTCAATGTCAACATTTTGAACTTGAGCTGCATGACTGACTCGTTCAGAACTCGAAGATCCAAAATGGGACGCAATCCCCCGTCCTTTTTTGGAACTATGAAGTACCGGCTGTAAAACCCGGTTTCCCTGTCGGAGGGAGGTACATATTCTATGGCCCCTTTCTCTAACAAAGTGTTTACTTCCTGTTCCATAACCAGAACCTGCTCGGGGCCCACCACTGTGGGCAGGACCCCCATAAACCGAGGTGGGCGTTTCTTGAATTGTATCTGATACCCTTTTTCTACGGTCTGCAGGACCCAACGAGAAACATTTGACAGTAGCTTCCACGCTGTCAAAGATTCTACTAGAGGTACCAGCCTCTCGAGACTGGTTTCTGGATTTTGTTGTTGTTGAGCAGTCAATTCGACGCCCTGTAACGGCGCACCGGCAGGGAGCGACCGAACAGACTGCTCTAACACCCTCCTCGGAGGGGGCGGGCATCCCGAGGCCACTACGTTTCCGGGTGGTCCTTGAGATATGTGCTCGCCGGAGACCGCTGCGCCCTGTAACACCGATGGCGGCAGGGTTGGCAGAACGGTCCCCTGAGGGTACCGAAGAGAGACGGGCACCGTAAAAAGAGGTGTTAACCGCTCTGCTTCGGGGGGGACTACCCTCATTAATCCTGAGCCCTCGGACATCAGGATTTCTTCCCAGCAGCCTTCTTGGCGGTAATAACGGTCCGCAGATCCGTTCTACCCCTCGAAGACTGCTGGGTTTGAGCGCGCCCTCCGTGTCCCCGAGATTTTTGTGGGGGAGCACGAGAGGACACGCTCTGCTTCTGAGTGGCACGATGCTCAGCACCCTTTTTAGAGGAGTGAGGCTGCTCCCGCTCAGCAGCCTCATAGAAAGAACGGCGGGGAAGAAGCTTTTGAAGAGCAGATGCTTGTTTAGCGGCTTCTTGTGATTTTGCAACCGCAATATTTACTGCATCCCCAAATAACCCGGCAGTGGAAACCGGAGCGTCTAACAGAACATGCTTCTCTTTGTCCTTAATATCGCTCAGGTTGAGCCACAGATGCCTCTCAGTGGCCACCAGGGCTGCCATAGACCGCCCGATAGATTTAGCGGTCTCCTTGGTGGCTCTGAGAGAAACATCCGTGGCTCTGCGCAGTTCAGCCACAGTATAGGAGCCAAAACACTGTACATACTATTTGGGATATGGAATAACCTTATATTTGATTTATAAGGGTTATATTACTACATTAATAGCTTATTGCTAATAGTAGTCGAACATAACTTTATTAAAAGATTATTATTTCTCAGTTATGTTTCTTAGTAATGTTAAGGAGGTTTACAGAAAACGATCATTGATATATTTTGAATTATAAATGCTGTTTTTGTGATTTGGAAACAATGAAAAACATTTTCTGTTTAGCTCAGGGTTTATGTTGAATTTAGGGCTACCGCCCCTTTAAGAGAATTGTGCTGGGTTTCCCGCGATACCGTTGAAGCGTTATAACTGACTTTGGACGCTCGGAGCCAGCTGTGAAATAGGACCTGAGCGATATAGTTTTCTTACCGTAGCCTATGGACGTTACATTGTCTTAGAAATATCAGACAGCATTAGTTTTGGTTTAAGAAATATTTATTTTATTACTCCTGTAAGAAGATTTCACTGTGGGACCTGAATAAACGGTCATTTTTGTTATCCTTTGACATTGGAGTCCTGTGGAGTTTTTTATACCCTGATACAACGTTCTACGGCACGAGTAACTAACTTTTGCAAGGGATTGGACTGCTGGCCCGAACATAGTAAGAAAACTGTGCTCTAGGAGGAAAAAGGATTCAAGAATCACGAACTGCTGGAGCTCTGCAAGGAAGGAAAAGAAGCAGATTGGTGGGCAGTGAGTACTGAAGAAAAGAGAATGTGGATGCTATTTGTGCTTTTTCTGTTGAGTGGAGACTCAAAATTTAACATGCTTGTTGCTAATTAGCTAAGTTGGTGCAACTTTAGCTACAATTTATAGCACTGACAGCCTCTTGTGAGAGTGATAGAGAAACGTCTTCACCAGGCAAATAGGCAAATTGATTTTTTTGGTTCTCACTGTAACTTAAATTCATCAAGATGAGCCAAGCAGACTATTCAACCCCACAACCTGAACCTACTGAAGCTAGACAGGTTAAAGTCACAGCCAAGGCTTATGAAGAAAAAGTCCGTCATGCCATTAATAAAAGGAAAAACAAGCTAGGTCAGCTAACCAGCAAAATGAAGCAGATATCTGAGTCAATGGATGAAGGTGACGACAGTAACCTGCCAGCTGTAGAGAAAATGTTAACAGTAGAGTTCAATAAACTGTTTGGAGAGTTTTGTGAACTAAATACATCAGTCAAAGTGTTACTGGATGAAACATCAGAAAAGAATGCAGATCAGGAAGGATGGTTTAAGCCGAAGGCCGATATGTTTCATAACTTTGCTACTAAGGCTGAGAAATGGATAAAAGATGTGCATCAGCGCATAGCCGAGGCTAAAAAGACGAATGAGGAGATTTCTCCTGAAGATAGTGCATCAGTGTCTATTGCTTCGAGAAAGTCAAGGAAAGGGTCTAAAGCACCATCCTCAATATATTCCAAAGCATCCTCTGCATCAGCGGCCCGTCTGAAGGCTGAATTAGAGAGAGCTGAGCTACAAGCTCGAGCTTTCACTCTAAAACAAAAACAACTACTTGATGAACAGGAAGCTAAGATAAAAGCTGAGAGAGAGGAGTTGCAAATGCAGATCGCGCTTGCCGCCTCCGATGCTAAGTGCAGAGTACTAGAGGAGTTTGAAGGTATCAGAGCCTGGTCTAGAGTTAGCCAGCAAGATGGTATGAACTCTTACATAGAGAAGGCAAAGCACACGGTACCACAAGCTCCTAGGCAAGCTACGACTACTCCCCAAGCAGAAGTCAGAATAGAACCTGCTCGCAGAGGTAGCCATGGAGCCCCTACTAGGGATGTGAGGACGGAACAGGAGACTTTGCTACAAGAATCTTCGCCATTATCCATTATTGACTTCCTAATGAAACAACAGAACCTCACTACCCTGCCACCTCAGAAGATTCCAATATTCAAGGGGGACCCTATGGAATACAGGCTATTCATCAGGGCCTTTGAACATGGAGTAGAGGATAAGACGGATAGTGACAGGGACCGGCTGTACTACATGGAGCAGTACACGGACGGGCAGCCGAGAGAGCTTATACGAAGTTGTTTTCACATGGAACATCAAGCTGGCTATCGTGAAGCCAAGAGGCTATTAAAGGAGCACTTTGGTAATGGATATAAGATTTCAATGGCGTACATCGACAAAGCACTGGCCTGGCCGACAATCAAGTCAGATGACGGAGAAGCACTTCACTCCTTTGGTCTTTACCTCACAGGATGCCTCAACGCAATGTCGGATGTAGAGTACATGCAAGAGCTTGACAGTGTGTCCAATATGCGAGCTATTGCTGCCAAGCTTCCATACAAGCAGAGGGAGAGGTGGAGAAGCAAAGCATGTGCTCTCCTAGAGAAGGAGCAACGCAGCGCTAAATTCAGGGACCTTGTCGGCTTTGTGATTCAGCAAGCGGAAGAAGCCCTCCACCCACTCTTCGGCGACATTAAGGATGGAAACAAGAGCCATGTAAAGGCTCACAAGCCAGAGAAATCAGCCAGAACGAGTGGTGCTCAGAGAAGCTTCACTACTGCAGCCACAGCAGTCAAGAATCCGGCAGAGACTAATTTAAAGCCCAAGGGAGAATCACTGTGTGCTTTCTCGACCCCTTGTCTCTTCTGCCAAGGAGAACAGCACACCTTGGAACACTGCAAAAGGATGAAAAGGTCTCTTCACAAGGAGAAGATCGACTTTCTTAAGAGTAAAGGACTATGCTTCAGTTGCCTGAAACAAGGACACATGAGCAAGGCCTGCGGTGAGAAGATGGCCTGCCAGGTGTGCCAGCTTACTCACCCGACAGTTCTCCATAAGAAGAATAAGGATGCTACTGATGAAGCAAGGCAGAAGGAGCCATTGACTGACACGTCCAAAAACACAAAGCAGAGGTGGAACGAGCAGATGGAGAATCCAGTTCAGTAGTAAGTGGATGCATCAATGCAGAGATGAGGACCTGCAAAGCTACTGGGGCCGGCAATGTTAATAGTGTTCTGGCGATCGTTCCAGTACATGTCAAGGCCAAGAAAGGTAATAATATTGTGACTACTTATGCGTTTCTCGACCCAGGCAGCAATGTCACCTTCTGCACAGAGAAGTTAATGGCCTCACTTAATGTCACAGGGAGGAAAACAAGTATTCTGCTGAAGACCATGGGAGGCGAGCGGCTGGTGAGCAGCCAAGTGGTTTCTGGTCTGGAAGTCAGCGGCATGGATGGCAACAGCTTCCTGGAGTTGCCCAACATCTATTCTCAGAGGGTGATTCCGGCACGTGAACAGAACATCCCTCTGCAGGAGGAAGTAGACAAGTGGCCTCATCTCAGTCAAGTGAAGATCCCAAAGATTCAGGCAGAGGTAGATCTTCTCATCGGGACTGACGTACCCAAGGCCATGGAGCCGTGGCAGGTGATACCCAGCGTGGAAGATGGGCCATACGCGGTAAAAACACGACTGGGCTGGATTGTCAATGGTCCTCTCCGTGGAGTTAACAGCCATGACACGACCAGTGGACTCATACAGGTCACTTCCAATCGCATATCAGTGGCTACGCTAGATGAGCTGTGGAACCATCAACAGTTCAAGATCGACTTTCCAGAGTGTCAAAACGACCGTGTAGAGATGTCAAGGGAAGACATCCAGTTTCTGGAAATGGTCTCGCAGTCAGCAAAACTTATAGAGGGTCACTACAGCATCGGTTTACCACTGAGGAACACAGCTTTCAAGATGCCAAACAACAGGAAAGTAGCTGAACAGCGAGCTCTCAACTTAAAGAAGAAGTTCACAAAGAATCCTCAGTTCCATGCTGAATACTCTGCGTTTGTGGAAGACTGGATCGTGAAGGATTACGCTGTCAAGGTTCCCAATGAAGAGATCAGCCGTAGTGATGGAAAGGTGTGGTACTTGCCACATCATGGCGTATATCATGCTAAAAAGCTGAAGATCCGAGTGGTGTTCGATTGTGGGGCATCCTTCCAAGGCACCACATTGAATGATCAGCTTCTACAGGGGCCGGATCTGACGAGTACTCTGCTTGGTGTCATCACAAGGTTTCGGCAGGAGGTTGTGGCTGTAATGGCAGATGTGGAAGCCATGTTCCACCAGGTACGGGTTCCGGCTGAAGATGCTGACCTTCTGCGGTTTCTCTGGTGGCCCTCTGGTGACATCAGACAAGACATCGCAGAGTACCGAATGAGAGTGCACATATTCGGTGCCACCTCATCTCCGAGTTGTGCCACGTTTGCCCTACAGAAGTGTGCACACGACAGCAGAGGTCAGTACAATGCTGCAAGTGTTGACACAGTACTACGCAACTTCTATGTTGACGACTGCCTCAAGTCTGTCTGCTCAGAAGAGGAAGCAGTATCTATGTACAGCGACTTGAGGGCCATCCTTCATTCAGGAGGATTCCGCCTTACAAAGTGGGTGAGTAACAGCAGAGCCGTGCTGTCTGCAATCCCTGTGGAGGAGAGAGCGGAAGAACTAAGAGACCTCAATCTTGACTTGGATATGCTACCTGTCGAACGAGCATTGGGGGTCCGATGGTGTATTGAGAGCGACAACTTCAAATTTAGGATCATCATCCAAGAGAGGCCACCCACAAGAAGAGGCATTCTCTCCGTAGTTGGCTCTATCTACGACCCGCTGGGTATTCTAGCACCGGTGGTCTTGACAGCAAAGCTAATCCTCCAGGAGCTCTGCCGACTCAAGCTGGGATGGGACGATGACATTCCAGAGCACCTCGCTAAAGAATGGAACAGCTGGTTGGAGGATCTTCACTTGCTGAAGGATTTTGGAGTGTCTAGATGCTTCAAGCCCAGGGACTTTGGCAAGGTAATATTCAATCAGCTGCATCACTTTGCAGATGCTAGCCAAGAAGGCTACAGAACGGTGAGCTACTTGCTGCAGGAGAACGAAGAAAACAAGCTTCACGTTGCCTTCGTCATGGCAAAGGCCAGGGTGGCACCCCTCAAGCCCCTCACCATCCCACGCATGGAACTAGCGGCAGCTACCATGGCAGCGCGCATGGACAAAGCCCTGAGGTCAGAAATGGAACTCCACTTGTACGAATCGGTGTTCTGGTCAGACAGCACCACGGTGCTCAAGTACATCGGAAATAGAACCAGCCGATTTCGCACCTTCGTCGCTAATCGAGTGGAAATGATTTTGAAGCTGTCAGAAGTAAGACAGTGGCGATATGTAAATACAGCCAAGAATCCTGCTGACATTGCGTCAAGAGGACTCGACGTGAGATCCTTCCTGCGCAATGAGTCATGGATAAAGGGGCCGGACTTTCTCACAAAGCCAGAGGAGGAATGGCCACAGAACCCAGACAACCATGGGGATCTAACCACGGAGGACCCAGAGGTAAGGAAAGCCGTGGTTAACACTACTGCAGTCGAGGAGCAGTTGGACACAGTGCAGCGGTTCCTTGAGTATTACTCCTCCTGGAATCGTCTGAAGAAGGCAGTCAGCTGGATGCTGAAGCTGAGAAGCACGCTGCTGACTCTGTGTCGTAAGAGGGAGGAGATGAATGCGTTACTTCCACTGTCTGAGGTCCAGAAAAAGATGAAGATCTTCAAGGAGAGTCTTCCAAAGACCAACCTCACTGTGGAGAACCTCAAGGAAGCGGAGCTTGAGATCATTCGTTTCTGTCAGCGGCGAAAGTACTCTAAGGAGATCTCTGTACTTCGGAAAGGTGAAGACGTTAAGATGAGCAGTCACATCTACAAGCTCAAACCCAAACTACAGGAGGGAATCCTTAGAGTAGGAGGAAGACTCAGCAGATCAGCGATGCCTGAAGAGGTGAAGCACCCTGTCATCCTACCTAAGGACTTCCATGTGACGGAGCTTATACTCAGAGATATACATGAGTGCGTGGGTCACAGTGGTCGCAACCATGTACTGTCCAAGTTGCGACTGAAGTATTGGGTTCCTGGTGCTCACTCAGCTATAAGAAGAGTCCTATCAAGGTGTGTGACATGTCAACGCTCGCATGGTGCAGCTGGACAACAGCAGATGGCAGATTTGCCCCAGGACAGGGTACTTCCAGATGAACCCCCTTTCACCTACACTGGAGTTGACTACTTCGGTCCGTTCGAAGTCAAACGGGGCAGAAGCTTAGTAAAGAGGTGGGGCGTTATCTTCACCTGCCTGGCTATCCGTGCTGTCCATCTGGAGGTGGCTTCATCGTTGGGCACGGACTCCTTCATTGACGCTCTTCGTCGATTTCTAGCAAGACGAGGCCAAGTGAAAATCCTTCGTTCAGATAATGGGACTAATTTTGTGGGGGCGGAGAAGGAGCTAAGGAGAGCTATGGAGGAATGGAATGTCTCCAAGATTGAAAGCAGTCTGTGTCAGAGGGGGATCCAGTGGATATTCAACCCCCCGACTGGTTCCCACCATGGCGGCGTCTGGGAACGGATGATTCGGTCGGTCAGGAAGATCCTCAGTAGCATTGTAAGACTTCAGACTCTGGATGAGGAAGGCCTGTACACCGTCTTGTGTGAGGCAGAAGCCATCATCAACAGTCGACCAATAACCAAATCCTCTAATGACCCATCAGACCTGGAAGCTCTTACCCCCAATCACCTCTTGCTTCTTCAATCAAAGCCTTCTCTGCCACCAGGCCTCTTTATGAAGGAGGATGTCTACGCCCGCAGGAGGTGGAAACAGGTCCAGTATATAGCCGACATATTCTGGAAGCGATGGACAAGAGAATACCTCCCACAGTTACAGGAAAGGCAGAAGTGGACTCGTGCTTCCCGGAACTTCGCTGAGGGGGACATCGTCTTGATCGTCGATGATTCTGCGCCCCGCAACTCCTGGGTCCTAGGTAAGATCATCGAGGTGGTTCCAGACGCGCACGGGCTCGTGCGCCGGGTCCGCATTAAGACGAAGACAACCACATTAGATAGACCCATTACCAAGGTCTGTCTTCTCCAAGAAGCTGCATGAGGCGGTGCTGAAGACAGCTACAGAGACACTCGACAGTTATTAGTTATTAGTTTAAGTTTGTTGGCTCCTTGTTGTTTTGTAAGGTAATTGTTTCTGAAATAAGAAAAATTAGGGGCCGGAATATAGGAGCCAAAACACTGTACATACTATTTGGGATATGGAATAACCTTATATTTGATTTATAAGGGTTATATTACTACATTAATAGCTTATTGCTAATAGTAGTCGAACATAACTTTATTAAAAGATTATTATTTCTCAGTTATGTTTCTTAGTAATGTTAAGGAGGTTTACAGAAAACGATCATTGATATATTTTGAATTATAAATGCTGTTTTTGTGATTTGGAAACAATGAAAAACATTTTCTGTTTAGCTCAGGGTTTATGTTGAATTTAGGGCTACCGCCCCTTTAAGAGAATTGTGCTGGGTTTCCCGCGATACCGTTGAAGCGTTATAACTGACTTTGGACGCTCGGAGCCAGCTGTGAAATAGGACCTGAGCGATATAGTTTTCTTACCGTAGCCTATGGACGTTACATTGTCTTAGAAATATCAGACAGCATTAGTTTTGGTTTAAGAAATATTTATTTTATTACTCCTGTAAGAAGATTTCACTGTGGGACCTGAATAAACGGTCATTTTTGTTATCCTTTGACATTGGAGTCCTGTGGAGTTTTTTATACCCTGATACAACGTTCTACGGCACGAGTAACTAACTTTTGCAAGGGATTGGACTGCTGGCCCGAACACACAGTGTCGGGACCGATTCCCCCGCCCTCCTCTAAATCCCCCAATAATTCTGCCTGAATATAATATAAATATATACAGACAACACCAAATAAGACAGACAGATTTCAACACAGAGCGCAACTGAAGACTCAGAAAGCTTTCGTTTTCTGTTTCGGGCCGGCTTTTATAGCTTCCTGGTACGTGACGTCACCCGCCTCTGACGTCCCGCTACACCATTGGACTGATTTTACATGTGCTTCAAGACGTCATCACGCAAAGCGTTCCCCATAGCGTCATTCTCGACGCAACGGGAGTTCCCTTGAAAGGGAAACATGTTTCTTAAATCTTGAACCTTGAATCTGGCAACATATTATTTCATTGGTTGTTGTACGTATTGCAGCAGTTTGGAAATGAAATGTCTAAAAGGTTAATGCTCTGTTGCATTTGAAAATAACGTACCACCTACACTGAACCCTATACAGTAAACCTAACCGATACGTTTAACAGAAGCAAACGTGAGATTTTTGCTTTTTGCTGAAGCATCCATGCCATTTTAGCTTGCTTCTACAAGTCTTTGAGCTCTTTTATTGTGACTAGTGTTTCACAGGACTCGTATAGCTCTCCACATCACAAGTGCAATGCTGTACCAGATGAGTTATTGAGTATATTTACTATGCCCAGGGCCGCATTAAGACTAAAAGGGGCCCCTGGGCTTTATCTCTTGAGGGGCCCTTCATCCACCAGAACTATTGTCTACATTCACTCAATCTTCTTAATCACAAAGCCTTTTATTTTGCAGGAATAAATGCCATTGACTAAACATCCGAACTATAGGTCTGTCACATTAAATATACACAAATATTACTGCATGAACTACATATTGGCACATAGTCCGAACTATTTGCACAGGCTACTTAGAACTACGGCCTACAGAGCTCCATCTTCCTGCTTCCATCAAATCAGACTTTTGTTTTTGCAGAAATTAATGCAATAAAACTGTATATACCAAATGCCATTTATTTTCATTTATAATTTCATATAAAAATATAGCCTACAAAAAAAATATTTCTTTCTAAAAGAAAATTGTATAATGCTGAAAATGTAATCAGACTACCCTGCAAAGAATATTGTGTTTTGTATTGAGTACCTTCTAGAAAAATGTTTGTCTTTCTGTGGCTTGAATGAAATTATGCTTCATATAGAGCGATAAGAATATTTGCCTAGATCACGCTTTCTCTTTCCGTTTGTTTTGGGTTTTTTTCAACACCAAACTTATCCACGCCACTTCTTGAAATAAACTTTTGCATGTTTTGTGATTAGATTCTGTCTTGAATACTGTGAGTTGCGATACCTGTGAGTTGTCCTATAGCTGCGTGACATTGTTTTCTATGAGTGTCCTCATACCGCCATTTTAAATAAAGAAGCCTATGCTTTGTACAGATAGCTATAATGATATAGATGACACTTCCTCTTTCCGTTTGCTCAGTTTTTTCAAACAACGAAATTCAAACTCAAACTCATCGACGTCACTCTGTTCATTCTTAAAGTGAACTTTTGTCTGTTTAGTGATTAGATTTAACTGTTTTAGACTGCTGTCTTGAACTGAAAGTGGCGTGTCCGGTGTGCGATACCTGTGAGTTGCTAGTAGGTGTGGAACGGTTTGCAATTGATCCGTGATCCATACGGACCAGGCCCCACAAATTTGTGGATTAAGTGCTAAATTTAACCATCATCAAACCTCTTTCGCGTTTCCATGCCCTTGAATGGACAAAATATGTCTAAATATCCATCTCGACAAGTATTCTCTCGGCTATGAACAGTTGAAAAAGAAACCAGATGTTTGTCAGTTTTTTCGGTCCATGCAGTCGGTTGGTCTTAAAGTGCACACACTTAATATTCCTACTGTTGTCTGTGTTATTAATGTTAATAAAACAACAAAATACAGCTTTAACAAAGATGAAACTGTATTTAATTTCCACAGTGATCAAATTTAGGCTTAATTATTCATTTCTGTACCTGAATACTACTGTTAGACTTTGTAACGTTGTTATTTAGTATTCATCTCTGCTTGATTTGTTCTTATTTTAATACTGACTGTTCACTTGTTTTTAATAATGCTAGAACTTTATCAGTTAGGCTAGTAGTTTTTGATGTATCGAAGAACTTCAAGTGATCTTTATGTAATAAATGAAAAGCAATGTTGCATTAACATTATCTTAAGCCCAGATAAGCCCGTGCATTAATGCGACCCTGACTCTGCCAGAATAGCCACACATATGGTGCTGGTTATCTGAAGCAAATGTCAGAATATTAAATTTATAGAAATCAATATACAGATATATAATAACACCACCATGCACTATGGTAAAAGTGTTTTGAGGTTAGCATTGTGCAAGGAACCCTGCAAAAATAAGTCTGTATTTATCGATAATCTGCTGGGTAATCATAATTTAAGTGAAAAGGAATCAAAGTTTTTAGCGTTTTACTGCCACAAGTGTTAGGAACTGCAGTGAATTGTATAAGTATACCACACAAAAACATCAAAGCATAGTTTTCACTACTTAAATGTAGACCTGGACTCCAGGTCTAATTTGACAATACTGTACTTTATACATTTTTGTACAGAAGTAATGTAATTTACCATCAAGTTATATCACAACCATTAGAAAAAAAAAGACAGATACCATACACAATATCATCCTCACCACAGGCACACACACATACACACCTTCAATTTTCTAAATCAGCACACTTTCATTTACAGATTACAAAGCTGCAAAAGGGTTGGGGAGGTGTAGAACTGATATGTAATTATATTCTGGTGTAATATCTCTCCCACTCCCCTTGCATGGTGTGTGATTGCATTAGCAGCGAGCTGCAGTACTGTTCTGTTCTGCTCTGCCTGCTGTGTTGTTGGGGTTGTTAACTTCAACGTGTGTGTGTGTGTGTGTTTCTCGTTCATGGTGGGTCTAGACCACTAATCTAAATTAAAACGATAACAACAACTTATTTGGCAGTAATTAAGATAGATTGTATAGTATAAAATGAATGAAGGGGCGTATGTTTTCATCTGCAGAAATAATTAACAGGAGGCAGGAATGAGGGGAAAAACACCTTACAGGGCCCGTGCATGGAAGCAGTGAAATGTCATATTGGTACACTTGGTGATGATGACGGTATGAGCATTTTATGTCATTTTTGTTTACGTGACAACAATGTACTAAAAACGGAAGAGTTTTTCCTTTGCGTTTTTTTTTTTTTTTTTCGTACAGAGGACAACGTTGTCAAAACGATCTCTGGGATATTTGAAAACGACTTAAAAGGCTGTTATTCATGCCAGGCCAGTAGTTGGCGAAGTCACCTTGTAAATAAACACTACAGTACGTGTCTATAGACTGAACACATGTGTAAGGGTGGATTTCCAGCCCGTTCTCATCCCAAGGCGTCATATACTGACGCTTTTGACTAGAGCCCGACCGATATGGATTTTTGGGGGCCGATGCCGATGCCGATATTAACTCGAAAAGAGCCGATTTATAAGCCGATATTTTGATTTTGAAAATAAACTGGATATTAGACCCATTTCTTATAAACTGCACTTACACAACATTCAATAGCAAAATATCTGCCTGTTCTATGTATTTGGGCTGTATAAACCATTTTCCAGAAGGGATTATGTTAAAAAAAAGCCTTAGACTCAGCCTTACTAAAATAATATAATGCAGTTTAAAAATAAATTTATTTTTTTAAAAATTAACTTTATTGTCACAACAGAACAGAATATATTAAAGTTCTGATAAATATAATGTATATTAAAAATACAAACTTAAGATATAAAACTTAAAGTCCTTTGAACAAAAAAAATCAACTATTATTATTAATATTGACAGTAATAATTAAAAAAATCAATGATGATGATATTATTATTATCATCATCATCATTTGTATTATTATTAAACACTCCTAATTCTATCCATCTATTCCATCAAGCTACAACAAACCATTTTCAATCATCATTTGCTGCCTGCCTTCTAAAATCTACTACTTAGTGATGCACTAAATACATTATGTGAGGTAATTAACACATGGTTACCGAGTCGATCGTTCCCTGGGATGCGTTTTCATGAAAATCGAATGTAAAGAGTTTTATCTCTAAAAACAGATTAGCTTATAACGCTAGTGTATGGGGCACAGAGTAAGTAAAAGTAAATCGCTAGTTAATACCACTAACAAGGCTCAAAATAGCCTCACACTAACACGGTAGCATAATGAGGGTCCCTACATGCAAACCGAAGATACTTTATAAAGACAGTACATTACGCGTTTACAGGCATCATCTAGGAAAACAGTCTCGACTAATCGAGTCACGAACGCCGTGCTACGTTAGATTTCACAAACGTAATTCCTATCGACCAGCTCACTTAGAGCGGCGTTCGTGACTCGATTAGTCGAGACTGTTTTCCAAGATGACGAATGGCTGTAAACGCGTAATGTACTGTCTTTATAAAGTATCTTCTTATTAAACTGTCTGTACAATTACAAAGTTCTCAATGCTTCGGTTTGCATGTAGGGACCCTCATTATGCTACCGTGTTAGTGTGGGGCTATTTTGAGCCTTGTTAGTGGTATTAACTAGCGATTTACTTTTACTGTACTTACTCTGTGCCCCATATAGCTAATCTGTTTTTAGAGATAAAACTCTTTACATTCGATTTTCATGAAAACGCATCCCAGGGAACGATCGACTCGGTAACCATATGTTAATTACCCCTACAGTAACGCACACTTGGATTTCACACACATGTAAAAGAAAAGCTAACTTTTATGCACAGGCTAGCTGCTATGTTTGATACTTTTTCTCTATGTCTAAATGTTCACTCCTCGTGTGCCTAACTTACGTTTTACAATGCAGGGACTGGAACAACAGATATGCTAGTTATAAATACAGTAATCATTACTTTATTTAGGCAGAATAAGTTCGTTGTGATTTCCAAGCTCATTGATGTTAGCAGTCTTCCTTGTAGAGTGCCCTCTGGTGGATAAACTATGCTAATGCAGCACCAACACTCATAACATGGTTGCAGGGTGTTTCGTCCGCTTTTATTTTATTTTTTAAATATTCATTTATCGGCCGTTATAAATGCCGATACCGATAGTTTGGAAAATGCCGATATATCGGTCGGGCTCTTCTTTTGACATTTCGTCTACATTGAACGCACATGGCACCCTTTAGCGTCAATATGAGACGCAGATAGAAATGGGCCAGAAGGCGCCTCCTAGCGGTCTAACCCTAACCCTACCCCAGACCTAAACCTACCCATAACCGAACAAAGCTCTGTGCGTGTCATATTGACGCTAAAGGGTGCCATGTGCGTTCGATGTACACGAAATGTCAAAAGTGTCAGTATATGACGCCCTAGGATGAGAATGCGTTGGGATTTCCTGCAGTGGTTCAAGCTGCAAGACTGCCGAATGACTAAAGAAACGTTATTAGCAAGATGGTAGAAAACTGCACATTTCTTGTCTGTTCCACCCACTGCCACTTATACCAACGACGGAAAAAAGGGCAGTTACAATAGCTTAATATGTGGGAGAGTGTTGCTATTGAGAGTGGCAATATTGTATTGCAATAGGTAGCATTCAAAGTCAAAACAAAATCAAAACTAGTTAGCACATTAGTTGCAATTGAAAGGGTTTAATGACAAAATATGGTTATGGTTACACTTAAAATAGTCACAAAATAGATGTATGAGATGATGATAACTTATATTATTAATTGTATCCAGCATATATGAAAAATGTTACTAGAGAGAGAGAGAGAGAGAGAGAGAGAGAGAGAGAGAGAGAGAGAGAGAGAGAGAGAGAGAGAGAGAGAGAGAGAGAGAGAGAGAGAGAGAGAGAGAGAGAGAGAGAGAGAGAGAGAGAGAGAGAGAGAGAGAGAGAGAGAGAGAGAGAGACCCAAGAAAGGGACCCAGAGAAGAAGAGAGCCAGAGCATCTAAAGAGACAGAGCAACCGTTTCAATCTTCTTTTATCCTTTCCTGACCATGTGACTAAAACCCAGATGTGAGACATTCAAACTGACCATCAGATAATTACACTTCCCCCACCATACTAAAGGTGTGACAATTCATCGACCCCCAAAGTACAAACATTTTGACCTACAGGCCTAAATCACTATCAGAAACCTCTGTGCCTTTAGGAACTCCAAATGGTCCTTGTGGTAGAAAGAGGGGGTGGAAACAGTAAAGCAAATATCTTTGTTCATTTAAAATATCTTGGATTATTTTCAAGCCCACACATGATACGTATGCGCATGGCGTCACCGTTTTCACAAACTTTGTGTCTGTTTACACAGAGATGATTGCAGTATCATTTTCTAAAATGAGCACTTTGAAACCTGTGTTCAAAAGTTTGCATTTTGAGTTGAAAACGATATAGTGTAAACGGCTACTAAAATTAAAACCATAATTTTTTTTTTTTTACTTGAAAAAAAAAAAAAAATATTACACATTTTATTTCAGCAAGTTGCCAAAGGCATAACTTCTCATTGTCTTTTGGTTTAAGTTGAGGTACAATATGTGTGTATATATATATATATATATATATATATATATATATATATATATATATATATATATATATATATATATATATATATATATATATATATATAAATAAAATAAAATTACAATCTTTAAAATTTAAATGAATTAAACATGTACAATATGAATAAAAACTATAATTGTATATTAATGATAGTAAAATAACACTGCTGTGCGTGTGTTGGACAGCAAATACTCAGAAATACCATCAAGTCATGTGACTATCAAGAATTTTTATGCAATATCCCAAAATGTGCATAACATTTTGTAGATGGAAACCCAGCAACTGACACCATTTCAACATTTCAATTCAAGCAAAAGCTTTTTTTAGAAAACCCACATTTAATATTACAGTAAATATATCTGTGTTGACAGTCTTAAATTTTAATTTCAAAATGTAGATACATTTGGCAAAATTATGAAAGCCATGTCCAAAGACGACCTGTGAAAAATGTCATCCATTTGATAAGCGGTTCAAAGAAATAGGTCGTTTTCAGAAATTCTGATCGGATGAACCATTCAAAGTCATAAAATATCAATCTACACATTTCAGATTCATGTACATGAAGAGTAAACAAGCACTGACATTTCTACCTTACACCAGATAATCTCTCCTTTAAATTCTGAACTTTGACATTTGAGGTCATATTTGTGTGGATAAACCACATCACTGTATATGGATTCATATGTCTGGTGCTGGTACAGTTTGTGTTAAACGTTTGGATCAATACTGCTAATACAGACACACAAACCTACTGCCTCTCACACTGAACTTCTTATCAAAGCCCGAGCCTGTGTTGCTTTGATCTGATGTTCAGCGAGGAAGAGATAAGAACAGGCCATCCTGGCACCAGACCTTGACCTAAGGCCTATGGTGAGCATATTGTAACTGGAAACATTTCACGATTATAGTGTTTATTCACTGACAGCTAAAACAATTCAATGAAGTGAACTCTAATTTTCGTTTGCAATCTTCTAATCATCATTTTCTGATTTCTGGCTCAACACCTCTTAAAATGCTAGTGATTCTTCAAGCTGTTAGGCAGTTGCCAATGAAATGTCACATCTATTTTCTCAAGATCAGGTCGAGGAAGTGGATTTTGAGTGGATTGCCTCTTATTTCGCTTTTCATCCTTTTTTGCTTGAGAACTGCTATCTTTTGAGGCGTGACTGCTGATAAGCCGATATGAAGTGATGTAATTTAAAAGTGTTTACTGTCTAGCGTAGCATCTGCATAGTAGCACATCGATGTATTTACATACTTTGTGGGCCATTAAAATAATCATATACATTTACTAATATATAGCCTACTAAATACTAATATACTAATGTTCTTACTTGAACTTGTTTTAACGAGGGAGGGACAATGAAACAAACACTTCAACTTTATCTCACCTTCAGATGCCTGACTGAACATATTCAACAAGTGATCTTAACTCTTTACCCGCCATTGACAGAAATTTCTGGCTTTCTGTGTTTTCACTGTTATATGGTAGGGGGCGCTATGACACATCTTATGAAAAAGTAAAGAATTTCCTGATCAAAACACAGGTGAAAAAGCAGAAACAAGCAATTTCATATGGAAGCAGATGCATATGTAAAATAACGCAAACATTAATATTAAACGGCCTATTAATATTAATGTCGACCCAGGACGAGCTTTTTGACTTTTGTTGATGGACTCGATCTACTGCATCTATGTTTTGATCATCGTTCGTAATCTGATCTGGAATCAGCTTCTTGCTCATAATGCTTTTTTTTTTTTATAGTATTAAAGTGTTGATATGATAAAAAAAAAAAAGAATGCATGAAGCTTAAAGCAAAGGGTCTGTTCTTTCTTTTGATATAATGCATGTTCAGATATTCATACAACTAAATATTCTGGGGGCCATGAAATTTTTGTGAAAATTATCAAAAATGCTGGCGGTGGCTGGCAACTTTTTTTCAAAAATGCTGTCGGGAAAAGAGTTAATTGTATCCATTCTGATTAAAGTAGTCTGAATTCCTTCATTACCGTCTGAAACGTATGTGCCTTAACAGCATAACACGATACATTATGGATTAGAAGCTTTCTGAGATAAATAGCTTTGGACAGACAGACAACTGCATTTTTTAAAGCTCCAGTCCAGAGGGAAAGATGTGACACTTCCAGAACAGCACCAACAAATCCAGAGAGGAGCATTAAGAATGCATGCTCGAGTATTAAGTATGTAGAAGTGTTTTAAGAATGTATTATGTATGTTTACGCTTCAAACCGATGATCCGAGTTTCACCTGAGCAACCACGAGAGGGTGTGTTTTTATCTCGCTTACATCTTACTGTATTTACTCCAACAACATTCGTCCATTGGCATTATTTTTTTTATTAAAAAAAGGTCATGAAACAAGTATAGTGAGATGTTCACTAAAGCAATGGCTTATGGGTATCTATTTGCGACTGCAGTTCTGCACATGGTCAACAAAAAAATCTCTGAGTCAGCAAAGTGCTAGAAAGTAGAAAATCTTGTCAAATCTAAATGTAAAACTTGTTTCTCACCTCAGGGGCCTGCAGAATGTGTTTTTCTATTGTATGACTGGTGGTTCACATCCTGCTAACAATGTTACAAGGTCAGAGATGAAATTCAACCTCAATGGAAGATGAAGAGGCAGCGACACAAATAAACATTCAAAATTAAATAAAAAAAATGATTATGGTAAAAAAAAAAAAAAAAAAAAAATCTAATTAAAGTCAAATTTAAGTGGGGTATGGTTAAAAATATGGCACTTTACAATTAGGTTATTTTTGTTAACATTACTTAAATTAGTTAACATGAACTAACAAATGAGGATACCTTTACAAAATTAATTGATTGTAGTAATTTGAACATTTACTAATATATACATTTTTAAAATCAAAGTTATTTTGAGTGGTTGACATTAGTTAATGCAACTAACATGTATAAGCAATGAACAACTTTAATTTCATTAACTAACAGAGTAATACATGTAAATATCAACAATTACTAATACATTATTAAAATCAAAGGTTGCATTTGTTAACATTAGTTAATGCACTTTTAACTGACATGAACAATGCATAGCTGTATTTTTATTAACTAACATTAACAAAGATTAAATAATACAGTAACAAATGTATTGATCATTGTTAGTTCATGTTAGTTAACTAATGTTAACTAATGAACCTTATTGTAAAGCGTTACCGCTAATGCATTGTTAACAATGAAAATGAGACCTTATTGTAAAGTGTTACCCATAAACCATGCCAATATATGATGTGATACAATGATCACAAATATACAAGCTCAATAATTCTAAAATTTTCTACATTTTGCACATTGCCAGGCAAGAAAAGTTAATTTCAGAGTGTAGTTTCATAACACTCTCAGAGTGTTAATTCTCTTTTCGCCCTCCCAAGAACAAGAGTGAAACTCTTTAAGAAATGCCTTCGACTTCGACCACATATTGAGAGAAAATGACTCTCTTTCAGCGGTTCCTGCTGCTGATCCGTCGTTCCTCCGTGGTTATCTGAAATGTGGCACGCAAGCACAGCAGGGGTGCAGCTCCGTTGGAAGATGAATGGAAGGTTGAGTAACCCCTAAAGCTGCAATTACCCCAAAACACTAAGTGGTCTTTTTCCCTTTAACCTCATTGTGACTCTTCATAGAGAGCGTGAGCAGTCTTATCCACGCCTGCAAAAACAAAGAACATCAGCAGGCTCTAATCAAACTTTAAAAACCACCATTGATAACTGCTTGTTTGATTGCTCCAAAGACATCCAGCTGGGTTGTCCTTTGGTGACTTTCTTCTAGCAAAAACCATTGACCACAAAATGAGGCTTTATCCCAGTCTGAAGAAATAATTTCCTATAGAAAAACACTTTTGTTCCAAGACAGCGCTTCATCTGGCTGCGAGAAATAGTTCTTCACTTGAAATGTTGGAGATTATGGTGCTGACTTTGATGGTGTGCTCGACTGTTCCAGAGCAGAACGCTGAATGATACTCCCACCGCTTCGTTCTCAGCCTCAGAGTTGCTCTTTGGCCCTCTGTGCTGAAAGTATGAGTCTCTACAGAGGTGTTCTGATTTCAGAACAGCGTGCCCTGGCTAGCCCTCCTGCCACGTCAAATCTCTTCCTGATCTTGGTGGATGTGCTTGGAGTGCGATGGGTAAATATTGGGCCTAGGCTCAGATTAAACCGGCCAGATATACCATCACAATACAGATGGCAGGTTTAGGTTGTGAGATTTACTCAGAGCTGAACATCAGATTTTGTTAAGGCTAATGGCACAGTTGCAGCGAGTTGAGGAAAAGCTTTAGCCAAAACATAAAGTTTATGCGCTACATGATTCTCACACTTTTTGACTAATTTGACGTTTTTTTTTTTTTTTTTTTTTTTTTAGGGTCAGTACCATTTTTTTAATTTTTTTTTATTTTGAAAGATGTCTTTTATGCTCAACAAAGCAGCATTTATTTTATAAAAAATAAGTTAAAGACTATAATATATAAATTATACAACTTAAAATAACTCTACTATTTCAATTGTAATTTATATGTAATTTTTAGCATCATTACTCCAGTCTTAAGTGTCACAGAAATCATCATGCTGATTATAGGGTTCAGAAACATTTCTTACAATTGTCAATGTTGAAAACAGTTATGCTGCTTAATATTTTTGTGCAAATTGTGATGCTTTTTTTTTCAGGATTCTTTGATAAATACAAAGCATCTATTTGACATTATGCTTTAACATTGTTTCTAAAAAAACATTTACTGTCCCTTTTGATCAATTTTATGCAACCTCGCTAAATAAAAGCATTCATTTCTTTTACAAAAAAAATGAACTGACACCCAACCGTATTGTGTATAAACATACAGAACGGCATAGCGTTACAAGTTAGAGATCAACTTGCCTTATAAAATGATTTAAAACACAAAATGCTTAGTTCTGTCATGAAACTAGCAAAAACTGATTGGTTCATGTCACATCTGCAGCTAATGAGCTTGCTAATCAACATTTAAATGGCTGGTTACCATTCACTATAGCAGTTTGCAGCGCACTTTCAGAGTTTGCCTAAAACCCTCGTTCTTCCCCAGCTCCACCAGATCTGCTATGGGTAATCGGTGCTATTTGTGCAGCAACAGTATGTCTAACATGCTCACAGCAGATTAACGGAATATGTATTGGCAGTAGCAAGTTCCTGTACTTGCTTTGCAGCAGCAGAAGCAATAATCTACAGCAACGGCAATAATCTAGAACAACAGCAATAATCTACAACAACAGCAAAAATCAACAGCAGCAGAAGCGTAGCAGATCTATTCCACCAAGATCAAACACATTAACATTAGCTGCGTTTCCATTACACTTCAAATGAAGCGCAAATTGAAATTGCGAATTGAAAATACGGCCAATGGAAACACGTCAATTTCGCAAAAAAAAAACATTTATCGCAAAAAAAGTTTTTACGTTTGCATGAGGTGGTTTTTCAGGCAAATCGAAAAACCACCTCATGCAAACGTAAAAACTTTTTTTGCGATAATAAAATTGCGAATTGAAAATACAGACACTGGAAACACGTCAATTTCGCAAAAAAACATTTATCGCAAAAAAGTTTTTTACGTTTTACATTTTCAGGCAATTCGAAAAAGAAATATTTTGCAAAACTGCAATTGAAACAGTTTTTGCGCATTTACAGGTCACCTGACGTAGATGACGGACATAATACGAGACAGAGTTCTTTATTAAATTCATATAAGACAAAATAATTCCAGGAATAATGGATTCTAAACCTCAAATAAATGCCACAATCAAGACCTCGAAGCAGATATGAGGGAGAAACACCCAGAAACACCTCATATATGCCACTCACAAGTATAATAAGGGTCGTTCCTTACCATTAATGCTTGGAAAACACACATACATCTCCTTCGATTAATAATAATGGTTAGTGCAGTGGCTGGGAGTACATATTTATGTATTTAGTACATAAACCTACCAACGTCCGTTGCCATGGTTTTTGGAATGATTTTATTTATTGCGAGAGGAAAAAAAAATAGGTTTTAGTCGCATAACATCGGTTAATGGAAACGCCGTCTTTTCGCAATAGTTTTTTGTCGACATTTAGAAAAACTCGCAAAAGTTTTGCGCAAATCTGTAATGGAAACGTGCCTAGTGTCATATCTATTATCATGCTAAAAATCTACCTGAGAGTTGATATAAATACATCTACTTAAACATATTTGTGAATTCGTGTTACTCACACAGGGGATCAATTAGAGTATTTTAAAAGTACACGTGAAATGATTAAATATCAATTGAATATTTTAGAACAGTGTAAAAAATTCCCTGATATTTTCAGGTTTTTCATGAATGTGTCAACCATATATTTATGTGCTATATCATCATTTCCCCCTTCTCCTGCATCCATTTCTCATTCTTTCTTAGTTTCCTTCCCCCCAATTTCTCTCTCCATTACGCCCACAAACAGCAGCTGAAAAGGTCTGGCACTTGTTCAGAATCCCAATGATCACCCTTCCCAAAAATGTCAATGGATGGAAATCAGGCAACATCACCAGACTGAGGATTGAAGCGTGGTATTACGGGCGAGCGAGAAGCTCCGGCTGTGTGCAGAGAGGAGACGAGTGGTCTTTTCACCACTCCTGCCCAGTCAGAGGCCTGGTGAAGGGTATAAATCAGCAGTTAAAAGCGAGGTGCCTCCGGCTGATTGGTGTATAATTGAGTGTCTTTTCCGGACATTTCTCAAGGCTCTGGCTCTGATCATTTTAATTTTGCAATGTAATTCAGGGTTCTTGGCTAATCAGAAGAATCTGTGCCCTGTGAGATTTACACACCAGAGCCAGTGTGGCTGAATGGTGTTTAATATAAGAGAGTTGGTTTCTAAAGTCAAAAAGGGAAATTAAATTATGCTGCAGAGATTTAAATTTACATCTGGAGTACTCGTCTAATAATAGGAACCCACTTTGGGTTCTCAATGGCGACTGGAAAAGTTACAGTCTAAAAAGGAGTGTGATAGAGTAAGTATGCACTTTTAAAGGTCCAGTATAGTTTAGTTTTTGAAGTTATGCCACACTGTGTCCTGACCAGATGCATTGGGTTGACATGCAATTATATGTATCTTTTCTGTTAATCAGAGTTGTGTGTTTTGTACAAAATTAAAATGATTTCAATGAA
Source organism: Scardinius erythrophthalmus (assembly GCF_964197995.2). Taxonomy (NCBI): domain Eukaryota; kingdom Metazoa; phylum Chordata; class Actinopteri; order Cypriniformes; family Leuciscidae; genus Scardinius; species Scardinius erythrophthalmus. The sequence continues at coordinate 11,874,343 of NC_138243.1, forward strand.
AGTTTACAATAGGGTTTCATTTGTTAACTAGTTAACATGAAATAACAATACAAGGTACTTCTACAGTATTCATTGATCTTAGTTTAGTAATTTTTACATTAAATGTGTGAATGTTTCACCAATCATTATTACATATTTGGGTCTTTAGCGACCCGAATCTATATCTACATATGGATCACTACCTGTCGTGATAATATAAAACTCTCCTCATATTAGAGTTACAATAACAGAAGAAAAAAATAAAGCATTATTTGTTACCTTTTGGAGCTTGGAAGGGTTCAGTTTGAGCAGATGTTTTATACCATCACTGTCCTTGTCAGAGCTCATTTCCCAGTACATTTAACATCTGGCTCATATTTGTGATCTCAAACATATTCACAAAACTATAATTTTCAACATCATCAAAAGCAATATTTTGATTGCTGACAGCTTCTTCACTAGATCCACCATCAAGTGACAGTGGCACTAATATTTGATTGTGTTCAGTACTTGCTCTGCAGCAAAAAAAAAAATATTGTTACATTGTTTATAATGAACTGATTGAGGAATACTAAGAAGGTTGATGTCTAACTTTAAAAAATAAATGAGGAGGAGGGTAGTGAATGACGTCCCGGGTCACTAAAACCTGAGGTATACATTTAAGGGTTAAAGGTGCACAAGTTCTGAAATTATTTATCTTTGTTTTACATCACAAAACATAGGGGGAAAAATAGGGATGTGTAGACATTTTAAATCCACTGACTGTAGCTAAGATTAATAAATGCTGTAGAAATTGTTTTATTTTTAGTTCATGATAACTAGTTAACTAATTTTAACAACTGAAACCATATTGTAAAGTGTTACCCATTTGTTTCTGCATTTCGGTAATGAGAATGTCGGGGGATTATCTGTTATTGCTCATGAAAGATATCATGAAAAATGCATTTAAAAAAAAATCTAAAATAATATTTTTCCATTAAGAAAAATGATTTTAGACTGAAATTTGATCAGTTAGCAAGATAAAACCCCAGCACATAAAAAAAAAGAAAAAAAGAAAGAAAACGTACTAAATATACTTTCCTTACATATTATTTGATGGCCTTTGGCATTGATTGACTGTTACCCTCTGGATTTGTTTCGATAGACAATGGAAGACCAGAACTTGTGTCATTTTCGTACTCAGACAGCAGCCGCACCGCTGATGAGTGATTGCTGGGTCAGGGTAGATTCCTTTGAAATATCTCTCTGCATCTCTTTGTTTCACCATCATACCATCCATCATTCTCAGGTGCCACCTCTACTGCCCCTTTCCATCACCTCCATCCTTCCTGTTTCACTGTTTCCATAGTGATGTTTGCTTGTGCCCATAATGACTAAGTATCTTTCAAAGAGCCTGCAGGGACTGGCAGGAACCCCTCTAATTTTTCTCTGCCTTTTTCTTTTCTTTGTCACATTGATGCAAGCTCACCTTTTAAGAACAGTCTATATAGAACATGACAGCGTCAGAAAATGCAAAGTGCACATGGTGTCTGTAGAAGGGTGTATAATGTCAGCATGTCCCTTGTCTAGGTTAGTCACATCAAAACAAAGTGGTAAAAACAAACCTGTTTAAAAGAAATAGAAAATTTTACTCACTCTTACTTCTTTAAAAACCTGGAACATCAAAGGAGACAAGTGAATTCTGCATTTTTTTCCATACAATGAAAGTGAATGGTAACCACAACTTTTAAGGAACATTTTTAGTGAATAATGATTTTAATATGTTAATATTCTTACAAAAATACATTGTATGATTTTAGTATGATTTTTAATAAAGCGGGCAGGTCATATGGGCGATGTTTTATGTTGTTCTTTGACATTTGTGTGTGAACTACCCCTTTAAGAGACGTAGGGGAGATTTCTTGGAAGAAACCTGACCGAATGAGACAGAAACAGTGAGAAAGTGAACAGGGGAGAGAAAACAGAGGCTGCTACATCTGCTAAGCAGAAGAAAATAGTTTTTTTTTTGCCCTGAAAACAGAGGGGGAGGCTTGCAGTGATGAAGAGCTAAAGCAAGACCGATCTAGAGGAAGAAGGTGGAGGGGGGGACGAATGCAGAAGAGCATTGAGCCGTGGCCTGTGTAGCAGCATGTAGGCACTCGTTACTGATGTGGCAGAAAATATGTGCCGACAGGAAACGAGGATGCCAGCTGTCCCTCGATTATGACATTACAACGCAAGAATGGGCGTCGGCAAAATCATATACGACTCACAGACGATGAATAATAGGGGCAAGAACCATGACCTTCTGGCCCTTCATTAGGCGCCACATACAACCTCCCAGCCTCCCTGTGCAAGACCAACACTGCATATAAACAATGACACTAAACAACTATGAGAGGCTTGAGGGATTGCATCGACACTCAATAATAGCAATTAAAATGAGTGTCTATGCATGCAAAATCACATCTGGAACAGCTGAAAGCAATGCCTCTAGCAAAAAGCTTGTTTTTTTTCCCCCCTGCCAGTAACCATGCAAACATCCAAACAACAGTGTTGGTGTGTGGGCAGCAAACATTAGTATGCGGATTATTATTTTTTTCAGCATAAGTGACCTTGCCTTTAGAATCTACTGGCGCAGAACTGTAGGGAAGTGAGAGTAGTCTAATACCACAACACAAGCATTATACAAGCCCATGTTCACTGAATACTGCATCAACATAAATGCATACTTTGACTCCTCGAGTAATTAACTGCAAAAGTTCTCTAGGATTCAGATGGACAACTTTAGTAGTTAACTTGCAGCATGAGTGTTGCATTTTTAAGATGCAGTCAGGTTAAAAATAGTTCAACTTTTTAAAATGTGCTCCAACACCTCTACATTCTGTTCTTTAGCTGGGCCCTGCAACCTCATTTTTATCAAGAACACAGTGATATGTCTGCAGTTTTTTGACAGGGGTGGCCATGTGACAATCAAAGGCACAATCAATCAATCAATCAATCAATCAATCAATCTACCAACCAATCAACCAACCAATCAATAAATCAAAATGATTAAAAACAATATCGACAATAATGAAATTTATTTTCATTACAATTATTTGTAACTGTTTAAACTGCTATTAAGTGGAGGGTTTTTTATAATGGCAAATATTTTTTTTTGGGTGGCCCTGCGAGTCCAGACTCCCCAGACTCCTCCAGTCGAACAGCATCACACTGTGAGAAAGAGATTATCATACAGTATGTGCATAGTTATTCTGCCACCTCCATTGAGGGATCAGACCTTGTGTTTATACAATGAGCTGTGGACTCTTCTTTTTTTAAATGCATTGTAATCCGCTTCCTGAGGCCAACGCAGTTGTGGTAATATAGTTACAAATGGGAATTGCCATTCGATGGAAGAGAATGGGCTATGTCCTTGGTACTTGTCAACTTGGCAGTAACACTATTTTCTGCAACTCGAGTTTAAAAGTTGCTTTGAAAACACTAGCATGGGGCAAGAACTGTGGCCCAGCAAGCAACCGCTGCGATGCAATCCGCATACCAGAATGTGCATGCTGCTAGTTCGGTCCCTTCGGGGACGTAATCTCTAGAGAATAATGTTCAGCATATGAGACAGGGGAGAGCCATCAAGACTTAGCCATGTGCCCCACGGCACTGGAGATCATGCATATTTCATGGAAATGGCAAAAACAGACAGTAAGGGCCGCTAGGTCTCACTGTGGTCCTCTTGAATGACAGCGGTGTGCTGTGGACCGAGGATTGGTCGGTCTTGTTTGGTAAGAAATATTTGAAAATAGCATAATAGACTTCTTAAATGGCTTTCTAAAGGTATTTTGGAGAAACCTATGAATATCTGAACCCTTACATGAGGGAATAAAATACAGAAAAATGAAATGCAATTCTGGCATGGTAGTTGTCCATAATGCAATTCAAGATAACACACAAAATAAATAGCCAAGCAAAACTGCTTCCAATGCAGTGTTAAATAGACTATTGTAATGATCATTTCATATTATGAGTCAGTCTATCTCTTTCTCCCCATTCAAACACACACTCACACATACCATGACATCAATAAATGCAAAAGACTGGAGAGATTCAGAATCCCTGTAAGATTTTCTCTTCTGTTTTATCCATGACTGAATAATTGCCACAGCTGGTTTCAACCATCCTCTTCCATCTTTCTCAAGAGTTTTAATGACTTCATATCACATAAGTAATATAAAACATTGATGGCTCACGTATGCACTGCATCCCTTATATCTTAAATTGCATGTGCGAGGCCATTCCTACAGAGACATGTCATGAGTTTTTTCACCTGCTGAGAAACTGCTAATTGGTGGATCCCCAGTACACTGCCTCAATTGCATGTCTCTATGCTAGGGTGTGAGCTTTCATGTAGCACAAACAGTAAAGCGTTGGTGCTTGCAACGCCAAGGTCATGGGTTTGATTCCCAGGGAAAGCAAGAACTGAAGTAATGTGTACTGCCAAATGCGTAAATGTAATGTGTTATTGAATGGCTACCTGACCATAAACTCTCTATGGCATTCTGTTCCTGAGATATGATCTTTCATTTCAACGTAAATTCATGGAATCTTTCATTCGCCAGGCAAAAAATGTAATGTGGAGGGCCTAGAAATTTAATAGCACAACAAGCTGTATGATTTGAAGTATCATATATGGGTAAAGTTGTGTGCCAAAATGTTTTGTCTAGAAGAAAATAATATGCCTTAAGTTTTCAAAAAAAGGTTTCCCAAAAACTCTTCCATTGTTCAGCCAAGCAGGTAGTCGTGCCCCAAACTCAGGACAATGTTGAGCCAATGTTATAGAGTTGGGTATAGGCCAGGATGAAATAGCTTACTTATATTTGTCTCTGCACATTACATTTGGATAATAAATAAATAAATAAATAATAATAATAATCTGCTATGGCACTATAGGGTTGGTTGGGGTTAAATGGACTTTAGGCATCAACCTACTTTGAGAATTTATGATTATACAAATGTGCATACCCAAAGTGTGCTCCCTTTAAACTGTAAACAAAGTCTAAGTTGAGATGCCAATGCTCTGCAGTTTGTTTAAGGCCATCTGCTGAGAGCTTTGCTTTTGCCGTGTGATGGATTTAAAGCTTTTCAAATGGGCTCAGAGATGATACTCCTGCCACAGTGGTTTTAATCTCAGTCGTGGCACTGTCTCAATGCCCTCTGCCTTGTGAGCTTGGCAAGTGTTGGCCTCTAGGAGAATGTTGAATATGAGAGAGGTGTTCTGGTTGTTTACTCAGCGAGGTAAGAAATGGTGCATTTTTTATTCCCGGCATCTTCGAGAGCTTAGGCTATAGCTTCGGTAATGGATCCTTCCGTATAGGTGAGGCAGCAATCAGAAAAAGCAAGAAACTGGGATTGAGAGGGGGGAAATAGAAGATGAGGCGGAGGCAGGAAAGAAATAAAAGAGAGACAGAAATTCTCATTGACATTTGAATAGACTGCGATGGCGTTTCAGAGGCTTGTAGTGTGCACAAGATGAAAAGCCAGTGAATAAAAATATCATGTCAAGAAGCCAGAGAGATGCAGAGAGACATCGATAGATAGACTGAGAAAGGGGAGGGGGGTAGAAAGAAAAATCTCCACTAGTGGTGATTTTCAATCCCCCCATGTCATCGCGAGTGGGTGTAAAGTTCAGCCTCCTCACAAATTGGACGGGGGAATTTGTTCTCCCTTGACATTCTCTATGGAGGTGTCACACAGAGGAGCTGGCCGCCTGCTCTTTGGAGGGAGATGACAGGGGCATTGTCAGGCCAGGAAACACAGGCCCCACTCCCTCTGCGCTATCTGTTGTACATCACAACAAGAGGGCAGCTTTTCGAATGCCGTAGCTTGCCTCAAAACAGCAGGGTGGAGAGGGAAGCAATGTAGGCACTCAAATGGACTCTCGTGAGAGGCTGTTTTGGGATCGGCAGATAAAGAGGTTGTAGATCATGACGTGTTTTGGGGAATAAGGTGAACGTTCATCTTAATTACCTCCCTGACATCTCACAGCTGTCCGTGATATTTGCAAGATACATGAAAATGTGGATGATGAATCCCTGCGAGGGTTTGGAATGTCTGAAGACAGAGGGATCCTGCCTCGCTCTGTACCAATCTCTTCATCAACCACATCATCATTTCTCACACTCAGCTTGCGATGGTGGCCACATGGGAGTTGGTAGGAATCTACCCACCCCCATCCGACACAATTTCACATGCTTCGCAAAATAAACTCTGCTCTATCTGGGGAAATAGACATAGACACCTTCCAAATTAACTGTGAAATAAAGAGCTAGGCATGATCCCCAGACGTTTCCGGCTTATCACAAAATGTCTGGTCATTAGCAGATTTGCCAGTTAACACAAATGTGCATGCTTCTCCCAAAGGGACACATCAAGGTTCGACGTTTACATACTGTTACTTTTCTGAGGTGAAACCAACTGAAATCGACTTGATTACTGCATGCTGCTGAAACCAACAAGGTCAATAGTATTTGGTAAAAGCTGTTTGTTAGAATTCACATTGATCTAAATGGTAGTTGCCCAACTGGAATGCGACGACATAACTTTTTGAGCAACTCCCACAGTTCAATGCTGTGATGATGCAGTTACCATTTAGCATCTACTATTTACATTTATGCATTAGGCAAACTTTATATCCAAAGCAACCAAAGGTGTCCAATCCAACACACCTGCCTGGATATTTCTAGGGCTAGAGCTAAACTGCAGAGGAAGGTGGCCCTCCAGGAGCAGGAATGTACACCCCTGAGGGGTACAATACATTTTATCAATTCATGCATTCCCTAGGAATCGAATCCATGATCTTGGCATTGCGGGCGCCATACTCTACTGTTTGAGTTATAGGGAGGCTGACAATAGGGGTTAACTGGGCAATACAAACCAGCCAAACTTTAACCACTTGGCAGAACCAGAGTGCAGAATATGTAGCTGTCATGGGTCCTGAAACCACTGCAGTTCAATTGAGCTGTACTGAACCAAACACAAGAGGTAACTGTCCAGGGTCCTGAAAATAAGTACACTACACATGTGCCCACCATTCTAGCCAGCTGTCTGAACTCGGCCGGCTGATACGAGAATCAGTGTCAGTAGGTTGGCACAACAAAACAGAGAACAAAGAGAACACGGGCGGCAGACGCACTATGTTGAGACGTCATGCGACCGGATTATAGGCAGAGTGACACTGCACAAGCCCTAATCCTTATCTGTGGGATTAGAAAAACATGACACTGTGATCATCCAATCCTTTTAATCATCCAAATGTTCTGGTCTCCTCCAAATTTACAAAAATGTGGCCAAATGGAAGGAGAAATGGAGCTGTCCTGAAGTTACTGTCTGGCATCATTGCCCCACATTGCCTCAACACCTTTATAAAATATGCCTGAAAGTTAAATAGCATAAGGGCATGCAATGCAGTTGTCTGCATTAGACTAAGAAGTAATTGATAAGTTTGAGGCAATTTGCATGCAACCTGGCCTTTAAATAGTATCAAACAATATTAGTGTCTAACTATAAAGTCTGACAAAAGAAGTATGCATTGTCTTCCGTAGGTCCCAAAAGTGGTACAAATAAGAAAGAACTGTATGTGCACTGAAAAGTCCTAAGGGGTTTGTAAAGAAGGTTTTGGATGAGGATTTAATGGAGCGATAGTAGAGGAAGTCATGTAAAATTAAGCACCAGCACAAGACGAAAGAGTCATTGTGATCCCTTAACCTAATGTTCTGACTCTGATCTCAGTTCTCTTATAAGTTCTGTCTAATTCTTTCTTTATATGATTCACATTTTCAGGAACAATAGCTGTTTACAAAACAGCAGAATACGATTGTCAGTCATGTTTAAATCCTCTGGTACTGTTCACATGTCGGTCAAAATTGACTGATTTGTTTTCCTCAATAAAATGTATATTTTAGTATAATATAATACTTTTATTAACTTTTTGAGCATAGACCTGAAAATGAAATTTCCAATAAGTTGTGTTCCAAATTTGAGGTTGGTATCTCAAAAAAATTTGCTTTTAGTTTTAGATTTTGTTTAGGCGCAGTACCTAACGCTTCCACTAGATGAAATTCATCTCTCATTAATATATATATATATATATATATATATATATATATATATATATATATATATATATATATATATATATATATATATATATATATATATATTTTTTTTTTTTTTTTTTTTTACTTTTTCAGACAAGATTAATTGAACAGCACCAGAGGGTTAAAGTGCAAAATATGACTACATTAAAGCAATTCAGTTATAAGCAAGAGTGATGACTGCATTCTAGAACTGAAGTGACTCCTCAACTTTTTTCCCTGAGATGGAGAGATGGGCTGTGTCACTCAAAGGTTTTAGACCCAGTCACCATTTTCCACATGGAACTACTATGACTATAGGGGCTCCAAGAGGCTACTTTAACATGGGGCTGCAAGAGGGTGCTAATGGGTCCAAGGTAAAGTACAGAGAAAAATAAATAAATAATAAAATAAGATAGAATTTGACATTATAGTTATAGTATAGTTTCATTCTACTTTCTAAAAACGGAATTGACAGCCGTATTAGAATCAAATTTCTCTTCACGTTTATACATCTAAACATTCACTCAAAAATACAGTCAAATATAAATACAAAAATAATAGAAAGTAAAATTTATATTTGCTTTTTAACAGCATAAATGGCAGTTTACCCATTTACCAAAATCTTTCAAAACCAAAAAAGAAAAATACAAAATCTTATATCATACATATGTGTTTGTCTCCACACATTTCTTGCAACAATGCCCTAAGGCAAAAGACACATGTTGCACCTGTACCGCTGTCATCTGGAATTGTGTGATGGGACTCAAATTAAGTCATTACTACAGGCGTACTTCCTTCTCCCTGATGTCACGTACAGCAACCGCAGAGAATTACGCTCTCAGCCAATTCTACGTGCATGGGCTCATTCTCATGTAAACATAAACACATGCCCACTCCAGAGTCCTCACGGGACTTTCCCAGAGTCTTAAATTCAGTTATCTTTCATTTGATCTGCTCTGAAAACCACACAAACACATTTCCCATGTCTGCAGACATTGGAATGTGCAAAATCATGTTCAAAAACTGACTAGGCTTTCCAGAATGACAAAGATAAATAACATCTGACTGTTCATGAATCATTACATATCAGAAATCACTGGTCATGGATCAGGCATTAGAATTTACACGGTTACTTACATGTTATCGCATTACTGTCGGGGCTATATCATAAAAGTCTGTTTGCAAAGTCTGCGCCAAAATTGCGACTGATTTACCAAAGAATCCATTGTGAAATTTACATTGTTGAATATAAATAACCACATTCCTAGCATTAGGATGCTTTGGAAGATAATGTTATTTGTAGTTCAGTAATCCTGTATTGCTCTTCTCTCCTTATCATCTCACTAAGAATCGTGGGTGAACAGTGATCTCTGTTATCTATATCTCTAAAAAAAATACAGATTATCCAGAGTCATAAATTAAGCTTAAAAGAATATTTAGGCCTAATATGTCATGGCATCTAATTTATACAATTAGCACTAATATTAAAATGTAAAATCTTAAAGACTAGGAAGTCTTTATGAAGGCTATAGACATTAACAAAGATTTGGGACAATTATAATGGAGGATTCTTTTGGTACGTTCTGCGATCCATGACCTGTACTATGGTAATATTGAAAGTACAATGGTATTTTTCAAAGAATCACAGTCTTACCATCTGAGACCATCAATGTGTCACAGTACGCCATTACATTACTGTATGTTGCTAAAATAAAAAGAAAAGAAACTAGATGAACTGCTCTACCTCATTAATCAATTGCTCTGTTGAACTTTGATGACTTAAACATCGTGATTTATTCCTAGATGAGCTTTTAGGTAAAACATCCACTCTACACATACCCAGCAGGCAACTAACTGCCTGAACTTTCTCACAGAATCAAAAAAGCATCATTCAGTTCCGCTGACTTTGTCACCATGAAAACATTCTCACAAGAGAGCCTTTCCCCCCGAATATATTCAGAAATCAGGGAACATGTCCATACATGCATGCCGCTGTGATAAAGTGCCCAATTGCACTATCAGAAAGCCGTGCCTCCAGTGTGTTGTAATTGTGATTCTTGTTTCAGAGTGTGAGCCTTCGGGCTGCTCTTTTGGTTTATTCATGAGTTGGGTTTGAGGATGGGAGTGGTGGAGAAGAATCTTTAATTTTACTATCAGCCCAGGCCTGGCAGATCTATGTGAGGAAGCCTCTAATTAAAGTCAAAAGGAACATCTAGCATTATCTAATGGAATAATTCAGATGAGCCATGTTTGTCCATGCCAGTCTCTCATCCTCCATTCTCATTCATTGGAATGCATTACACTCATGTGATTTCTGGCAGCTTGTATTTGCTTCAAGATCACAAGCCAGTGTTGCCGTCAAAGAGAATTGCACTCGCTCTCTCTCTCAAGTGTGTTTGCCAGTTGGTGCAGGAAGCGACCCGATGAGGAAAGCGAGGGATTATGTGCTTTGGTTAACCCTGTAAAGCTTGACATTTACTTTTTTTTTTTTGAGATGTAACTGTTTCTTAAACCTTTAGATTAAATCTAAAAACAAAAGTAGCATAATTGATACATCAGGCTCATATAGTATGATAAAGAAAAGGAATAAATGGAGCTCATACACCTAAAATTTATTAAAATGTCTCAACTGAGAAAAAATATACAATTTGGTGCAATTGTTATTTACATGGCCAAAAAGTTTCTGATTTGTTTTGTAATGTAAATCAATGAAATGTTTATAAAAGTATCTGTTGTCACTCAGTATCTTCCAATAATATATCAGTATAATTATATTTAAATGCTCAGTTTTTAAAACTCTGTAGTTTTCATTGTGTGAGGCAAAACATGTAATGCAATGCAATACAAAGATGACTGAGAGATGAACGAATAAATGTTCCTCAAAACCTGATGTATCATACTTGATACTCACATTTTAACATGATTTTTTTCTTAAAAGAATTATGTACGGATAATCAAGTAGACCTAATTCGCTTTAGTCCAGTAAGTGTTCTTGAAATATTACGAACAATATAAAAGTAGTATTTTTAAGTTTGCTTCATTCAAATCAGTACAGATTCCATCGTATAAATCAGACGACAGAAAGCGTATAGTAGATTGTGTAAAACAGGTTTTTCAGGAAAGGGTCATAATTTTGAGGTCTTTTTTCAGGAAAGGGTCATCATTCTGAGAAATTTGTGTATCAAAATCAACAGAAGGCTTTATAGGGTTAAGCAGAGGCAGAATATGAGCGCAGTTGTTTTTTTACAGCGTTGCTAGAGAGGGGCCTAAGTAATCGCAGGTAACTCGAGGCATGAAGCTATCAATAGTTTCACAGAATCCAGGTGTGAAAGAGGAGATGTCAGAAGAGGACATGGCAAGAATATACTTTAAAAACTGCACATTAAGAGACTGTTCTACATTTAGTGGTCTTATGACTGGGGACATTTCTGTGTGGTTTAAAATGTCTTTAAACAGATCTCAACAGCCCAATTATGTAATTTGTGATTGCGGTGAATAAAGTCACTACTAACCATCCACAAAAAAACGCTGCAAATCAGGCTAATCTGATTAGGACCACCTGAGGACACATTATATTGAGATACTGTCTATATTAAATCTCATTTTGAACCATATAGTTATTTGAGGGAAAAATGTCATTTTAAATGGGAAGAGGAATCTTTGAAATATTTAGGGGTTCATATAACCAAAGATATCACACGCTTATTCATTGTAAATTACAAGCCACTGCATTCTACGGTGAAATCAGATTTGGCTAGATGGAATCTTCTACCATATCTAGGATTATATTGTAGAATTGAATCGATTAAGATGAATATACTTCCGCGATTTTTAAATCTTCCGATAGAGATAATTATACATTTTACTGAATGGGATACGATGATATCATGATTTATATGGCAAGGGAAAACAGCAAGAATACAATTCAAGACACCACAATTAAAGAAAGAAAAAGGTGGCTTTGCCTTGGCATGTTTAGAGGAGTATTATCGTGCGGCCCAATTACGACCTTTATTATGTCTCCAGATTTTAAAGCCAGATGGAAAGAAATAGAAAAGGCTAACCTTAAAAGACCTCCAATACCAGCAATAATGGCAGATTACCATTTGATTAAAATATACATAAAGGATTTCAATCCATGGACAAGTAACTTATTAAAGATTTGGCAAGATATAATTAAACATTTTTTTTTTTTTTTTATAGAATTGGTATCTACCTGAGCAGAAGAGATATCAAAGCAAAACTGCAATCTTCTGGAGAATGTGTGGCTCGAATGAAGCCAATCATAGCCATATATTCTGGGACTTCTCTAAAGCCTAGAAATATTGGCAAGAAATCCATCAGAGTTTAGTATATTCAAGGTACCCATCCAATTTAGATTTTTAACTCTATACTTTGGTCTTACAAATCCTAAATTAGCAGCCAAATCTGATAAATATTTGATGAGGATTCCTGCAAAAAAAGCTATAACCAGAAAATGGTTACAACCTGAAATACCGGAAATTAATGATTGGCTGGGAATAGTGTACGAAATCTACACAATGGAGAGGTTAAAACAATGAATCTTCGTTTACAGTCAGAGCAATTTGCCAAGTTATGGGGAAAATGGATAGTGGACTAATGGACTAAGACCAGACCTAGTATAAAAATTATAATAATTAAGAAGAGGACAGAAATCTTGAGAATTATAGGGTTACAAAAGAAATAAGAAATGAAAGAGCTAGTAATTTGAATAAAAATACCCAAATTGGGAACGTACTTCTGGAGTCAAATATACCACCCTCAGGTTCCTTTTGTATATAGCTGAGAAAAAAAAAAAAAAAAAAAAAAAGTGTAAGAAGCCAAAACTGATAGATGGATTTGGTACCCCACCTACAGTATCTGAGTAATACATACAACTATATTGTTTATTGATTTACAAAAAGGCTGTTTTACTGTAATAGCTAACATTACTGTGCAACATATTGTATTGTTACAACACTTGATGTCTTTTCTGTCTTTTTTTTTTTCTTATAATATTTGTTATCATTATGGATGTCATCTCTGTTTCTCCTATTTTTTTCAGCCAATATTCAATTGTTAATTGTCTTTACTATCAAAGATTTCAGGTACCATCAAAATGTAAGGGAATGTTGAAACTACTGTAATAAAACCAAAATCAAAATAAAAAAAGATACCAATAAGCATGTAGCAATTAAAATGTCAGTAACCTTTAGATAAATATTTTTTCGCATAAAATACTGAACAGATCGTCCAACGAACGTACTTTCCTCCAATCCATTAGTGCAGATACATGACGAATGGCTTTAACTACCATTTCAAAGCTTGTGAAAAAAACTAAATGGGAACTCAGTTGCAGCGAGACCTAAATTCGAAGCACTTTGAGGAGGATGACACGCCACGTGGTTCCTTTGCGGCTTGTGAGCGAGTTCCACTAAGCCTTGGAGATGGATGCCTCTCTAGTTCCCACTCACTTCCCTCTTCGCCAAGCATAGATGTTCATCCAGTGTTTTTTCTGAAGACTCACTGTCAACAAAACGACATGACAAGGATTCATGAAGCCTGACAGAAACGTTATCAAATATGCATTAAATATCACGACTAGCTACATGGAGCCGCTCACAACATTTGTCGAATTGAGTGAGTCATGCATGGTTTGTTGCCGTTACAGGACGTTGGGGAGATGTATTAAACCAAAAAAAAAAAAAAAGTTTCCAAAGTTACTTTGCTCTTCTCCGTGATGTACATTTGCTCAAGCGATCAATCAAAATCTCTTGAGGTGTTTTCTGAAATTTTCAAATTTAGCACTGCTACATCCTTTTCTCCATTAACACCTAGCTAAACCCGCTAATGAGATTCTTTAACCTGTGGCTAATTAGGACAGCGGGAGCCGATGTGGGATTTAATCTCCCAGGATTTAGCTTTGATCATCCCTTAACCCCGAGCACGGCCCTGGGGGTCTAGTCTAGTCTAGTCTGGGGGTCTAGCCCACACTGCAGCCGTACAGGGGTGTGAATGACAGCAGGAAGGGTCTAAAGTCGGGAGGCCTGTGGTCAGAGATGAAAGCCAGGATTGGGAATACAAAGGCGAAACGAAGGACTTTGCTACTAGGAAAGGTAAGTCTATTTACAGCAACACTGTCTAGGGAGGAGGAGGAAAGAGAACAAGGGAGTGGAAAAAAAGACTGCTTCGGGAAACATTTCCCCTGATTGAGGAAAAAAACCAGGTGAAACAAACAAACCGAGCACATGAAATTCAGAGAGAAGAGCTTCAAAGCCTGCAGGTTGATTTAGCAATTAACTTCATTAGCATATGGTTGACTTAAGTACGTAGTTTTAAAACACAAAGGCGTCTTGTCGAAAAACAACACAGGATTATGCTCAGAAAGAAATCATACATGACAGTGATACTGTTATGTAACACTAGAGACACAATGTTCGTACTAAATACCCTCACATACTGTATCTCTCCATGTATTCCTAAGAACGTAGCACCCGAGATAGCGTTTCATACCCAAGATTGTGAACACACATAGGCTGTCTCTAATGGTTTCCTTTTGCATTTTTTGGCTAAAAACTGCGGTGCTTAGTCAAATCACTGAGGCTTGAAGAGCAGAGAGGGCTAAATTATTTACACTCAAATGAGGACAACACTGACGACTTGTGCATTGTAAACAAAAGAGCCGGGACATTTACTGGAGTTATTTACCCTGGCAAAACCTATGCCAGTTAATGAAGTTCACTCCAAAAAAGACAAGGTAAAGTAGCAGCTAACAAAAGCGACAATAAACAAGCTCTTAATAAGGGATGTTGTCAACAAAGTGTTCTGCTGTTGTTAAAGCCAAGGTCATGAGTCCTTTACAAAAAGTACTTAGTAAATGAACTCTGACTATGACCTTCTGGTAAAAAAAAACGAGCAGATTTATAGAAAAAAACTACAAAAAAAAAGCCGACAAATGAGCAAAATGGTGATTAAAAACCATTTTACCTCATCGGCCAATACCAAAAAAAATTACGGATACCCTACCTTTAAATCAAACTAAAAATGCATTATTTTAACCCACTGCAGAATTGTGTGTACTGTGTGTTTTAGCGTTTATTATTGTATAATGGCATTAGCATAGTAACATGTTACCGCTAAACTTTACCAAAAACAATTGGGAACAGTATCCTGTTCACTTTTATGTTTGATGAGCACTTTTTTCTACGTTTGCTGCCAATTTTAGGGTGCTGACTTATGGGGTCTAATGAGAGGTAGGATGCTGCATTAGTAGTAGAAAACAAGGCAGCTCACTAGGTTTTGAAACAGAGCCATTGTTTTCAAAATTTGTGCTTATTATAGTTTAATAGAAGAATATCTGATCTCCCATTGATCGATGCGATTGCAGTGCGAAAACTACAGTACATTTTCAGATATGAATGCTTAATGTTTTTTGTAACAAATCAATGCTAAATGGCTAGCTCCGTTTGATAATTCGAGCTCTTGGCGTGCGGTGCAGCAGGCTGTATTTGACAGCTGCGCGTTTTGACTCCAAAGTCTGTTTTCCCTGGGCTTCCTGAAAGAGATGTTACTCTCTGCGCTCAGTAGGGGGACATTTTTTTGGCACCAGACAAAGTATTATCCAAATGCACCTATCTACATCAGATAACCTAGCAGCTTCAGTCTGTCTCTGGATTTTTCCAGTTCAATTTCCGTGCAGGAAGTCCTCAGAGACGGCAAATTATACAGTCCATAGCAACACAGGTGCAAGCTGGCTGATATACTGAACAAAGCAGCAAGGCCACCCAGCATCATCTCAGGGGAGGGAGGGAGAAAGCAGATAAAATGACATTTATCCAGACATTTATTTTGCGGATTAAAAGATTAGATGGGCAATGCAACAATGTATATGATGAGAAATAGTAGCGCTTTTTTTTTTTTACTGGAGATAGCTGCTCACTCAGATATTCAAGGGCGCAAACGTATACGCTAGCAAAAATGACACACTGATAGATATGGTTTTCTCGCCGACATGTGTCAATTTTCAAAGCCGTGAAAGCGACTTGTGACTAAAATGAGATGCAGAGCGGATCGCTCCATCAAAACAACATAACCTTGATGTCTGCAGTTCAATAGTTTCCGTTTGAGCTACACACCATTTACTCTACCATCTCGGGCTTCCTGTAGATAAACAGGTGAATGAGAAGTATGCAGAAGAAAAATAATAGCGTGGGAGACATGGGAGGAAAACAAGCAAAGAAAATTCAGGAACAGACAGGGGGTGACAGACAGACAGAAGATCAATGGGTTTCTGACAAGACAGCTGCATTAATAAATCTAATGTGTTAATGATTGTGACATATGACACAGTTTTAGATCTGTGGGCACTAAAGAAATAGATACAACACTATTTTGAATGTGCCTCTGTGGTGCACTGAAGGAGTTACATACTAGACATTGGGTTGTCTGAACCAGGGCTTTTCGAAAGTTTTAATTTTAAAGTGCATGCAAATATAAAGATCACTTACAAGGAACTTGGGCTATATATTTTCATGTATAAACAACATACACTACTCTTCAAAAGTTTACCATATGTTGTTAATAAAACTATGACATTTTTTTTTCTCCCTATCAGTTTTATTTTTATTTTTAGAAAGCTCATGCAGTTTGAAAACCCCTGACCTTGTTTAGGTCCTAAACATCTAACTGGCCAGTCGGTCTGAAGGAAGTACTGTATGGTTTAAGATGATGTCAAACAGACATCAATTAGACACATTTCTTAAGGGACGTTGCACGTTTTCAAATTCAGCTAGATGGAATGCAAGAGAACAACAACCAAAGACTGCCCGATTTTAAAGGGGGGGTGAAATGCTATTTCATGCATACTGAGTTTTTTACACTGTTAAAGAGTTGGATTCCCATGCTAAACATGGACAAAGTTTCAAAAATTAAATTGTACGTTTGAAGGAGTATTTCTGTACCAAAAATACTCCTTCCGGTTTGTCACAAGTTTCGAAAAGTTTTTTTCGAGTATGGGCCTGTGTGACGTCAGATGGGGCGGAATTTCCTTATATGGGTCCTAAGGGCATTTCTCCTGGAATAGCGCGGGCGCGCGCGCACTCGTAGACCAGAGAGAGAAGAGAGCGAAAGCAGTACGCCCATCAAAGCGCTGTGCTCGGCTTTAAGGAAGTCAATGTCACCAAAGAAGTGGGTTTTTGGTTGCCAGGGCAAGACAACCATGCACAGATTCCCAAAGAACCCGGCGTTAAGGGACCAGTGGATGGAGTTTGTTTTTCCAGAGCATCAACGGAGTTGTACAAGTGTTCTTGTTTGTTACCTGCATTTCGACGATGATTGTTTTAAGCCCAGTTCGACGCCGGATTTGCAGATCTAATGCTTAAGGATGGAGCAGTCCCGATAAACTAAAGGTTCACGGTGGTGCGTTGGAACCACAGGCGGTGAGTAAATCTGCTTCTGTCTTTGTGTTGTTAGCTATCGGCGCATAAGCACAGCTTTAGCTCCGCTCACACGGCACGCCTCCAGCCGCTCGTTTTTTTCCGGAAAGACTCGGTACAGCCTATCTTTCTTTTATAAATATAATAAAACTAAAGACTTTTTGGAGATATGAAGGATGCAATACTACTCTATAGGTACTCAAGATTAACATGAGATTGACTGAAAATGAGTGTTTCACCCCCCCTTTAATGTCAGCATTCTAAAGAACATTAAAATCCCTCTCTGAGACATGTCTGAATTGATCCTCGTCAAAGCACTGCTACTAATAGTACTAAAACTGAAACAAAAAAAAGTTCACCGCGACAAACAGTTGACCATTCTGACCCTATTCTATGCTAAAAATACCAGAAATGAATTATCCCCCTAACATTTGTGGCCTCCACTCATTGGCCACTTCATTAGATTCACCTTTCTAATACTAGGTCTGATGCGTCTAGTGCTTTGCGCTTGGTGAGTTATCCAGCTGGAAGCAGCTATGACAAGATAGACAGAATGTGGCTATAAAGGGCTGCACATGGGCAGCAACAATACTCAGGTTACCTGTGACATTTAAACAATGCTCAACTGGTGTTAAGGGCCTAATGGGTGCCAAGAAAATATTTCCCACATCATTACACCAACACTACAAGCCTGAATAGTTGACACAGGGCAGGATGGATTCATGGATTCAATGTTGTAAGCCAAATGCTGACCATAAAAAAAAAAAAAAAAACTATATTTTCCTGTTTTTAACTGACAGATTTTAACTGAACTGACTTTGATTCAAGGTACATTCAGAGATTCTCATATGAATTGTACTGCTGTAATGCTTGGTAACTGTCGCCTTCCTGTCAGCTTGAACCAGGCTGGCCATTCTCCTCTGACCTCTCTCATTACCAAGGCATCTTGGCCCACATAACTGCCGCTCACTGGATGCTTTTTGTTGTTCGCAACATTCTCTGCAATCCCATAGAGAATCTCATGCATGAGCAATCCCTGGAGGCCAGCAGTTTTCTGAGAAACTTGACGCACATCGTAATGACGGCAATTGACGCCTCTCGCGGTTCAAACAAACAGGGCTGGGCAACTGCGTTCGTCATTACGTTGTGCGTCAAGTTCAAGGGTTAGCAAACGTTAGCTTTTGGTGTAAATCGATGCGTACGGCCGTCTCCCGGAAGCTAGTTATTTTAGTCGATAAAATTTTAAATATGGATATTTTTCTTACACTTCACTTCAGAAGACCTTTATTAACTCCCGCAGAGCTGTGTCAAGCACTTTAATCATGAATAGATGCGCTTTAATGGACTTCCAAAGTCAAACAGCCATTCACTCTAATTTTAAAGCTTGGAAGAGCCAGGACATTTTCTAATATAACCCCGATTGTATTCGTCTTAAAGAAGAATGTCATATACACCTAGGATGGCTTCAGGGTGAGTAAATCAAGGGCTAATTTAAATTTTTGGGTGAGTTATCCCTTTAATTAAAATCCTCACCACTTCTATCTCCAGCTCAAGTCTGCCTTCTTGCTGCCACATGATTGGCTGATTAGAAAATCGCATGTATTTTTACATGTATACCTTTTCCATATCTTGATACTGTATATGAAAGCATTGCAACTTATATTTATGACATTTTAATCACTGATTACAAGACTTGTTCAAATCATGAACGACTGTCCTTTTTTTTTAACAAATCGTTTTGAGTCAATGATTTTAATGACTGACTCATAACACAAAAATATAAAATATTACTGGTGTAACAATGTAACCCGCAGGTCACTGAATGAATCAGTAAAGAAATCTGAAAACTTTTTTTGGTAAACTGATTCAAAAGATTAAGAAATTTCAAGAAATGTCTGAAGACGCATCTGAAGACGGCAGCACTTGATCCAGAAATACTAACACTTTCTCTTCTATTCTATTTATTTAAAATAATAATAATAATAATAATAATAATAATCAGTTTTTACATGAACTGCATTAGATTAAACTGAGAAGGGTCATAGCACTTGCATTTTGTTGTCTTACTGTTAGTTTAACTGCTTCTATTGTTCTCATTTGTAAGTCGCTTTGGATAAAAGCATCTGCTTAAATGAATAAATGTAAATGTAAATACAAATTCACTTGATTAATTCACTAAATCAAAATCCTCACCAGTAATAGCTGCTGCTCAAGTCTGCATGCTTTTGAGCAATACGATAAGATTTTTGCATTAGCAAGCAGGTGTACCTCATAAAAGCTCCCTGAATGTACTGTATACATCACATTCATTAGGAACTCAAAGCTAAGGCAAATAACGAGAACGATCTTACAGAGACGGCAGAAGACAGACACAGG
This sequence comes from Scardinius erythrophthalmus, assembly GCF_964197995.2. Classification (NCBI taxonomy): domain Eukaryota; kingdom Metazoa; phylum Chordata; class Actinopteri; order Cypriniformes; family Leuciscidae; genus Scardinius; species Scardinius erythrophthalmus. Next base: position 11,894,240 of record NC_138243.1, read on the forward strand.
AATATAATCTGGCGAACATCCACTTCAGCCATCAACCCTCCATCAGCTACAACTAAAGAACAGGATTAAAGGGTATTAGATATTCACAGAAACTACAGATTTAACCTTTAATTTCAGTTTAGAAATGATATTTAGCAATTATTTGTATTTGGCCTCCATTAATTAAACAAAAATCTAAGTGGTGCAGTGACATTTGCACTGGCTTCCCCCAGTACCTACCCACTGATGCATTAGATACAAAGGGCCAGGCCTGTTTCTTTAAGGCTATGAGTACCATAAAATAATATATGCATATAAATTCCACTGACCTTTATTAAATTCTGTCAGACACCTGGTGAACAAAAGATTAGCTGGAATTTATCGTTTAGATTTAAGACATCTGCACCACAGATTTTGTATGCAACAGCATCTTCAAGTAAAAAAAAAAAAAAAAAACAGTTGACAGTTGCTTCCAATACAAAAATGATGAATTGGTGAAATGGTAAATGTCTGAGAATATTTTCTAAATACGACGTCCTGACACAAACCCTGTAGCAGCAGAACTGTCAGTAAAAAATTATGCTTCTTCAGTCATAGCGCTTTGTTGTGCCTGCTCAAAACCAGAGTTGTGATTTTGACTAAGAACCACCTCAGGTGTGAGAAAAGTTTGCAATATACATCTAACCCATTTTTCAGATAAAAGGACATATTTCAGATCCAAGTACGAGATAAATTATTCTGTTTCCGACGAAACCAGACTGTCACACTTGTTAGGGGACTACATCTAGCAAACAAAATTCTAATAGTGGATTGGATATAAAGAGAGCGTTTATCTTCAGATCGCACCTAGCGCTTTCTGCAGGGCGCTGCTTCGTTCAAAGAGCGAAGATAAAGCAATGGAATCTCATCTTTGTCATTTTCAGTCTCAGTTAACTGAATCTGGCGGGGGGCCACCGAATCGAAGATAGTGCGGCATTCTAGCTGCGGGTAAAACCCCTGCAGAGCTCAGATTTATCTTCTGAATGTCTGCCAGAGCTATACAGGGAGAGGCGAAGAAAAGGCCATCAGAGGAATTTTTTCCTCAGCTTAGCCGTCTGAAACATGGGGTTGTGGGACCAGTCTCGGACAGCCTCAGAAGTGAGATGGAGTCCTGGGGAGGGAGCTCTCTGGGGAGGCTGCTCCAGGGGAGCGTGGGGAAATGTAGCCAGAGACTGAGTCAATCTGCTGTCAGCACGCCAAACACAGGACAACGAGACAGACAGGAGAAAGGAGACATTACCAGTCCTCGGGGAGACTTCTCAGAAGCTCGGCTGGTGCAGGTGGATGTGGCAGAACAAATGGCAAAGGTTGTGTTTTGAATGGTAAGTCACAACAGAGCGTTCTGCGGCTGTGAAGGACAAGGGCACGCTTCGACTGGATCCTTTCCAAATATCTGTCAGCGTGTTTTTTGCAGTGAGGGTGACATCTTTTGGACACAGTCCCTGCAGCTACAACCGTCAAATTCCCTTTTTTTGTCCCAGCGCACGCTCTCTATGATACACTGTCAAGTAAAACGGCACTGTCGATGTCGGGAGACCTCGTCAGATCCGTGCTCTCGCATGAACGATCGGAACCTGTAAAAAACTATTGATTCCTCGCTGGAGGTTATGTTGTATTTAAAACGTGCTTCTGTTTTTAGAAGCCATGACAGCCTGCATCCAAAGTGAAGTGTGTCATTTTTGTGACGCTACAGTCACCAAACAGGAGTTTGCCCAACACACCATTATAAAGGGGGACAAAAAAAGGTTTGATGACCAGTTACAGGACATATTAGAGCTGGGTTGAAAATATTGATTTCTCGATTTTGATTGATTCTCATTTGAATGAATATCGGTTCTTAAATTCCAACAATATATCTTTTGGATATGGTTTTCAGTTGATGCGTGAACAAAACATAAAAAAGAAGTGTACACTTACATGTATTCAGGAGGTTACTTTTTGCTTGATGGTTACATCATGTGCATGGTTTGAGTCAGTGTTAACACTTTTTAGCTGAAAACCTATTAAGTGTTTACTTACCGGTGTCTCTTCATATTAAGCTATGAGTAGGACATTTACATAAAAAACTGCCCATTTCATGTATACACCACGAAACATTAAAGAACAAGCACAGAAGGAAGGTCAACCATGTTAATTGTAGTCAATAAAGCAAGAACAAGTATTTCCTGCTTGTAGATGTTAGGGTGAACGTATATTGGTGTACCTTACAAAATGTTCCATTTAAAGGTGAGTTGAATCTTTACTCTCGATCTCTCTGCCCTACTTAGGGCCTGTGTTATCGGTCTTCATAACCCAAACTGAATGCCTTTGTAGCACTTTGCTAAATTCACCTTTCTCTTGAGGCTCTGTGTCTTTCTCTTTTTTCCCCACTTTAGAAGAAATCATTTCCATTTGTCTCTTCCTATGTCTGTCTATTTCCCCAGTATGTAAATGACTGTCCTAGATAAAAGAGTAAAGCACCTACTGGTGCATTCACAGGGATTATATGTCTAATCTCAACACTTCATCAAATCATTTTCAACGGTACAGCTCATAAAAGCCGTAACAACCCACAACGTGAGAACATGTGGAAAAAATACACAAAACCTCTGTAAGTGTCCTCAAAATGAACAGGATCCTGAGATGTGTGGAGGAGTGAATTATTCATAAGCAGGGATGAGAATTGTAAGGAATTTAAAAAATGTGGGTTCTGATTCAGATTGCAGTTTCTATAACGATTGTCTTAGAACTATTGAAAAAGAAATATTTGGAAATAAGAAACACAGTTCTTATTACATTTACAGCCCTCAGCAGTCTGATGACACATGATGAGATCATTTCAGACTTTTCAGAGGCAGTTCAATGCAAATGCAATCCAATAACTGGCTATAACTGCACTCCCGTTCAAAAGTTTGAGGTTGGTAATAATATTCAATACTTTTGAAATAAGTCTCATATTGACTAAGGCTGCATATTTTATCAAACATACAGTAATATATATATATATATATATATATATATATATATATATATATATATATATATATATATATATATATATATATATATATATATATCTGCAAGAATCAATTATCAGGGCCAAGCACAAAAGAGACATAATGCAACAGACTGTTATCAGACTGCAACAATGAGTAATTAAAGACATATTTAGAGGATTTTTGTCAAAATGCCTGAGTAATCTTAAATACAATCACTAGTAATATGATTAATTGCTTTTGATCAAAAGGAGGTTAGTTACCAAATTGATGAGGTGTGTCAGTTTGAGCTGACAATAAAAAAAGTTTGGTGTCAATATGGCAAGGCGTTGCAGAGTTCCAGCCTCAGAATCAGCTTTGTATGCCATCAAATGTTTTGATACTTTATTCGATAATGGCTTGATTAATCAAAAAGCTTTTAATAACTTTTTGCCAGCATGGTCTCACGATGATCTGAGGCGGTGAAAATCGGACCAAGGGACTAGGAGGAGATTGAAAAAAATAGGCTTTCAACGGAATTCAATTCAATTCAATTCGTAAAATAAAAGCATTTTAATTAAAAATTCAACATGGCCGACTCCCAAAATGGCCAACATGGAAAAATCGGATATCATCCGACTCTTCATGCTGTACGTAATCAAAAGATATCAGTTTTATGATTTTGGGGCAAATGTTTTAGAAGTTAAAAGCAAAAATATATATATTTTTTTGGTATCTCCTGACCAGTAGGTGGCGCTCTTCCAAACGCTGCAAATACAGTAGAACTGCATCATGAGTCTGCTATTGATTCAATAAAAATGGATAACAAGAGTCACACTGTAGCATGGGCATGTAGTAAGGCTTTCTGCCTGCACATTTAAGATCTGTTACCTGAACTAAGCTTTGTGAAAATCATTTAGAAATTTTCTGAATAAGAAGTGGTACTTAGATTCCAGCCTCATATATAAGTAGATTCGACCTAGTTGTGCTATGAAATTCATTATATAGGCAGTGTCTTATTAAATGTAGAGGACTGCAGGGAGGTACAGTATGGGCCCCAGAGACAAAATCTGTCCTACCATAAGGTTATCAGTGGTAATTTACCACAATCCAGACACTTTTTGAAAATTCAGTTGCCATTTCCGCACTGCAAGTTATAAAGAACAAAGTTGTCTACACTTCTAGAGAGTTTGATGACTGTAACATGTCTATACTGCAAACGCGAGGCACAGCATCAAAACTAGTTGCATGTTCCGCTTCATTACCACTCCAAGTGCTTAAAATTGAAGTAGCTTTGCTGTGCTATACATTTAAATTACATTCAATTGTTAGTTATCAGTTTAATTCACAAATGGTGCTGCAATATTATTCATGATTTTACATACTAATTACATATTATAATGACATTATTGTCTTGAATACCAAGTATAAAATGTTCATGTAAATCAAAACATTAGCTAACACGCAAGAAGCATATTAATTTTAAGAATGCAAATATGAAAAATTAAAAACCGACCAGCATGCATGACCTTTTGTTAAATAAGGTCTTAAAAATAAGAGGCTGAGCTGATTGTTGGATATTGTGCATTTTAAAACCAAATGAAGATCAAGTATCATTACAATTACCAGGTCATTTGAATCACTGGCCCTGGGTCACCCGGCATTTTTAAAGTGGCCCCTGAGCTAATTTTAATATCCCTGATATACTATAGAACTGCCATACTTTCAGAATCTTTTGAAATCTTTCTTTATCAGAGCAAGAATTCTGCTAGCATGCTTTATCTTTAACTACCCTCATCATCTTTCCTCAAAGCCAAAAGTTTAACAGTCTAGGAAGATACCTTCAATCTATTTTCCTTTTATGACTAATTAAAACCAGGGTGAGCTATGCCGTTTGAATCTTCTCCTTGCAAACTTATTAGCCAAGATATCCATAAAACTTGTTTTCTAGAGTGATTCAGAGGAGTACAAACTTTACACAGACTTGCAAGTCCTGTTAGTGACGGGCCAGAGAGGTTAAATGAGAACTCCGGTCAATTTTAACATTGAGCTCATTTTTTTATACATTTGGAGTGCTGTCAATACAGAGAACAGCGACAAAAATCGGTGTTGCCTACACCGAGTTATTCTATTTTTAAAATTTGCACCCTGTTGACTACAATGGGGCAATGTTTAAACCTGCTTTTAGCCTCTTAACATCCTTGATGTGTCATTACAAGTGCACAGAAAATGTGAGTGATTCCTTCAGAGTGAACACGAGTGAATCTGACTGCAGTAGATGTGAAAGATATGTATAAAAATGATGTTATTTAAGCCAGCACAAATACCTGTTTACATCCTGTTTTCGGTTGAAGTCCAAAGTAGTCGATTGCCGAGTTCACGCGCATAGGTTTAGTTACCTATGATCACGCGCGTGAACTCGGCAATCGACTACTTTAAAGAGGCTAAAAGCAGGTTTAAACATTGCCCCATTGAAGTCAACAGGGTGCAAATTTTAAAAATAGAATAACTCGGTGTAGGCAACACCGATTTTTGTCGTTGTTCTCTGTATTGACAGCACTCCAAATGTACAAAAAAATGAGCTCAATGTTAAAATTGACCGCAGTTCTCCTTTAAGAGCTTACTTGTCTAAGTCCAAGAGAGTCTGCTCTTGGTCCAATAGGCTTTAGCATTGCTACTCTTTTGCTACATTCACAGAGAAGAAGAAAACCGTTTTCAATCCTGTTCAGATTGATATGGCTATGTCGCAGCACGCTTTATTGATGCTTTAAAAAAGATACAACACCTATTACGGAAATAATACCATGAAAAAGAATATACTTAAATAAAAACTGAGGCCCGGTTTCACAGAAAAGGCTTAGATTAAGCCAGGATTATCTTAGTTTAATTAGGACACTTAAGTAGCTTTTATAAACGTGCCTTAGAAAAAAAAAAAAAAAAAAAAAACATTACTGGTGTGCATCTTGAGACAAATTAATGCACTGATGTATTTTAAGATATGTCAGTGCAAGTTTCTTTCAGTTCAAACAGCTCAAACATGCATTTTAGTCTGGGAGTAACTTAAGACTGTGAAACCGGGCATTAATTTAATGTTTTTGGACACTTAATTGCATGTTAACTGGATGAAAATGAATTACAGTTTAAATTTATATTCAAAGCAAAAGCAATAGCTAGAGGGCTTTTTGATTATTAAGTAAGACTTAAGTACTCTACATCTTCATATTATGTAATTTCATAATTACTCCAATTGTCTTAGAAAGATGGTTTAAGTGTACAGCCGAATGTACTCACAAACATTTATTGCCATTTATGCATTTAGCAGATGATTTTATCTAAAAGTGACTTACAAAAGAGGAACATATACTGTAAGGTATAAGCTAATATACGTTTTTGTCAATTCTATTGCAACTTGTAAGTAATGTATTCAAATTTTTTGTAATAACACATTTGAGGAATACACAACAAAGTCTGAATTTCGCACATTTAAAATATATTGACTAGTATGCACAATATCGAACAACACACTACAGTTTAAATTATAATAAAGTACTTTACATGTGCTTTGGGATGTTAGTCAATACATCAAAATATGTGTTCTTCTTTAAAGCATGACAAAAGATTATTAAAACAATGATTTAAAATGTACTTCAAAGTAAAACTTTTAATTTGACATTATTAAATGCAGGGTAACATTTATTTTACAGTGTTACATATGTTACACATACTTACCATAGTAATATAATTACATGCAACTAACCCTCAACCAAACCCTAATACTACCCTAACCCTATAGTAAGTACATGTAGTTAATTAATATTACTCAGTACTTAAATATTTAATTACACTGTAACAATGACACCTTAAAATAAAGTGTAACCAAATGCAGCTTGAAGTGTACTTAAGAGTGCTAAAAGTGAACTTAAGTTTCCTGTTTAAGTACACTTAAATCGACTTTTAATTCCTTAATTTTATTTTAACTGCAAATAGAGATTTTGTATATACTTTTATGAAGTGCATTAGGTTGCATGAAGTCCTTGTTACAGTGTAATTATACATTTAAGTACTGAGTAATATTAACATGCACTTACTGTATGGTTAGGAATAGGGTTTGGATTAGGGTTAGTTGCATGTATTTATGCATAGTTTACTGCTATTACTACAGTAAGTACTTGTAACAAGGACACTAAAATAAAGGGTTTCTTGGGTACTTAAGTACAGTACAGTACACGTAAGTGCACTTACTGTAAAATAAAGTGCAACCAAATAAAGTGTTACAGTATTACATTCAGTACAATTAGGCACACTTCTTTTTCACAAGGAACTGTACAACTTTTTCATTCAAACAGACAGTATGTGAGTCACACCTGTTAGCAAACACAGTTTCCCTCCCTAACAATTACTTAGTGAACGCAGCCTTGCCCTTCCCCACCTCTTGTATTGCTTAAGCACGAGCATTCTCCACACAAGTGTTTCTTAGCAGTCAGCAGCATTTACAGCCATTGACCGGGCCAAACCATTTGATCAGCAGTTAATGACACTTAACGCAATCGCTTCAAGACAACCCAGTGCTGTTTAGAGCAGAACAGATGTTTTGGCAAAGCGAGCTCATGGTTTAATTAGCCATTGATACTAAGTGCATTAGCAGTGAAAAACGTCACAGCTTGAGATATGGCTGTCGCACTGCACGTGCTGACGCTAATAGGTACTCGAAGGGATATTGTGATGATAGTGGAAGACAATCAATGGGTATTCGAAACAGCTGAATGGAAGGTGCCGACATTGAGGATTGTTTTTGGTGTGAGCTGCTTAAGGAGGTGTTTAATGGCTACTAACATCTGGAGCTTAGGCAGATGCGTGTGACAAACAGGAGGACGCCTTAATAGGTCTCTCTAGGTGAAAGTCATTACTGCCCATTACACAGTCGACTGAGAATGATATCCACGGTGTTCTGAAGAGCTTAATAACTTAATTAAATGCTTTGATTGATAATACAAGCATATATTGTCATCAAGCTGTGATTATGAGAGCGGAATGTAAGATTAGCTTATGTAATTTGCAGCCCCCCCATCCCCCCATCCCCCCACCTCCCCACCTCCCCTTACTCACCAGCAATTATTCAAAACCATTTATTAAGCTTGTGCATTACGCACAAGATATAAAACAAGGATTAGTGTTTGAAAGTGTTATACATGCGAAGTCATTCAAAGTCACAAGGTAAGCTTTTACTTAGCCAAACTAAAAGCCACTTTCCTTATGTAAACAAAGCCCAGCAATATATGTAGGTCTGAATTATTTGGCTGAAAACATTTAATATATCAAATTCCTGTTGTTTGAATAAAGGCTAAATAATCAAAAAGCCATACAAGACATTGAAAGAGAAACTCTCGTGAATGTGTGAAAACTACAAACATGCAAGCACTTTTTTTCCCACTAAATTAAAATATTGAATTTATGCTCAGCCCATGCTCTGATGCCAATAGTTACCTTTGAGGGTTTTCACACTTCTTTAAAAGACCCAAACTCAGACATAGATTATTAGTTAAACTATTAGTAAATACTACTACTACTATAATAATAATCTAATATTAAAAACATTTAAATTTACAGTAAGTTATATAAATCTTTTAAATAGTAAATAATAATAGCAATAATAATATTAATAATTTGAATATAATATAATTTACTAATAATAAGCTATTAAAAACATTTTTAAATTATAGTAAATCATTATAGACTGTGATTGAAATAATGTGCTGCAAAACATTTTTAAATAATAATAATAATTATTATTATTATTATGTATATTACAGAAAGAACAGAGTATACTGCTCTCTGAAGCATGCAGCACATACAGTGCTATGCATAAGTTTAGACACCCATGCTAAAGTTGACTAAAAAGAGGAATAAAAAATCATCTTTTGGAAATTGAACTTAATGCCTTAATTTAAAAAATTAGGAAAAATCCAACCTTTAAGGACACCAATTTTCTTTGTGAATGAATAATGTATCGTAAATAAATAAATGTTCTTCCTTATAATACAGGGTGCATAAGTTTGGACACCCCTATGTTAAATTCCCATAGAGGCAGGCAGATTTTTATTTTTAAGTATTTTTTTAAATTTTATTTGTAGGATACTATGCATCCTGATAAAGTTCCCTTGGCCTTTGGAATTAAAATAGCCCCACATCATCACATAGCCTTCACCATACCTAGAGATTGGCATGGGGTACTTTCCATAAGATCATCTCTCAATGCAAATCAAACTAGCTATTAGGCTAACTGAAATAAAACCATGCCAATCTCTAGGTATGGTGAAGGCTATGTGATGATGTGGGGCTATTTTAATTCCAAAGGCCAAGGGAACTTTATCAGGATGCATAGTATCCTGGATCCATGAAGTAACTGGCCTTTAAAAATAAAAATCTGCCTGCCTCTATGGGAATTTAACATAGGGGTGTCCAAACTTATGCACCCTGTATTTTAAGGAAGAAAATTTATTTATTTATGATACATTATTCATTCACAAAGAAAATTGGTGTCCTTAAAGGTTGGATTTTTCCTAATTTTTTTAAATTAAGGCATTAAGTTCAGTTTCCAAAAGATGATTTTTTATTCCTCTTTTTAGTCAACTTTAGTATGGGTGTCTAAACTTATGCATAGCACTGTACATTCTATACATTTATTTAAATCTCGAACAAGGTCATATAGCAATCTTGATTAATTGTGCAACTCTAACTGAGCTTATATCCAGCCAGGCCTCACACAAGGCAACAAGATTGGCTCTCATCCACCAGCGGTGGTTCAGCCACCTGGCCTCCGCCAGCTTCAAAAGTACCTCATCAAGCTTGCTGTAGCCCCAGCTGAGGCAGTGTTTAACCTTAAAGACACTTGTATCTGTTCCCCTAGTGCCACCATCTCCTCTCTCACCTCGACCCACCTGCCTCGGCTATCCGAAATGTCAGGTCATGGGCCACTGGCTGCCTGAGAGCTCCCCGGTCTCAAACGACACTCACTCCGCCCCTCCCAACCACCTACACTCAGCCACACGATGATCCACTGACCGTAGCGCTGGTAAAAACGAGCTTTCAAAGCCGGTCTGAAACTGGATTTCTTAAATAGCGCAGGCGATCTGAGATTTTCGGAGACTTGCTTGATCAGTGCAGGAGGTTATTTCTCACCACAACCTCCCTAAGTGGCCTGTTTTTCGGGTTTCATCTGCCCTAAGGCTGGTAACTGTAGCTGATGTAAAGGACGACATCCTATTAAATGACACCAGAAATGAATTTCCAGTTAGAGGTTATTGTTGCGTGTAACGGGCCCCAAGCTGCCAAGCTTTAAAGGCATTTAACAGGGTTTAACGGTTCTCTCTGTTGACGAAAGAAAGCAGCACGTCGGAATTGTATTAAAGATGATGCATCAGACCCTTCGTACGCTCGTAAACACCTACAGAAGATTCAGAGCTCATAAAGAAAGGACATAAAACATGACCAGAGCTCATAATCTTAAGCTTTTTGCAGTATGGAGCATCAAACATGCAACTTTTATATTCGCACTCCGAACAGATTATGTTTTCAATTAAAAATGCACATTTCCAGCATATAATTAAAGGATGTTTGTCACATGAGGATGAATGGTGCAGTAAAAAGTTAACAACGAACCAAAGAAATGGAATTGAGAGTGGTAAATGCCTTAGGGGTACAGCTGATGCATGCTGGGAATGACAAAGGGACTTTGGGAAGCTGAAAGAGAGATGCAACAATTAAAAAAACCAACAAAAAAAAAAAAAAAACCTTGTATTTGCTGGCAAAAAACCTCCTGAGTAATCAGTGCAAAGATGCATAAACAGAGACAGATAAAAGAAGCACTTTCTTTGAAAAGGATGGATGTCACAAAACATATCGACGCGAAGTTTATATTTTGCTTAAAGACAATGAAGCTTACTTTAGGTCCAATAAGATCCTCCCCCATTCTCAGTTTCTCATTCTCATTACCATAATGTGAAAAAAAAATGTGGTCCCACTTTTATATATTATGTACTAACATTGAAATGAATCATTTGATACAATGCACTTATTGTATACATGTTTTTACATTTATATATAAATATATATAGTAGTAAAGAGAGTAGTATTTAAAGAGAACCAGTATAAGGTGTGACCTTATTCATATTATTTAAATAGAGAAGCATTTATATATCATGAAACCATTTATTTTCTTTAAATTTAGGCTTATTTTCTTTAAATTCTTAAAATGCGGGCTTCTATGAAAGACAGAGAACAAGCAATAAACTCTCTATCTATAACCCTATTGGAAAACAATTTGTTATTATAGTGTCTGTGCACATGATTACAGTATCACTGTATTACCCAGCTAATAGACCGATTTGTGGGGCAGAACCTTGTGCAAATCACTCATGGCCGTATTTTAGAGGGAGCCACTGAAGCTCTTTTCTGTATTTCCATAATGGCTCTTGTGGGTTGTGTGAGGTGACAGATTAAAGGCAAAGAGAGGCAGGGGTATAATATCGGGTAAAAGCAAGGCTGTCGAGTGTATTTTTGATGTGGAGCCCATTGTGGCAAGTGCTATTGTGTGAGGCCATGAATGTATGAGTGTGTGTGTGTGCTATGGATGTGGAGCGTGTGGGCGTTAGGTTGTGTGTTTGATGTGAAGGTAAAAAGCCTGATTGTGTTTTCTCTGTCCCCGAGGAAGTGACAGGGCTTTATTGTAATTCCACTCTCATTTCCTGCACCATGGCGACCGCAGCTCTGTCACTCAAGCGCATGAGAGAATGGCTCTGCCAATCAATCAAGCCTCCATTACGCACAACCTCCTTTTCAAACCTGCTCTTTTTCTCCTGTGCCACTTTAGCATAACTAAATTTAAGCTCTTTGTCATTGGCGACCATGGATTGTGATTGGTGTGGTAAGTGAAAAGAACGAGATGCGGAAAAAGAGTGGGCATAGCGCTACTCAACACAGGGTGAATAAGCCGCATGCGACGTTTTGTGGTTTATGTGACGAATGTCTTCTTACCATGTGACCATCTTACTACGAAGAGCAGGGTTGGGCGGTATGCCAATATGTACCTTGTTGGGGGGGATTATGTCATGATTTACTCACCCTCAAGTTGTTCCAAACCTGTATGAATTTATTTCTTCTGCTGAACACAAAAGAAGATATTTTGAAGAAGATCAGTAACCAAACAGTTGATGGACCCCATTGAACTGAATTACAACTGTCCCCGGTCTCCCCTATCTAAATATAGAATAGTTTAAATTCTAATATAAATTTATATAAAAAAAACCCCCGTATAGCTAGCATTCAAATATATATACGATTTTTAATAATTCCAAATACTGAAAAAATGTTGGTAATGTCACATACCACACAAGTCTACTCTCCTCATTAGTATAAAATAATTATAATAAACAATTATAATTTCATAACTGTACTACAAAATGATAAAATGTTATGGCCCCTGAGCTTTCAGCAGCACTGGACTAGAGTAGGGGAATATAGAAAATCAATAGCTTGCATAACCTTATCATCCATCAGACCGACAGAAAGTGAAAAAAATAATAATTATGCCTCATCTATGTATTCACATCTTGAGATGTTGACAGGACATTTTGGTATGAAAGCGTCTGGGGAAATAAACGTATACGAAAGTGTGGCAGCCCTATAAATTGAGCCTCCAACTTTTCAGTCATACAAATCTGACAGATATGCACAACTTGCTCTCTATTATCGGTAACTCACAGCTCACCTTTCCCTCTAAAGAGATGTACATGTGAAAAGACAGAATTGAGTTTTCCAGAAAGAAAATAGATGGGCATATGACAATAAAAAGGGTTAACGCAAGACAGACCACAATGCGATGAAACCCTGATGTAAAGAGAAACGATGACAGGGGGGGTTAAGCAGTCAAGATGTGCTAGGAGACGTTCAAACGGAGCAGAACATTATTTTTTTTATTTCCAACAAAGACAACACAGCCATGTTGAGTGAGAGCAGGAGAGAAGCAAGGAAAATTAGAAGCAATAGTCTATCTTGAAACTGTCAGTTGGTCTAATTTTGTACGCTGCACCTTGTCAAAGACTTCTACATTACACAAAATAAATTTTGTGACACTTTAAGACAACTAAAATTGTTCCAAGCTGTGACATTTAATACTCCCTCTGTCTTCAAAAACATATTCTTTTTCAAAGTAAATATCCTCCTTAACCCCCTGGGTTCAACATAACAATAAAGTGTGCTGAAAGGCACAAACTTTAATGACTTTCAAAACACTTCATCATATATTCTCTATTTAAACCAAGGTTCAACCATGGCTTTGTGCCTACATATACACCATGTCCAATAACTATAAACATAAATATTTGTAAAAGTAGCAAATACAAAAAAAAAGTACACTAAACACACACTGAGAGGATATAAATAAACCAAGTTGTCATCAACAGTAAATGAGGTTTCTGTGACTTTCTTAAGTCTTCAGGGCATTTCCAAAGAAAAAAAAAAATCAAATGTAATGAATGTCCTTTAAAAAAATTAATGATTTTCTTCTATCCCACACTAAGTAGGCTTTAGGCTAGTCATACAAACTGAGGGTGACATTTGCAGAGGTAGGATATATATGCTAATAAAATGTCAGCCCTCTCTGACAGTGTTTTAAGTAGTTCCTGACACATTTCGATGCCCCTCTACGATCTGCACTGCAGTGGGTCACAGAGGCTATTTTCACAATAGATGTAGTGCAGATTTAGCCTTTAGTTATTCACTGCGGATCTACAAAATGGCTTCTGCACTTTTGTATTGAAGCTATACTGAGGTCAGGGGCAGACATGCGGTAGAAGCCCAGGATCAACTCTAAGGTTAAGTGCCTTGCTTAAGGGTGCTGGACTGTTGGACAGGGAACGGACATCAGAACTTATGACCTTCAGCAAGTCAGATAACATTCCCCACTCCATGGGGAGATTCAATGACCTCTGGTTTGCTGGTGTGAAGTCTACCTGACACTTTCAACAAATAGGGCCTGGGCCTTTAAGTGTTTTATTTTTATTTTTATTTTTTACAAAAATTATCAATGAAAGGAGGTGCTTATCCTTCAGGAGATCAAACTAAATAAATGAATAAACTCTATGCCGGTTTAGATATTTTTCTTTATGTAACAATATATTTTTTAAATAATTATTTAAAAGAATAATAATTATAATTATTAATAAATATATTAATAAATTATATATATATATATATATATATATATATATATATATATATATATATATATATATATATATATATATATATATATATATGCTATTGTATTGTATGTTGCTTTTCTTTTAAACTGAGGTTTACAATTTTAGCAACCCTAAACCCATAATATTCAACAATATTATTGATCTGCCTGCATTGACACCATTATATGAGAACTGAACTGAACTGGACGATGACATCACAGTTTTCTCCAGAGCGGCTACTGTATATATACATGAACTAAATTAAAAACTTTTTACAACAAAAATGAAAGATCACTGTAAAGCTGCTTTGAAACAGTATGAATTGTAAAAAGCGCTATATAAATAAATGGGACTTGACATGACTAATCAATGTCTCTAATGTGTATTAAAAACGTAAAAAATAAAAAAATAAAAAAAGAGTTGTGTGATTTTCAAAAGATGAACAATAAATAAAATTAACAAAAGATAAATAAAAATCAAATAAATAAAATTTCAAACTGTTCCTAAATCAAGCTGTCTCTTAGTACGGCTGGTATACAATATATTTTCTTTAAATTAAATAAATTATTAAAAAAATTAATGATACAAATTTAAAGGAAAAAGAAAAAAAAATGCTTACAATAAATTTGGTAGCAGGGTTGAATGGCTAAGCTTGAAAAACTGCAGTCAACACTACAATTTGTAAAAAAAAACTAAGAACTAAAGGTTTTGGAAGACATGTTTGGAGTTTTCATACTGGATGTTAGATATTTTGAAAAATGTTGGTAACCAAACCATTTTGGCGCCTATTGGCTTCCATTTGTATTGGCAAAAAAAAAAAAAAAAAAAAAAAATCTCTAAATATTTTATGATATATTAATATTCATTATTTTATGTTCCACAGTTTTGACACTACTGTCTTCTGTAGAGCTGATTTATACTTTATACTTTGTTTTCACAATTCATCCTGTTATTGAACTTCACTGAATCAACATATATGTAATTAATGACAGCTGCTCATATAGCTGAATTGGACTCTTTTCATAATTGATGTTATTGTTATTGAACTTACCTGAATAATTCTCTACCGTAGAGCTGCTTTACAGCAGAATTTAAATCTGCCTCATATTTGATGATATTTACATCCTTGATTCTGTTATTTTCCAGTATATTATGTAAAGCTGCTTTTGAAAACAGTCTATATTATATAAAGGGCGATAGAAATAAAGGCAATTAAAAAAAAAAAAAATCATTCAGTTTTGGGATGAGTAAATGACTTAATTCTCACTTTTAGGTGAACTATCCCTTTAAGACCTTGTATAACCCTCATAGCCTCATTATTTTTAGTAGTAGATGGTATCCACTCTGAACAGTGACTCCTGACTGCTGAGAACTGCGTTGGTTGTCAGTAATAGATCATGTGAAAATGTGTTGAGAATCGTAGTCATAGATGGAAACATGCAGACGTACAATATCATAAAGTATCTGTCCCTGTGAGTCCTAGAGATATGTTTTTCCTTCTGTTAACATCCTACCAATGGAGACCCTCATTAATCAAAAATGATTGGCCAGTTAAAAACACTTTGTGCCTTCCCCTCCCTGCAGAGCACTACATCCAAACCCGCCTCTCTTTCAGTTGCTCTCTGTGCCAGAATGAAACTGCTGGCACTAAACACACACAGGTCCATAAGGGACAAGCAATCGATCGCTCTGAGTCAGCTCTGTCCACTTTAATTCATTAAACCCCCCCTGTCAATGCCCTTTGGGTAATTCCAGTAATGTGAAAGAACCTGGGAGTGCCTGTGTATGCACACGCATAAGGTATACATGTCTTACTATATACAGCTTTCCATGAAGGTACATGATTCGTCAGTCGATTAAACATTTTAAATGGAATTCTTAACATTATATGGCAAATACTTAAGTCACAATTAATTGCATGTATCAATATAATTAAAGAAAATAAATGAAAATAATTAGACAATAGACAGCCTCAAACTGTTATGGACCTTTTATTTAAAGTAGCCTACTTTTACCTGTTGAGACATGCCTTCAAAAGCATCCATAGTGCTGCGTTCACACCAAACGCGAATAGAGCGTCTGGCGCGAGTGATTTCAATGTTAAGTCAATGTAAAGACGCGTTTACGTGCATCTGGAGCTCCTGCGGCGTGAATGAGGCGTTTAGCGCGGCGCGGCGGACGCAGATTCGCCTCATTCGCGGTCTGGCGCGATATGCGTGTTGCGCACAAATTATTTTATTTGGTGCTTTTTGTGCATTCATGATTTGACGCGGATTCAAATCTGACGCCCGAGTTGAAAAATCTTAACTTCGGCGTCTGTTCGCGCCGCGTTAACCAATCAGGAACCTGCTTGCTGCTGTCACATGGTGAAGTGATGGGATAAACTCCCGCCCGGAGTCACTCATTCAAAATGGAGTATAACAATATAGCAATATAGCAGAATATAATATTCGATATAGCAGTTAACTGAGTATCACTAGAAAGTGAGTATCACATTGATTGGTTTTCAATATTTAATATACGGTATTTAAAATTTCATATACATTTTCTAACCGAAGACAGATGGACAGGCGCTATGCAGCTGGGATAGAGCGCCTGTAGTTGGTGTCCTGAAGGGTGATCCTCGCTCCGATGCGGTAACTCTCTCGATGAATGCTCGATCAACATCAGCCATCTTACAAACAGACAAGCGGATTTCGCCTCAGACGCGCGTCAATTTCGCTTCAAACTTTTGCTTTTTACGCGCGTCAATTTCGCTCTGGACGCGTGAATGGATTCAAAATGTTCAAGCGCGAATTTGACGCGCTATTCATGTTTGGTGTGAACGCACAGTAAGAGCTCTCTTCGTGATGTTTGAGTTGGGGAGGCACGATGCGAAGCGCGGAAGGGGTGTTTTTACAGGGGTGTAATTCTGCTAGCTGCCACTAGTGTTGCAGAAACTACATACTTCACCTTTAAATGTCCACATTAGGCTGTCATACAGTTCCGATAATGCCGTCTTTATCGGATGTTGAATGTTTAGTTAGGCATCAGACACAGTGAGGCATGAGCCCCGCTCTCAAGCTATTACAAGCCCGTGTTAAAAGTGGAGGACAGAGCATTCTGCGACAACAACGCACTTGCGAAATGCACACAATCACATTCCACACTTGTCAACTAAAAAGGTCACTGTATTAGTGTGGGCCCTGCATTCATGCTGTTCATTTTCAATGCTCTGTTCGTTCCAAGGTACTTGATGGGGAGACGTAGCATGGAAAATAATTGGATGCGTATTTTGATGAATTCATGAGCTGAAAATAATCTCCATCTTTAGTTTGACATTAAAAACTGCTGTTTCACACAACGGCTGAAGTGGAACCAAGTCTGAAATGAGAATTACAGGCTAGTAGGAACAGCACAATCTGACAAGGCTCAGAACGTATACTCGTTTAAGTCTACGTCTACTTTAACATAAATCTGTAATACACCGGACAAAATATTAGTGGATATGAACATATATTATAGGTCTTTTTCATAGCAAATTAATAATGCCAACTTCTCTAAGCTTTACCCGCATACATACAGTACACTCACATAAAGTGATATATAAGCAGCTTGATTTGTTTATATCATCACCAAAACTATCCTATTGCTTATCTCTTAACTACTAAATGTGGATAATTAGGTATTAAGGTATAAACTTTTAACATCACGAATTTCTGTAAAGCTACTTTTAAACAATTTGAATCATAAAAAGTGCGGTACAAATAAAATGTGCTTAATTTTTAGCTCACACAAGGGTTCATGCCAAGTTCATATCAGTAACTTTGAGTATAATAACTTAGAGGTTGCGTTGGATTTGTAAATAATGGAAAAATAATTTTAATACGGTTCAAGTCAGAGGTTAGTGAGCTGTTGCTGTGAAATTTTGAGTTTGGTTTGGGATCGGACTTAAAATTTGAGCTGATCATCTCGGGTCAAAAGGTTTTGTTTACAGTGCAGATTCGAGATTCAACTTAATGCCTTTTGCAGACCTCTACCAGTTCTCTCCATAATTTTGCATACTCCTGGCAGAATCTGCAAGATGGTTATAATTTTTAAGAAAAATAAGCATCATATAAAACGCATTGTTTATGTAGCACAGCCTTGTAGCTATTTAATAACAGATATTTACATATTCCACACGACTAAATAATAACACAAATGATTCTGGTATTTTTTTTACATACCCTTAGTACTTAATATAGAGTGTTATTTAAACAAAAAATCCTAAACATCTTATAGATTCTGCAAGGGGCAAGTAAACTTATGAGGGCAAAACAGCCATGTATACTTGAGCAATACATCCATATTTTTGCTCTTATCAGGATTATGAATTATGGGAATGAAAACAAGTAATAATCTGACTCCCACTGAGTCATAACACCCCCTGAAATCCCAATTACTACCACACAAAAATCACACACCAACTTCCCTGAAACAGAAAAGAGTGAAGGTTTTATCCCTTGAAGGCTTTATCCCCATCTTTTTGCTCTTTTTTGGACAAAAACAGCATTAGGATTCAGGCAATGGATGTTCCTTATAGCAGCCTTTGCCAGCCACTTAATTTGCCGTTTATAGTTTCACCATGGCAGTAATTTAATCTGTAGCCCGCATAATATTTCTGCCAACGCCGATGTGCGTGTGGCGATGTGAGAGGATGTGTCGTGCAGATCCTTAAAGGGATAGTTCAGGCGAAAATGGAAATTTTGTCAGTTTTTACTTACTCGAATGTCATTTCAAACCTGTATGACTTCCATTCTCCTGTGGAACACAAAAAATGACAATTTGAAGTCTGCAGTCCATTTTTTTAGGACTGTAGCATTTAAGTTCAATCCAAGTCATGTGATAGATTTGTGTGAGAAACACATCCAAAATTGATGTTGTTATTCACAGATACACAGAACACTTGACTTTCTCTCCTTAGCATATTTATTAGAGAGAAGTAGTGATGTATGATGTGTGTTTAAATAATTATTTTAAGTTTAATTTTTTTCAATCAGTTCACACAACCAGTCTAAAAGTTCACAAATCACACTGACTGGTTGCAGCTCACTCAGATAATCAATAAATAATCTGTACACAAAGCTAATTAGGTTTACAACTCATATTGACCTCTTTTATGATGCTTTTGCATTCTTAATGAAACATGAAATCTTCAGTCCTTATTCATTGTAATTGCATGTGGGGGAGAAAGTATGGAAAACTGTCTTCACATTGTCTCTCCTTTTGTGTTCAACAGAAGAAAGTATGCAATTAAAAGATGAGAAACAATGACAGAATTTTTGGGTGAACTGTCTCTTTAAGAAATGTTTAAAAAGCATTTATGCTAGGGAGTTTATGGGTGTGTGTGGACATCCTAAACGGTCGGTGAACGTGCGCATTAATATTACTGATAAACATATTTTGTGGGAGAGAATGTGTCTTTTCGTGTGTCGGTGTGTGTTTGTGGTTGTTTTACCAGTTAGCCTCGTGGGATGAAGCAGCAGTATTCAGATCCTCTTATTTAGATGCAAGTCCTAGCGTGGTTGAACAGTGCTGGGAGATAGAGCGAGGTGGGTGGGAAATGGGGGGATTGGCTGTCCTTGTCTCCAGTCTCCTGCCCTCTGGGCTTTCCGAGACCTATCGAACCCTCTCTAAAGGCATAAACAGTAATAACAAAAAACCCTTTACAGCATTATCACAAAGTAATCACCCCTACTGTCTCTTTTTTAAAGAAACTATACTTTGAAACCAGGCCTGAAATGGCATCAGGCCACTTAATATTACTCACATCAGTGCAGTTTAATGAATCACGGGCATGGCATTAAACATTTCTTCATCAACATATATTGAGTTGCCCAGAGAGCTTTATCTTTATCTTTACAAATATTCCCAATGACCTTCAATGGTGTATTATTCTTTCCCAGGCAATAATTATTCACTCACAGGCCAACGAGAGTCAATTATGGACAGTAGATGTCATACTTACATGCTCATTTAATTTAATCGGACATGTTGCTGCATGATCTCAATCATTTAAAAAAAAAAGACAGTTATGCAACAATCCTTTTGAGCTGCAACCCAACTGATTGAAGCCTGTGAGAGCAAAGAGCCCCATTTTCCCACTTAGATATCCCGAAGTGCCGTGAGGTTCGCCCCTTAAATTGCCTGTTCCCAGAGGTCTCTTCAATTGTATACACCTTCACTAAACCCTCTTCCCTTGGTGCTAATGTCTAGATTTTTAAAAAAAAATACAACCTTTGAGAATTTCACTCTGCCTCTTGCCTCAATCTTGCAGACAAAAGCCCCCGAATTTCAACTCCTGCTAAACAGACAACAGACGGAAATGTTTGCCGCCAGAAAGCGAAGGTAAAACCACATAGCTGTCACAAAATGTATAAAAAAAAATCCATTGGAAGAGCACGAAAATGTCCTGTCCTAACCTATCAGTCACAACAAAATGGCTGCTTTTCAAGAGCTTCATGACAAATTTACAAGTCGGGTGGCTTAAGCCTGGAAGACCAAAGATCTCCAGCAGATCTAAGACTACATCTGAATAAGTGATTTAAGCAGTGCTCTCGCACTTTCAATCCCTTTGTCGATGTGCAGTGAGATCAGAGCCTCACTGTCTCCCCTCATCTCATCCGCCGACTTCATCTGTCCGCGCCACTCGAAGAAAAGCGTGTCTGAACTTCAGAGCTTAATGAACATGTCGGAATTCAATGAATTCTAATTTGCCTGTACTTTCGAAAGAGCTCGGGGAAAAAAAAGGGGAGGAAATTTATTAGAGAGAAAATTGAAAAGGGGGCCCTCTCTTGCTGCTTGATTTCCTGCACACGTTCCAAGAGGGGCTGAAAAGCAATTAGCTCCCCGGCTATGATAGTAAATGAGAGGTATGAATGCCCAGGATGGATAGCTTTCCAGGGAGGAAAATTCTGCAGTGGGAAGTATTATGTTAAACAGTCCATACCAAAAATCAAGGTGCTTGAGCAAACACTCTGTCAGACGTAATTCTCCCCAGAGCCCAATTTTTATCCATGTGTATTGATTATTTGAAAAGGATGAAATGAAACAAGATTTACAGAGAACATGCTTTATAGAGAAATGATAAACACATCAGTGGCGAGTATCCGTTGAACTTAGAAAAGAAATCCCTTCAATATCCCTGCGAGTGAAGGTGGTAAACGAGAGGTGTTTGCAGTCGCAACCTTTGCGAACCAATTTGTTTAGACAGTCCTTAGTGAAGTAGGTAAATTGCAGCGCTCTGACTGCTTTGCATTGTTGTGTCGAAAGGCACGCTCGCAAAGAGATGCTCTCTCTGCTAAACACTTAATTAGAAGCCGGGCTGCCGTGTGCTGCCCTGAGTCTGTCCAGCCTCTGGCTCTTCCCTGCCAATCAACAGGAAATGGACTGCACCTATATGTCAATCTTCGGGAAAGTCTCTTTGGTTGCGCAGCAAGAGCTCAGCTTGAGATCTGTCAGGTTCACAGTTGTAGAGACAATGATGCTAACCCAACATGCTAACCCAGCTCAGCTGCATAAGTGAGAATGGGGAGAGTTGTAACATGGGGTGAGTTGTAACACTGTCAGTTTAACCAACTAGAGCTAAGGTGGAGTAAAACCATCATATATGACCACCAGTCTCTCGGGATGATGGTAGAAGTGTAAAAATTTTAAATGTTAAAACACTTGGGGCCAGATTTACTAATAGCTTGCGCCAGCGGAAACCCTCTTTTGGCGTTAAAAAAATACTGTCGGGATTTACTAAAGACACGCGGTGAAAAATTACAGCTGAGAAGGCGTGAAAGGTGTGGCTGACCTTATTGCATATGCATTTGTAGGAGTTTCCCTTTCAGAGGCAAAAATTATGGGAGGAGAGTATTTAAATAAATCATACAAGGTGATTTACTAAGGTTTGCGCTAGTCAATTTACTGGTATTTGCAGCATTATTTAACAGCCCAAAAAAAAGCATAAACCAGACGCTAATTTGCGCTGCTCTTGGTAGATTGCATTGGTCATTATGGAAATGATCTGGCTGCATCTGTGTTCTTTAATTTGCGTGTCGTCAGTAGATCACGTGCAGAACTTTCCACTCCCATCTGCGCTTTTGTGGAATTGTGTTCTCGCGCTAATTTGCCCTGTTTAGTAAATCTGGCCCTCGGTCTCCTCTGGCAGATATACATGATATATCTGTATTAGCATGATGTTTATATACAAATGCATGCACATAGAAGGCTTACTTGAAATCCTTGACTATAGAAAAAAAAACTCATTAAAAAACAATACATAATACAATTAACTCTTAATTAAGCCTGTAGCATTGTGTGTACTTAATGAATAAATGATAAGACACACACACACACACATATATATATATGTATGAAGAGTTCAGATGCAAAAGCCTCTAAGTGTCATCTGACATTTTCTTCTAGAATGATCATTTTTATCAAGCTTGTATATTTAAGTTCAGTAAGTTCACTTAAATGTCAATGAAGATTACCTATTAAGTGAAATTACTGAACTTAAATATACAAGCTTGATAATAATGATCATTCTAGAAGAAAATTTTAGATGGCACTTTTGATATATATATATATATGTATACTGTATATAAAACCATGTGGTGACTCTTTTTGTTTTGTTTGCATTTGTCAACAATTGTAACAAAAGATATTGAAAAGTGTTCTGTTGGATCATCAAAAAAAGTATCATGATTTATGAACTGACCTCAATGAATGTAAACCATAATATGTGCTCCATTAAAATTTAATAAAACAAATTGCATCTTTAATTAGGCAAACTCAGATCATATACAGTACATATAACCACAGAAAATATTTAGCATTTTCCCTGCAGCTTTAAAGAGACCCTCAGATGTTTTCAAGTCATTAATTACTTCCAGGCACATGTAAATTATTTATGAGTGTTCTATTGCATATGCAAATTAGCTAAAGCTATACTCTCCAAAGCTTATATAATGCCCTGGGCGTTATGTCATAAGAACACACATACCTGCACTTACACAGGCTCACTGCCAACCCTTCTCCTTCTGGTGATTTATAGCACTTAAAGGAGGTGACAAGATGACGCTGAACTCTGCCATCATATATCTCCCCATCATACATGTTGGTCACATGAGAGGCCCAGCGCAGACGCCCCGTCATTACTTGAAGCCACTCGCCTCACTGACAGACAACTGACAACTCTTCAAGGAGAAACACAAAGAGGGGAATTCAAAAAAAAAAAAATTCAGTCACTAATAGCATTATTTACTGGCACACGCTGCCCACATTCACTAAAGTGGCACATCTTTTTAGTAAATCTTCACCAAGCATCACCTAACCAAACAAACATCGGGTCATTTTACTTTGCAGAACTTTATGGAGATCTGAACTTTTTTCAATAAAAGAGAGAGAGAGAGAGAGAGAGAGAGAGAGAGAGAGAGAGAGAGAGAGAGAGAGAGAGAGAGAGAGAGAGAGAGAGAGAGAGAGAGAGAGAGAGAGAGAGAGAGAGAGAGAGAGAGAGAAACAATAGAGGGAGCACTATGTGGTTATGCTGTTGCCTGGTGACTGACTCCATCCAGCTCTCATGGCTCATTGGCCATGTACAAGTATGGCTAAATTTTCCTGCAAAGAGAGAGGTGTCACGCTATTTGCATGAAGAGTGTGGCAGAAAAGCACACCCCCGTCCATCACAGTATGTGAGCACTGTGGAAAGGAATGAGAGTGGGTAGTGATGGAGTCATTTCTCTGAATCAGTTCTTTCATACAGTTTCCAGGAACCGGTTCAGAGGTTCATGATTTGGTCCCTTACATCCCAGTTTGACATATTACCTGTTTGAAATCATTGCACTAAAACCACATGTAGGTATACTGCTGTTTGTTATAGGCTTTTGTTATTAATTAGGGTGTTTAGTCTAATTTCATGTTCCCGAGTTCAGCTATGATTCAGGTCATAAACATACCTGAATAACAAGTAAAGTTATTCAGAACCTGAACATACAGTAATGCTGGGATAGGCTCCAGCATCCCTGCAACCTTAGAAATGGGATGGATACATAGAGAAAATAAACATAATTTTCTTTTGAAATTAGCAATACTCCAAATACCATTTACTCATCTCTGGGATGAAAAAGTCATTGGATGTTTGTAATAAAATTATATTGATTTAAAATTAAATATGTTTTGCATATTTGTCATACAATCAAGGCATATTTCCAGTATGCTGATTTAGTTTACATTCTACTTAAACATATTTTCCACCCCATAACCGATTCACACCAAATGACTCAAGAACTACTTGAACTGATTCAGACTAAAAATAGAAAATGGGTTTGACTTAAGTGTTAAAGGGGTCATATAATGCCATTTTTGTACAAGCTAATATGTTCCTTTAGGGTCTACATTAAAAGTTTGTAATATACTTTAATTAAAAATTCTCATTAGTATTGTAAGAAAACACTCATTTTACCTGGTCAAAAACAGCTCTGTTTTCAGCACGCCGTTTCAGTGCATGTGTCTTTAACCCCCTGGGGTCGGCTATCGCGCCGGCTCGTTTTTTTCCGTATGAGTGCAAAAAAAAAATAAAAAAAAAATATTAATTTTTATCTTATATGCTTGTGTTATACATCAATCGATCCTGTTTAGTGTGTATTTTTTTTGTGTGTGCTCATAATAAAAACAAAGTGTTGTGCTTTTTGCCAAATAAAGAAAAATAAACATGATTGCGAGTTCTGCCTACTCTCCGTCAGTGAAGTCAATTCTGAAACGCGTCCGAAAATGAACTGTAACTCAGCGAATACTCAGTCAAAAAGGCATACAAACACACAGGCATGAAGCTTGAATTCTCTTCTTTTAAATGAAGTAATTTTTATAAAAAACAAATATTCAGTTTATATAATATGTATGTAAAGAGAGAGATGTCAGTCGTTCTCATCTCAGCTAATTAAGTTTTAATGTGACTCCGCCTACGGAGACCGCGCTATTCAAACGCAAATGTGAGGCGATCCATACAAACCTGTGAAACGCCTACATCCGCTGGATAAGGCCGGTGAAATACTGGATGCGTGGCGTAAGCGTCTCAGCTGCGTGGCGTGTCCGTTTTTATTTCGGCTCCCATGTTAACAGTTTAGAGCTTGCACACTGCCTGTGTGAGACGCGCGTCTCAGGCGCGGCACGAGCCGTGTGGAAAACGCGTGCATTCTAGAAATAGAACCAACGCCTATTTTTCACGCGACACGCAAGCATCTTGGAAGCGTTTCCATGCAAAATTGAATAGGAAAATCTGGTTATTTGTCATTTTGACATGAATACATATTAATAAATGTCCTTTTGATGTTTAAAAGTGTCTAGGTTTTGACATAAATGCAAATATAAATGTAATTTTACAAAATATGATCGATTTTCAAATACTGCTGTATTGAATGAACAGCTTTTAGCAAACTCTATTGCTATACTGAGATGAGGAATATTGTATGTTTTGTCAAAAATAAAGTCATCAACTAACTAATGAATCCTTTACTTTGAAATACGTATGATAAAATGTATACTTTAGTTTTGAAAGACGTTGACTTGTTTTGAAAAGATTATAAAGTATGTATGTACATGCATTTATATATGTGTGTGTATATATGAAGAGTTCAGATGCAAAAGCCTCTGAATGCCATCTGAAATTTTCTCCTAGAATGATCATTTTTATGAAGCTTGTATATTTAAGTTAGCTATAGGTGACACACCTGAATGAATGGCTCATTAAGTATGCAGGGACGTAGTCTCACCAGGTGTGAACTACTAAATATGCATGATGCTGTTGGAGCGTTTACGCCCCATCCGCATATTGGCTTTCCAAACTAAAAGTGTTTCACAAAACTAAAATCAATGTATCATTTTATGTGAATGATTAGGCAGGATGATTTTCACATCATTTTGAAGAAAAAAATCTAGGCGAAAACATCCATTAGTCAAAAGTCTTATTGCCACATATTTAGTATGTTTTGTGGCCTTATTTCAGAAACTTTAATTAATAGTTTTTTCGATAACCATGCATAAACATTATTCTCTCAAAAATGAAAACATGTACATACATGTGGCTCACATATTATGGAAGTCCTGTTTGTGCTATATAGAGTGAATTTACACCTTTGCCATTGATATGTTTATAAGCAACTGAAAAAAGCACAAATGTCAGGGCATGTCAGAACATCTCAAGGACCCCAAAAACACCCCAGACCCCAGAGGGTTAAATGATAATGAGCTTTGCTCACCCCGCCACTCTGTTCTGTGAGGCGTTCTGAAACAACGCACGTGGACCGTTGCCCAGGGGCGTAGCCAGAATTTTATTTTTGGGGGGCCCATCTTAAAATGAGGGGGCAACTAATATATATATATATATATATATATATATATATATATACACGACACACGACAGCATCAAACTTCTGTCACGCTGACACTTTGACCCCAGGGGATCTTTTGAAAAACTTTCAATTGTTTTACTCAAAGTCAACGAAAACCGAGCAAGACCCAGCCATTTTACAGCTGATCGCCGTCAAAAAAGTTCAGGAGGTATTTCTTAGCGATGGTGATTTAATGTCGGCTATTTTTAGTCCAGTGCCTGTAAGTTATATAAGATTAGTATTGGCCAAGTTCAGAGGCTGTCATATGTGGATCAACTTACTTTGTTGTGTATTTTCAACAGTTAAAATATGAAAAATAACTTTTATATTGATTCAATGGATTAATTGCATTTTGGAAAAAAAAGTGTCATGAATTTAGCCTTTTGCATTTTGGGGGGAAACTAATCCTTTTTTATAATAAATATTTGAAAATCAAAATCTGGTTTTAAAATTTTTTTATGTTATTATAACCTAAATATGCTATGTGAAAGTTTGAAACAAAAAATAGTGGTTTTCATCTTTCCACTCTCTTGGTAAAGAAAACACATTATTACTCAAATTAATCATAATGGATTTATCGCGTTTTGAAACCAAACTCTTCATATACAACAGATATAGGCTATACAGGAAATGTGGTCATCTCTGGTTGTGAAGGCGGTTCATCAATTGCAAACAAGTCATTGCGCATTGTGCCGATCTGAGTCGAAGTCTCACCGCTATTCCTGTGATGAAATATGTGCGTTTCTGTCTCCTAGCCGCTTCACTCGCTGTCGTCTTGTAGTAAGCTGAAACAAACTCAGATGTAGATGGCTTATTTTCTCCTTCTCGCTCATCTTTTCGTGCGTAATATTGTACTTTGCACAACGCTGCCATTGTCACCGCATGAACTCTCACGCGAAGATGACAGCGTAGGTTACGCACAACACGTCAAATTAAGTTTGAAAACAGTCGCATTTTACCGCGCAGTATTTTGATTGGTCAATCTATCAATTAGACTAACACATCAACAATTTCTTATTTTTATTATTTTAAGCAATCAGAAATCTGAGGGGGCCGGACATGTAAATGAGGGGGCCTGGGTACGCCACTGCCGTTGCCTTGACAACAGTTGAGGTTATATTTTGGAACAATAATGGCAACGGGAGTTTCTGGGGATCGTCTTTGCAACCATACCAATTTGAACCTGATTCGGACTCTGAACAAGATGACGCCCCGAAGAAGTTCGACCATTACGGCTCAGACAGGACGTTTAACGTAATGTCATTTTGATCTATTTTTGTATGTACTGGCACGGTAGAATAGTGAGATACAAACGTTATGTGTTTAGCTTTACTTATGTATAGGTTAGTTCGTTGACAGATTGATGCTGAAAAACTATTTTTGTAAATGTTAGGCTTCTCAATGATGCGTATTGCGTAACGTTATCTCTGTGTACACAGTTTTTATAACATTACGAAACGCGTTGTTCATTATTATACAGTATAGGATTATGAGTTGTTTTGAGAATGTCGTTACATAGAAAACATGCCATAATGTACCCTACGATGCAGTAATGAGTGTAAACATTAACTTAAGCCACATTCATCATAAAGTGCAAGCGATTTGCAAAGATTAATATTACAGGTTAATAAAACGTTATTCTTACTTCTTCTGGAATTGCAGCAGGCACACGAATAGTTGGTACAGATTCGTTTTTTCAGTAGCAGCCTCTTAGCAAACCCAGCTCTATACTGACACTCGTTTAAAAAGCAGTCTGGTGAGAAATGATTAGCGCAAACATAATGGCATTTAGATTGATCGTTGGGAATATTTCCTTCAAAAACAAAACTCAGCCACTGCGTCTTCAGCGGGTCGGATTTCGGAACAGTAAAATGACTGCTGTGTTCCTTATTACATCTAAGAACTGAACACCACAATCGCTTAGACGCCATTCTGCTCCAGCATATCAACAATGGCGGACTACTATGACGACAGCTGTCACAGCTTGCTCAGGGCGGGTCTTGTGTTGAAACACGGCTGTCAATCACAATCGCGGGAGGGGCGTTGGATATTATGACGTCACAATATCGAACGGCTTGATTTCAGAGAGGGTCAAACATATAAGGAGATTAAAACAAAACCACTGGATGGATTTTTATCATGATAGGATGGTTGTGTACAGGCACTGCCAACAGACATTTCAGTGCAATCAACTTGTAAAAGTGCATGTACCATTATATGACCCCTTTAAGATCAGCATTGTGAATCCGTCATTGAAAATGTCCGACTCTACAATATGTTGAAAGAATATGTTGAATAACAAGGAGCAGAGACTTTTTTCCTGGTCCACCACATGAGAGGGTAAATGTAAAAAAAAAAAAAATTATATAAAATATATACCATGAAGATTTCCTGTCAATAAAATCTAAAGGTGTCATTTTCCTCACAGACTGTATAGTCTATTCAAAATTCCATCATCCCCACAACTGTATTAAAAATTGAGCAAATATGATTTCACTCAATACGTTTCATGCACAGACATACATCTTAAATTTATAGTGGAACAGTGGCGCGTGAATTCTGAACACAGAGTGGTAGAAATCCAGAGTGAAATTGGAGCAGAGTAATACCAGAATGCTTTTTGCAACAAATGCTACCCTCACACACTACAATCCTTTAAAATACCGTGTTTATCTTAAGCTAATTTCTGAACCGTCCACAGCATTGAGGTTATTTGTATTCATGCAAGCTGTGGCGGTTTAAAAGTAAACTCTATTAACCCAGCTTAAAGACCATTCAGTAGAGCTCAGATGTACAGAGGGGACTCTTAGGCAAACTCAGTGTGGCAAATTAACAGCAACACACACACACACACAAATGTTTGTAGTTGGCATTATATTTAGAGGTAACACTCAACACTTCAGTCTTATTACAATTCCCCATGCGTTGGGAAAATAGGCTCCACTACAAAATGCAGAGCTCCATAATGAACTTCAGACAAAATGAGTGAATCATTTATGAGAGGTAAGGAAAACATAATGGGTAAATAGATTAACTCAACTCTCCTACGCAAACAAATAAACAAATGAACCCCCACCAACAACAACAAAGCTCTTTAAATGGCGGCTTATTTGAGTAGAAGTGAAGGGAATGTTTGGCGTGTTTGTGTACAAGTGGAGCCAAGCCTGGTAAGAGACAGTAAAAGTAGCTAATTACCAGTTTTGAAAGATTTACGAGCTATTACAGAGCAGCCTCACCGTTTGTGCATTTGTAGATTTCTTTATTTATTAAAAGGGGGAAATTAAGTGATTAAAAACAAAGGTAATGAAGGCTTTTGTGGCTCTCAGCATGAGCCAAACAGGGTGGTTAAACTCAGTGGATAAATGGTGCCGTTGGAAGAGAGCTCAAACCTCTCTCTCGATCTCTCATGTGTGTGTGTGTGGTGAGGGTGCTTAACGTTGGCCCGAACTTTGGACTCTACAGGGCCATTTATTTCCTTTGGCATTCAACAAATCACCACTTTAAATCTCAACTGTCATAATGCCATTTACTCAAAATGGGACCGCAACAACACGTAATTCAATCTGACCCCCATGTTCAATTCAATAAAGAACAAGTGTTTAGATGCACAGCTGCTCTTTACTATTACTGTAGGGAACCGTGGTGGTGAGAATAGAAAGTTCTCTTTTCTCACTGGATGGACTGGAATCCTCTTGCATTGGTGCCATGCAGGAGTATAACGCACTTGTTTTGTTTGAGGGGGTAGAAGGTGCTGTACTTGCTGACTTGGGATGCTAGGAAACATAAGAATGAAAAAAAAAGTGCAGAAATAACATTTGCAAAATAGTATTTGGTTGGTTGCCTAGATGACTAGTCAGCAAAAAGTACGTCTTAAGGAAGCCCTGTATAGTGTGACTGATTTTGAGTTCACCTGACCCAGATTGGACGTATTTCTTAGGGACAATTTACACAAGATGTATTCTGGCAAAAACAGCAATATGGACTGCAATGGACTCAAACAGAATGCAGGGGTCTTATGAAATGTTTTAAAAAGTTGTTACATGTTATATATTTAATCTGATGTGCTTAAACCTTAAAGATGCAAAAAATCTGTTCAAATATCTCAGTTTGAATGGGCACAATGCTTCTGTTGCTTGAGCTGTGCCGCGGATGGGTTGGCCCCCATCACAATGATCCAGAGGGAGGGTGCCAAGAAGTGAGCAGTGACAAAAGACTATGTAAGGAGGAAAACGAGATGGATAGAGGACTGCAGTAATGGGGAACTACAGGGGCTGGCAGAGACAGGTAGAAGAGACTAAAAGTAAATAGGAAGGAGAGCCAGGGATAGAGAGAAAGATAGAGGAGTAGGAGGATAAATGGATGGCAAGCAGAAGAGAATGAAAAGACGTCAGTTCAGGGAAAATTAATGGCTGGCAGAATGCTTACAGGTGAATTTAAAGAGGGATTAGTTGGTGTGTACACATAGGAGAGAGATGTACTCTGTTCCAAAACCTAGTGAGCTGCCTCCGCAGGCTGCATATTAAGGCATCATAAGCATACTCGAGTTGTGAAGAGTGTTTCAAACTGGTTCTAAATGTAACTAATACAATACTGAAATCTATAGAAAGTTGAACACCTGTCATTCTTTTCATGTGGAATACTATTTATTTGTATGATGTGTTGAGTTGCAGAGCATCCCAAACCCAGTAACTTCTGAGGTTCTGTTTTAGTTATGATGCTGCCCTTGAAGGAAACTGTCTATGTTGGCAGTAAGACTCTCTAAGAAATAAGTTGAAAGAAGTTGGTCAAGGTCTGGCATGAAGAAATGGGGAATGAGGAAGAACGAAAGGGAGAGGCATGTCCTAACTCAGTCTGGCTCTCCTGGGGAAGGTCTTAAATTACACTCGGATGTGGACAGCTTGTCAATTGCGAGGCCAGGGCCCTGGCTCCAGAGAAACGCTGCATACCCTTCATTAGGTTGCAATATCAGTGGCCGTCTCTAAATCTCAAGACCCTTTATTTATTTATTTATTTATATACACACTTATTTATGTATTAACCTTTCACCTCTTCTTCTTGGCTTGCGATGTGGGCTAGATCCCCCAGGCTTCCTCTTGAATAAGAGATAGCAACAAACCTTGCACTATACTGACCAATAGGGTGTAAGAGTATAGCAGTCACTATGGTTGCAGCTTATCAGACTCTTAATTGCTCATGTGTGTCAACATATTGAGCAGAATACATTAAATTTTACCAGTGCTTTGTGTTCAGTACATTCACTATGGCTCTGTTCCAAAACCTAGTGTGTTTATCCTTCCTTGACAACTTTGGTTGTGTGCTTAAACTTGAACTTGAGAAAAGAGTGTCCAAATTTTGACATTCAATAATGCAGATGAGAGGAGATAAGTTTCAATGGGGCAAATAAAAGAAGATCATTTTAGTGCATTGCTAGCCCTTCTTCAAACAAGACGACTCAAAGTAGCAGTCTCCCTGCAGGTATACATCTCTAGTTGTTCAATAATTTAGCCACAAAAAAAAGTCTTATTTCACAGACCACTACAGCTTAGCCCAATTTGAGTGCTAGTGTTTTTGAAGGCAGACAAAAGTCTTGGAAGCCCAAGGTTGTGATGATGCAGTTATATATTCAGACACATTAGCAACAGTGACAACCAAGCAAAAACAAGTATGAACTGTTAATCCCTGAGTGTTAGAGCAGGAATAACCCATGTGTGATGTCAATTTTAGGCTATGGAGGCATTTCTGCTTGATCTAGCCCCTAACAGCAATAATTGTCATTTACATTTGATTTCACAAGGCAAGATATATGCTTAGTGCTAACACAAACCAATGGCTAGAAACTCTCCTCCTAACCTCAGGCTAGACTCTGCATTCAATGATTTATTGAAGGACAGTTAATTAGCCTCCTGCACTGAGATGTCTGCAGGCGCTGTCGAGTGGCTGCCCGTCACATACATCAGTACTGATGCCTGTCAATCACAGAGCTGGCGGCTGAGCCCCTAAAGCCCGTAAAGCTCCTGCTGGGCCCACGCCAGCATGACCAGTTTTAAATGAGAGGAGAAGCTGCATTAGACTGGACTGAGCTGTTCCACAACTCTGTGATATGAAATCATGAAATAAGTCAGAGTCACACTCAGTTCTCCTTCGTTTCACTTATTTTCTGGGCTCCCACTCCTGATGTTACCACCCAACTGTACCGAATGTCCATCTCCCACTGAGATGAGTTATGTGAAATTCCCTGCTGGCATGAGCCAAGCCGCCCCATCACACATTCGATGCACCGTAAAGGACACCAAAAGTCCATTCCCACGTAGAGAGTTGAAGTTGAAGACTGCAAAAGTACATCAATGAATTAAGTCCTTAAGAAGTTCATTTAGAAGGGTTCAACTGTGCAAGGGACAATCATTCTTAAATTATTAGTTGACCCTCCAAAAAAAGACAACAAAAAACAACAACATAATTTAGTCATCATTTACTGACAATCATAACCTGTGCAATTAACTGTAATACAGAAAGATACATCTGGAATTAAGTCCTGGTCAGTCTTTTCACAATAAATTGGCACAATAGTTTTCAAACTTCAAAATGGATGTAAAAGATTTACAAATTAATAAAAGACAACCTTTCTTAGATAAAAACATGCAAACATAGGGCAATTTTCAGGAAAATAACAGGGTAAGTAAAACTTAGAAGAAAGAATATGTTGCTCTGAATCTCAACAGGCTTGGTGAGAGGAGCTGAAAGGTAAAGTACCAGGAGAGTCAATACCCCAAGCCTCATATCTGTTCTCCATATTTCTGAGCACCCTTACTCAACAAGAGAGGCTTTGAGCCTTTTCCCCCTCCAGTCAAACCGAATGAGCTGAGGAAAAATCGCTCAGCTTGAGTGGTGGTGTTGGGGCTAACCCCTCCAGGCACTGCAGCAGGTGATAGGATGAAGAAGGGAGGAAAGAAAATAGAAAAACAAATAGTGAAAAAAGAAAATGTGTGTTGAGGTAAACTGATCAAATGGTAAAAAAAAAAAGTAAAATAAATGTGATCATGAATAATTCAAATAAATAAGCTTTAATAAATAAATAAACTATTAAAATAAATAAATGAAATATTTTACTTATCATGAATAGGTAAAATAAATAAACTCTGATCATGTGACAAAAAAAAAACTGTTTGGTTGTATTAGTGTTATTTGGCAGGCGATACATTGCAAAATCATATTCGGATTGTTAGGCACTAAAAGACCTAGCCTCTTAACCACTCAGTTGGATTTTCAATTTAAAACCTTTTCATTTGACTCATCTTAACTTACATGGACTCCTTAGGTAAAGACTGTCACATGTCATTTGTCTCATTGAAACTTTAATATATTCCTTAGGTAAAGACTGCCATATGAAATTACTGAGGTTGCTCCATCAATGAAGTAATTTCCACAGTGATTTGGTTATCTGGAGTGGATTTGTTGGAGACTGCTTTATTTTGACAAGGATGTTAATGCAGCAGAAATGTATTTATAACTCAGAGAAGGCGTGAGGATGAAGAGTGTGTGTGTGTGTGTGTGTGTGTGTGTGTGTGAGGGAATACAGGAAAGAGATTTATCGGGAGGCTCGTTAGACAAGCATCAGATTTCAGCCCTGTCAAAAGAGGTTACAGTACACCTCCACAGAACTTTGTGCCCTGGGTCTTCAACTCGACTCACATCTTTGTAATGGGATTCAGCGGTCATTACGTCTGCTCGATGAGTCATTCTGCTAGACTTTATGATTCCTGGGTGGTTCTATTTTCCAGTGTGCTGCTGTTGTTATTATTGCAAGCACTGCTTCTAATATTGACATTTCCTTTCATACTTACAATTTGAAAATAAAAATGAAGTAGAACCCCTCCCTCTGTAGATCGATACCAAAATGAAGCTATGAAACACTGGAGAATATCCCAAAACTCTTAACCTCTCTAAAGGGTTCCTCTTGTCAGATTTGACCTTGCTGCATGCTAGATGGTGGGGCTTTATTTCTTTGCCTTCCCACTATTCAGCGGCTCATTATTTATCATCCCCATTGTGAATTAGCTTCCTACGACTAGCCCTGAACGTCCGGACCATCATAAAGGAGACTGCTGTGCCATTTCAGGACTCTTCCGAATCACCTACAGTGCATTAGCAAACCCACAAGGGAAGCACCTGCTGGTCCCACAACTCCATATGTGTCTAGACACTGCAGCCCGTCGATCAAATGAGTCTGTGGGTATAAAATAAAACTACAGAAGATTCCACTTTCACTTTAACCGCATTTGTGGATTTACACAGTTGTGAAATCAGTATGTGGCAACTACAGGAAGTAGTGTGCACACAAGGATAAGGCTATGGGAGTAAAGTTATCTGTGACATAATGTACTTATTTGCCTTCTTCGGCACATCTCAGCATGTCATCTCAATGTCGCCAATTTCGCTGCTCACCCACTGCTTGGTAATTACACCACCCATCAAGACTAAGCCAAACTCTGGAATACAAATGCACAGTCTTGCAAAAACAGCTAAACAGGGTAACACAGTCAAAATCATCTGCTGTTCAAGACTTATTGTGTCTCTCATAAGTATCTCCATGTTATCTTCAGGGGAAAGCATAAGCTTTCTCAAACTATCCGGCCATCAGTGGAATTGGAACCACAGACTATTCAAAAGCCGGACACTGCTACAAAGCCCCTCCTAAACCTAAATGGCAATGGAAATTGGAGCCATCATCTCTTCTCTGACTGCACATATGGTCCTGCCTGCTGGAGATGCCAAGCCCTCATGGGACTTAACAGCTAGAAAAAAAAAAAAAATCTCCGCTTTCAGAATTCAGAACCATTTTTTGAAGTGGACTGTATTATATTCAGGGTCCAATGACCAAGCTGTATACCAATTGTCTCAAAATGTCTTGTGTTTCCGCTTATAGACACTCGCGTATATGAGACAGAGAGTTTGGGCTTCCACTGTCTCAGTCTTATTTGTTCTCCAGCAAATAGGCTCCAAATAAAGGGCTTGTCTCGATCTCTCTTGCTCAGTGGAGGGGAGCCATTGATAGGCACAGGAGCAGATGGGGATTGACAGAACTCCTAGGCAGAGAGCTAATTGAAGGAGACTGGGGAGGACTTTGACGGCAGTCAAATGCCAGCAATGATGGGGAAATCAATGAAAGCTTCAAATGTACCACTTACAACAGAATTCAAGGAACTCTTTGCTAATTTTCATGTAAGTGCAAATGATTTCGTTTTTCTAGTTATGGCCCCAGAGGGGAAAAAAAAAAAACAGACAGCTTCTCTGACAGTTTCCTAATAGTTTCTTATATTTAGAAATACGTAGCAGCAGACTATGTGAGGGGGATTGGACCAAAAGCAATTTCCCCCTTAACACTTAAAGCATTCTGTAATCACTCCACTCCACTACACTTCACTCCAGGTTTTTCATTTCCCACTTTTCACTCTCTTTCCATTCACTAGTGAGAGAAAGCCTTCTCCAATTTCACTCAATAGTGAAACGTTATTTCAGTGTTATTTTTCAAACGTTATATTTTTTTTATTTTTAACACTTTACAATAAGGTTTAATGTTAAGCATCATGAACTAACAATTAAGAACATTTGTTATAGTTAATAATAAATAAAGGGATTAAAGTTCTCCATCGCTAATATGAAAAATAAATGACTGTGTGAAAAAAGTGGTTAGGTCTGCAGACACTTTGGATGAGCAAGTGTGACAGTGCCACTATGACCTTGAGCCACAACGATATCCACCTATATATAATCCCATATATCAGTACACCACATAATTTGCAATATGTAAGTGAGTCACTCTCAATAAGAGTTATAGGGCAAACAAGTGGCTATCGTCACAGGCGATTGATGTGTTGCATGACTCACCAACATAGCCAGCCATTTAATTTTACAGATGGCATGAGACAGACGACAAAGTGGAGCACCTTCAGATCTAAAGTGGGAGAGGATGGCGCAGGCTGAAATTCCCAGCAATCAGATTCTTCAGGTTGAGTGACAGAGTCGAGCAAACTCAATCTGTGATTCATATTTCCTTCTGCTTATTACCATGGACCCCAGGCTTGTGCACAATTCAGAATTGAATTGAGAATGACTCCTTAGAATTGCAATTCAATAAACATTCAAAGAAATTCATATACATATTTTAAGTGAAGTGTTTAACAATGAAGCTTTACAGTATATGTCAGATATGATTGCATTATAAATGATATTAGTTTGAACTACTTGTACAGATTACATTAAAAGGATATGTTTTCCCACAGCAATGAATGTTAAAAGCAATGTTAAAAACAAAACTAATTAAACAACATTAAGGGGGTAATTTATTTCAAGAATTTGATCAATATCTATTTTAGAACAAAATGTAAGCAGGAGTAAATAGTTACGTGAAATGAAATTTCTGTTATTAAATTACAAAATTAATGTAATTGTATTTAGTTCTATTACTGGAGTAAAATGTTTAATTCAATTAGTTACTAATCAACTTAAAACGAAATTGCTTTGCATTGATAAAGTTATCCAAATAAAGTAATCCAAACCACATTTATAATGGGTAACTAATAACAGTAAGCAATAACATTTCCAGAGTAATCTTCCTAACACTGAATGCATGCGAGACTCAACACATTCTTTCTGTTGTGTTACTGTGTGGAATTTCTTTGAATTGCCATGAATTTAATTCCACTTCCTGTCATTCCAATTCAAATTCAATTCAACGTCCTGTGGGGCGGAGTAAATTCAATTCAAATTCCAATTCATGAATTGAATGGAGGCCAATTCTCAAATTCTGAATTTTGCACAGAAGGGGCCTGATGGACCCACCATGTGAAAACACTCTTGCAAAGGACCCTCCTTAAAAAAAAATAAACAGATAGACATCTTTAACTTGTGTTGTGTCTTTCACTGCACAACAGAGACGCTTAAAAGCAGAAACATTTAAAATAAGCCTGAGGCTCATTAAAGACAGATGCTCAAGGGACTGTGATGAAAAATGATTTATATTCTTGTGAAATAAAATACTAATAAAACATTTGGCAATGAAACGCTTGGGGGCATCTGCAACTTTGATTGTTGGGAGATTGTGCCTTTGGTTGTAAATGAACAAATTCAGCATTCATGGGGAGGTGAAGTGCTGATTATGACTTGATTATCCCTCAGGCTTTTTGATGTCAGATAAGTTGCTAAGCCATTTATAGCCGCCACTTGATTTCAGGCAGATATAAGGCATCTCAACTGTAAATGAAATAAATAAAATTACAAAGATGCACAAGAGACACACAGGGCACAAAACCAAATTGATGAAAATGCATAGGCTTGTAGAAAGAAAGTTGCCTAGACAAAATTGGCCATGGTTGTGTGTTTGTGTTGCCACAGCTAGCAGAACCAACACTACTGTTTTGAAAACATTCAGCCTACATAGTGAAGCGTTTAGTTATTTCTGCGTTCTCGTCTATTTATATTGCTCTAATTAATCTCTACTATCTTTAGTACAACTTGATCCCACACACCTAGAGTTACACAGCTCCTAGCTTTTAATGCTTTATTAACTGGCATTAAATACTCTCTAAATCAGTTTGTTCTAACATTTTGAAGATATTTGGCTTTTCTATTGTACCAAAGATAGTAAAGTGTCCATCGTATGCACACTTCAGAATCTAGCCAGAAGTAATACGTCATCAGGGTACTTTTTGCCTACTCTTTTATGAGTACTGTGAATTCGGACATACTTATTTTGTTACATACTGTAGGGAAGTATGCGATTTCGTACGCATCTTTGGTCTTGCTGTCCAAGGCCACTCCCACTAGTCTGCTAAGAATACGATTACCTTGTCAAAAACAGTCTACTTGCTTGAGTAGGAAATACTTCTTAGACAACTTTTAGTCATAATGGTATCAACTTGTATTGTCCCCGGGTGCAAGAACATAAAGAATAAATGTTACTTTAGGGTGTCCAGTGAAGGATCCAGCGCATTGTAGGCAGTGGCTAAAGGCTGCAAAGAATCGTAAATACCAAGAGAATGGCGCAACCGAAAATATGAAAAACATCTGTGTTTGTAGTCAACATTTCAAATTAGATGACCATGAACACAGTGTTTTCATGAAATCCCAAAAGTACAAGATCAAAGCTGTCAAAAGTCTGCAGCATTTTTTTGTCATCTGGAGGACTTAAAGGTGCATTAAGCAACTTTTCATGTTAAAAATACCCGTTTTTCTAACCCATACATGCTTAAACAATTGCCTGATGGGCTGAATGAGCCCTTCTATGATCTCTGCGGTTGCCTCTATAATCCTGTACAGTAAAATAAATAAGAGGGATTCGGGACGGAATCGACTGGGCGTGACGTCATGCGCGTTCACGCTCACCTGGCTATGTCTGGCAGGTTTGTGTATTCGCCTCCATTATACGCATCAGCGAAGACAACTCAAGCGACTTTGGCAAAAGTAGAAGATGGATTCAAAGAGACCGGCTTCTAGTTCATCCCACACCCCAACGCAAACTCCACGTAACCGCGTGCACAACTCTGGTTGCAGTTTCGCATGTCGCCAGAAGGGGGCATAGTTCTGCAAAAACTCAGAGACTTGCGCAATGCACCTTTAAGCTGACAAATAAATGTGAATTTCTCGGCCCAGGACACTCAGAAAATGAGTAAACATTTTTAATTTACATATACTATGAACATTGTAACAATACAAAGCGGGTTGAAAATCGGCAGTTACTCTTTGACCTACACATCCCGCTTTTTCAGACGCCAAAAGTGAACATACACAAGACATAAACCTCACAAAATAGGACTCCTTCACAAAAACAACTGCATCACAAATTTTACATAAGCACAAGCTAGTGTTGCCTCTTTTTTCCTCCTCTCAAAAAACTCCTCACTCAGAGAGTAAGGCAGATTAGTGGGTGGTTTGGGTAGCATCTGACTTATCTGACACAGCCAGAGATAGCCTGGAGGGTGCCATGCTAAAGAGGCATATCCAAAAATTTGGAGCTTGAATCAAGCAATACAGTAGGAGTTGATAGTACCTTCCCTTTAAACTAAAACAAAGCTTACCTACTCAAGAAGAAAACACCCCAGCACAGGTCTTGTTTGAAAACAGTACTGAGCGTAAACAACGATGATTATGTACAAAGAAGTGCAATATGAAAATCAAACAGAGAGCATCTTGCATGTGTAATCCCCATGAGTAAACATAGAGATCTTGGGAGCTAGCATACAAGGGAACAGTACCTCTATGATAGAGGAGAAGTATGTTAGAATTACAGATGGAAAGTAGGGGGCTCTTGAGGATGTGAGGGGCATTGGCAAAGTAAATCATAAGTGGATCATTCCAGTTGGGACGGTCGCAAGGCGCCGGTGTTGAAGCGAGTGTTTACCACTGCAGCCCCTCGATGGAGGTATTAAGGAGCCCCACTTTAAAAAATAGGCCATCTGTAAAGCGCCAACCAGTACACTAGAAAAAGAGCCAGAGCAGATCGCCAGATTCGCCACACAATCTAAAAATTACAGCAAGAGATACAGCAAAAATAATTGCACCCTGCACGAAAACGCTAAAGGGGGTTACAGAAAGGCTCAATTATAAGTGCATCGGTCCTCGGTCCATGACTGCTGTGGTACCCTTGAGCAAGGCACTTAACCACTATAAGCTCCAGGTGTGCTGCAATATAGATTAATTTATGTTGTGACGCACTGGTTATGTCCGAAAGCAAAGGTAGATCAATCAAAGTGTTAACATTTTATAAGAAGGTTACTAGTTTTAGACAGGGTCAGGACTAATCAGAACTGACCAGATTTAGGTATATTAGAAGACAGGTTGTAAGGTGAAATATTGAATCTGGACACGCCATGGTGCCTTTCTCAAGTTATTGAATATAAGAAGAGTTCAGGAAAAAAGTGCAATGTTTTGGATGAATTACACCTGAAATAACCTCAGTTAAATTAACCTAATTTTATTTAGCAATACACTGACTGAAGCTCAATATTTATAGACATCCTCCTAAATATAATATAGATGTTAAAAGCTAAACCTGCTGAAGATAATAATGGCTTAGAGAACTGCAGCTAATGAAAATCTGGGGCCAAAGAATTACAGGTGCCAGCAAAATTGCATATCAGCTTGGCACTATACTTCGAATAGTTCACAATGAGACCCGTGAGACCTTCAAGACACTGAGCCCCAGTCACAGGGAATAGTCATTACCTGCAAAACCACACTTGGTTATCTCACCATTCTGACAGGAGGCAGGCTGTAGTCCCAGGGCTCAGTTAAGTGCATGCTCCCAACAGGCCTTGGCGGCAGACAAGACATTGCAGACATTGAAATGATGCATGAAGGATTATATGGCCGCCAAACAACACTTCCAGTGATGGGTTAGACATGTCATCCTCCCACTCTGTCCAGGGACAATGTTTTTCGACCTCATTGCCATTGAGATTGCTCTCTGAGCACTTCTCTTGACACGAAGCCGCCCTAGTTTTGCTCAGAATAAGCGTTCCACATGAGCTTGCTCTCTTGTGAGTATCATTCCTAAGATAAGTAAATCATACATGATGAACCCCAAACGCCAATTAAAATGAAGATTGTCAAGAGTGCCTGGTATAATCTATAGTTGAACGTGTTATCGTTTTTGCTGATTAATTAGTGGTGATAGCAGCTTATGTATTAATCAAATATTGGTAAAAAATGCTGTTAGGATATTTCTCTGACAGCATACATTGCATATACTTGTAGTAAATAAGAAAAACCTATATATCTATATTAGTGAAACAATATAGGCAAAATCAATACATAACATTTTTAACTACATCAAATATAGATATAAACATTGATGACTATGGAGTTCATTTTAACCATGAGTTTGATGGTGTCCCTAGAACATTTAAAATATTACCATATTACCAGAGATTTATAATGGGCACTACTATTCTGAATCTACTGTTAATGCATTGTTGTTCATATTTGCTATATGACAATATTTACTTGGTGTTAATATTGTAATGTGTTATAGAAGACTGAATGTGTGTATATTTTGTTTTGCTTATCTGTTAACCACCGAGGACCAATTTCAAAATATTCTCTGGTGTATTTTGTATGTATATTTTTTGTTTGAAGTTAAAAGCCCATATTAAGCGCATTAAGCTTTTTATTCTCTAACTTAGTTGTCAGCATTGGCAACATCCAATATATTCTAGGATGGAATTCTTGTAAAAACTGAATTCTGGCAATTATACCCACTTGACAAGCTGTCTGTCAAAAAAATTTCTAACCATTGGGAAATAAATTTCTGAGACACAACTTAAAAGGTCATTTCCCACATCACCTCTCCTTCCACAATGAAGGCTCTATCGTACTCGTTTCATTTCCTCAACCTTCCTTAATCTGCCCTCTCCAAAGATGAAAAAGAAGTCATGACAAAAGAGCCAAAGAGAAATGTGGCGACTGGCATTGTCGTGAGGAAGGTGAGATGACCTTGATACGCAAATAGACCATCTTTAAAAGAGAGAGAATATATATATATATATATATATATATATATATATATATATCATGCAGTGGGCCATTGGCAGGAATGTAGATGGGTTCTGCTTCATTTAATTATCATCATCTATTAGAAATTATTTTTCAAATTTCCCATTGATGGTAGACTAAGGCCTTGTCCGCACTAATATGTTTTCGTTTTAGTGTGGACTGTCAAAACGGAGGTATTTAAAAAACGATGACGCAAGTTTAGTCATGTGACGCATTTTGTACCATTTTGGACGCTTTTGTGAGGTTTTCATGCGCAGTAAAGTGAATTTAGTGTTTTCTGTTTTCTGCCTGAAAATGCTAGCGTGGACGGAGAGCGTTTTTAAACGAAAACGCCGTTTTCAAATGTATCCGGATTAATGTAGACGTACCCTAAACGTTTTAAAGGAGGTTCTAGCTTTGTTCATCAGAAGAAGTCATGCAGGTTTGGAATGACATGAAAGTGACTAGAAGATGACAAGATTTAAATTTGTGTGTGTTCAATCCATTCAAGCACAATGGACCTCTTCCTGAAAAAGGAATAAACAGCCGTTGAAGCTGACAACACCCTTTCTTTACAAACGTATGTGCTGTGTGGAGTCTTGACATTTGAGGTTCTGCTAATTCTACCCTTGCGTTGCTGCACTATAATCATAATCAGCGGTATTCTTCTGCTCAAAACTGAGCCTCTGAACGAGAAACATGCTCTAGCCCACCATGTGCCGTGTACTTGAGAGGTAAGAGCTTCATGTGTGCCCACTGGGCCAAATGCCTGCTCAAGCCATGACATGATCCTAATCGACATGAGCACACGGGAGGGCTCAAGCCCAGGGCCGTGGGCCAGACACTGAACACAATGACCAGCTCTCCCATTCCGGCGTCTCCGAGCGCTTTACAAACAATGCCCGGTCAGGAAAACAAGCCCTCGATATCAGTCCACAGCTGTGCTTTTGTCTCTCTCTCCATCCGTCAGAGACGCACCACGCAGGCTTAGACACCTACGCCGTTGCCTCTGCTGCCCTCTGTGACGGAGAGAGCTTGTTTATCACACCGAAGCATATTGCCGATGTCC
Source organism: Scardinius erythrophthalmus (assembly GCF_964197995.2). Taxonomy (NCBI): domain Eukaryota; kingdom Metazoa; phylum Chordata; class Actinopteri; order Cypriniformes; family Leuciscidae; genus Scardinius; species Scardinius erythrophthalmus. The sequence continues at coordinate 11,937,444 of NC_138243.1, forward strand.
TCGCAAGGCGAAGAGAGAAAGAGAGAGACTGGAAGATAGAGAGACAGACACAAGAAAAGGGAACGAAAGAACAGAACAAATAGTGGCTGTGAAAAAGATGAATAGAGAAAGAGCAGCAAATAAAGCGAGAGAGAAAGGACACAGTAAAAACTGCTGAGATAGAGAGCGAGAGAGAGAGAGAAATGGAGTGAACACATTGGAAAGCACATAATGGAGGGGACAGAGGCTAATTAAAGAAGGCCGGATTAATTAGGCTTTCAGTCTGCCTGCCTCTCATTCTCCCACTGTGTTTCCTGCCAGCACCACCCTCCATCCTCTCATAAAACACGCCACATTGTTGTTGGACGGACTTTTAGGGCTCTGGTCTTTGGAATGTACATAAGTCTGTAATGTACAGTGGGAGAGTAACTTGGTTACCTTTGGGGGCAAATACAAGGTAAGGCTGGGCGGTATGATGGTATATATAATGTGTGATGGGAGAAATGTGTAAAACATGCTATACCACTTATACCACAAAATTATCCCACAACGTAATTAAAAAATCTGACATCAAGCGTAAAATTATAGCCTGAGGCAGCAAGTTTTATCGCTCCGTGAGGTAGTTAGTGATTCCAGCCCAAGCATCCAACAATTTCCCCACAAAAAATTAAAAATTAAAATAGAAATGCAGAGATATTAAAGTTCTTTCTGATACTGACAAGCTGAAGCTGATCATTGTTTTAACTGATAAATTACCAATTTTGAAAATGTTGCATTATTTTGAAAAAATAAGACAGTAACAAAGAAAATCAGTCATTTAAAGTTCAGAACAGAATGAAAATGGATATTCATTTTGAGATTTGCTAAAAATAGCATTTTAACTCAAAGAACTCTATATGTAAAAATAATGAGCATATACAATTAAAATGTCCAATTTTATTTGATACATACATTAAAGAAGAACTCCGGTCAATTTTAACATTGAGCTCATTTTTTTGTAAATTTGGAGTGCTGTCAGTACAGAGAACAACGACAAAAATCGGTGTTGCCTACACCGTGTTATCCTCTTTTTAAAATTTGCACCCTGTTGACTTCAATGGGGCAAGTTTTAAACCTGCTTTTAGCCTCTTAACATCCTTGATGTGTCATTATAAGTGCCCAGCCATGTGAGTGATTCCTTCAGAGTGATCATGGGTGAATCTGACTGCAGTAGATGTGAAAGATATGAATAAAAATGTTAATTCGGCCAGCGCACATACCTGTATTTATTTCCTGTTTTCGGTCGAAGTCCATAGTAGTCGATTGTCGAGTTCACGCGCGTGATCATAGGTAGCTAAGCAACAGTGGAGAACTCGACAATCGACATTGTCGAGTACAAAACATACAAAACCTCTACTCCAATATAAAATGAATCAAACCATGATAGAAGAATTAATTATTCACTGCCTTGTGTTTGCATTTTTTAGATTTAGATTTAACTTTATTGTCAGTGTGTCCTCTTGAACATTTAGTTGACATTACGTATCGGTGCAATCCATGGTTTTTGCTCATGTCACCAATCTAGTAAAAGAGTACTAAAGATTTATGGGAGTTCAGATGTGAATAAACCATTGAATTACAGCCACTTTGCAGCCAAGGGCGGCTGCACTCCAGAAGACTGTCATTTACAAAAGCCTCAAAACAACATCTATTCTTTAAATAGATGACTTGGACCAGCCCCCCGTACAATCCAATTAGGCATCAAATCACTTCAACTATGTTTTTCATAACACTGAGTTACAAGAGGCCATCTGGGACACAAAAAAACCCTCTCTCACAATTCCAACCCCCCCACAATTACAAAAAAAAAAAAAAGAGCACTCTCTCTTCTCAATGGCACTGATTTCATGAGCAGACATGAGGGGCCACTTTTGCAGCGAGAGCCCTCATTGGTTCTGTTCCTCCTCCCTGCTCGCTGGAGCAAACGATGAGGACCCTTCAGTCCTGTTCTCTATGTAGAATCCTTGGCCAAAAATGACAGGCATGATGGGCATAAATATTTATCAGGTGCCAAAGCTTTGCCAACCTGAAGATACTGGGACTGAAATCAGAAAGTGCGGTTAGCCGTTTCATGATGATTGACGTCCAGGCTCACTATCAGAAAGTCATCCTGGAGGGGGAGGCTGGAATGCCCTTGTGCCAGGCTGCAAGCTCAAGTTTATGATAATCCCAATAAATTATAATGTACTCCGCAGACATTAAAAAACATGATTTGTACTAAATTAAATGGGCTGTGACTCACAGAATCTAGAACAGATTCCTCTCACTCTCATCCCTTCTCACTTCTTTTACTATCAGATAATATTCTTTTCTGCTGGACTCATTCAGTAATATTAATTTGCAGTAGGAGAAAGTGGGGTAAGCTGTGCAACTTTATAGTTAAAGCCCCCATGAAATCCAAATTGAAGTTTTTGGCTTTTAGTATGAATATGTCAGCCTCAAGTTTATCAGCTAGTGTGCTCCACAGCAAAATTTGCATTTGGAAGATATAAGCGTTGAAAACTTTCAGTCTCTATAACTTCCATCAATATGGATCAACAATCTGCGCTTCAGCTTCATATCAGATTTTCTGTCCAATCAAAGGTAACATTTTATTTTAAGGTGACGTAGTTACACGTTACTACATGTACTTACTTACTATGTAGCTACTTACTATAGTAATAACAGTAAACTATGCATAATTACAAGTAACTAACCCTAAACCAAACCCTAACCCTAACCGTAACTCTATAGTAGGTACATGTTGTACTTATTTGAGTAAGTACAATGTAACTACGTCACCCTAAAACGAAGTGTAACCCAATCAAATGCTCTCTAAAATCTGAAGCCTACACTAAACAGACGCTGAAGCTGTGGCTGAAATCGGTAATTTGTTTACACATGTACTATTTTCTATAAGGTTAATGGCACAAAGTGCGCTATACAGGGGATAGGTAAGGATTCAGACTGTGTAAATATGCTTTATGTTGGGGTGTATGAAGTCTGGATTTGTATTAGTGTCACATGAACCACTGCTGTGCGCACACAGGCTCTGGTTCAGAGACACGACAGCACAGAGCGGATCATCGACAGCACGCGAGTCGGCCACAAAACGTATCGGACCCATTTGAATTCTGCACAGAATGAAGGAGATTAGGAGGAGAAACGGATAGACAGACTCAGCATTAGAAACAGCACTGGCGAGTAGAAGAGATAACACCGGTGCCATGCCCCAACATAACTTGCACACTTTTCAAACTACACATCCTCAGCATGATTTTGTTCACTGTTTTGCTTTAGTAACAGTTTCATCTATAGGGAATCTATTAGACTGTGGCTGTCATAAGCTCCGGCAGAGCTCTGATTTAAATAAAATGCTATTGACTATTTGAAAAAAGGGGAGGATCTGCTCAATATGTTCCGCCCTGTCTTCCGTTTTCAGTGGAAATTACGTCAACACACTGAATAACGCGGCTTTTAAACCATTCTCTTCTCAAAGAGAAATGTGCTAAAGGTGCAATTAATACTCCTGATTATATTTCAGGATGTGTGGTATCAACTGAAATTAGAAGAACGCATCTATAATAGAAACAGAGAAATTTGACTTTAAAAGAGAGAGAGAGAGAGAGAGAGAGAGAGAGAGAGAGAGAGAGAGAGAGAGAGTGTGTGGTCCAAACTTACCCCATGTTAGCAAAAAATAAAAAGCATCATGTCAAGGGGTACAAGTCGAATTTCCATTTCAAATAAAAACATGGAGATTAAGAGAAAAAATTTTTTTTTTAAGAAAATAATGAATTTTAAACATATGCTTTGATATACATGAGATTAATTTAGAAAATGTGTAGGCAGTTTATTTTAACATGCAAAGAAATTAGTCAATTTTCTTATTAACAGAGGGAGATGCATGCATATACCATTTTTAAATACTAGATCACATTCCAAAAACATGCATAATTTGCTTGATTAAGGGAGTCACACACCTACCACTCTTTCACTCATTTGACTTATAAAAATATAAATAGTTTTCCTTTTTTGATCAGTGATCACAATGGACTTAAGTGTGTGTGAATTTTTTTTCTACTTCACCTTTCTCTCCCTAGTTTAGTATAGTTCCTAGTTTTTAATTCATGAGCCCATTCTGAACTGCTAACCAGATTTGTGGTCTGAACGTTAATCTCCAGCAGGCACTTTTGTCTGTTTGGTGGAGGGGGGGAAATGGGGGATTAGTCCATTTTCATTATTTGCAGGGGTCAAAGGTACTGTTCAACACCAATTTGTTAACTAAAATTTGTTGAGTCTAATGATGATTAATGCCCTTGTTGTAGGCCTTCCACTGTTACACCGAAGCAAAGTTCTTGTTTTTTTTTATTTATTTTTTTCTACAAATGCAATTAGAGCACTTTTAAAACCACGAAACGCATCACGGGCTGACAGGTTAAGCTTTTAATACAAATGCGACAGCAACATAATGTACAATACGACAAAATGTGATGGTACTGGCCTAATTGCTCACAACTAAAAATAATTAATATTAAATGAGGTGCCTTCAAAAACACACTTGACGATTTCAGCGCCTAAGGATATACGTACGTACATACATGTACAATAGCCCCAATGGGCCTGGCAGTGTGAAGCCCTTATTCCTGCACTCATGTGAGTATTTTATGTTTTATGAGAACATGTGATGAGGTAAAAGCTGCAATGTAAGGATAACTGATTGGTTTGGTGACATCTCCCAACAACTACAATAATAAATACTGGAAGTGGAAGAACGTGTTACCTATTATAAATGCCATGGTTTTTTTTTTTTTGGTTTTTTTGTACAAGTATTTTAATGGTAATTGTATTAAACAAAAAGAATAAATCACAACTACATTATCAAGAAAAATAATAGTGCCGTTCTAGTCTGCTATAGCATGATGACTGTTCAGTAAAACAAAGTTCATCACCTAAATAAATGGATAGAATGGGTACTTCATCCACAGTTGAGCCTTTATGAGTTCTGAAGATAAAGACCATCAGTTGATCTAAATCGATCAAAGAAGACATTAGATCTTGGCTTTATATTTTACGATGAAAGGTGTCCAAATTGCATGACAGTTTAACGGAGAACCTCTCTCAAAGTGAGGTCAGAGGACAATCCCTCTTAGCAGTCTCTTCCACACCTTTATGCCATTTGTGATTCGCAACAGAAGTGATGTAAGGCATGAGAAGAACACTGGTTTTCAAGACAGGAGCAATCTGAACTGTGTGTTTGAATCTAGTCTTTTGGCTTGATGTGAAAAGCCCGTAAATCAGGTGTGCGTGTGGAATACCAAATCGCAGGAGAGAGAATAGAACTCATCAATCATGGGTGACGTGCGCTTTGCTGCACGGGAGGGAAGCCAAACCACATTAGTGTTGATGTAGCAATGCTGTGGTATGGAGGACGGCAGAAGGAAAAAAAGGAGGCAAACAATTCAGAATTATAGACTATTAATGGAAAACATTATGGAAACAGGTCAACTAAGTGACCTCAACATGAAGCCTTTGGATGATTATGGACGGGTCACACTAAGTTTAAGCAATAGTTAGCCAGGTCTAAGCAAGGAGGTCTTTAGTACCTGTAGAAAGCACCATTACCAGTTCCATTCATCTCAAAGTGAGTAGAGTTCGACCGATAGTGGATTTTACCGATAACGATAATGTTGGATATCGATATTTTACCGATAACGATAAGGTAGGTTGGACCACACTGACCGATAACTGGTTCCGATACTGGTTCCAACATAACAATTTAAGTAAATAGGGCTGAACTTTATTACAAAAAAGAAAGAAAAAACTGTACTGAACCATGAAAATGTACTGTACTTGAAATATTTTACAATTTAAATATATAAAATATATAAATATTAATTATAAATATATTAATTATAACTTTACTTTCATGTTAGTTCATAGAACATTAACTAAAATTAATAGAACTTAAACATTTTTAAAATGTATTAGTAAATGTTAAAATTAACAATCTAACAAGGAAGTTCTAGAGAATTTATTAACCTTAGTTAATGTTAGAAATGGAATTTTATTGTATAAAGATACCATTTCATATAAATACAAACAGTCATGCTTGAAGATGGTCATCTTTAAATATCTAAATAAAGGCCATAGCATTAAAATTAGACTCTCACACATTATTTGCTTTTATTGTATAACAAATGTATAATAATACATAACAAAATATGTATTAAAGTGATGATAAAAAAAAGAACTGAAATCAAATGCAATTCTGATTTGTTTATTGTTTCTGTCAGCTGCATGATCATTTCAATTTGCTATCTCATGTCACTAGCTTTAAATGTGCAACTTCGTTGGCTAACGAATGCATAAAAGTAAACAAATTGATATAATTACTTTATAATGGAAAGCATGTACGGTAGTGTACTATAGACAAACTGTTTTCTTCTTTCAGTTGTTCTTTCTTGTGTTACCAAGAAATATCACCATAAGGGCAAAGATGCTATAAGAGACTTAGGGATTTGCACGTAATAAATAAAAAAGTTTGTTCCTTGGCTTGGGGAAATCACAAGAGAAAAATATGCCAATCTGCTGGACTCTAAAGTGCACCTCTGATCACTTCAAAAACGCTTTGAGGCGACAGATCACAGAACGGACACGGGCCCATGTGGAGAGGTCAACGTCACTGTCAGAATGCCATCCTGTGTGCCTTTGTGCTCTCACCAACCTTTATAGTCTTCTCTTCCTGCGACTTGATTTGGCATCGCTTGTTTACCATCATGCCAATCGGCCTGCTAGCATGTCTACCTGCCTTTCTTGTTTCACTCAGGCCTGTCTTGCTAGCCACAGCACATATGCCCTATCATGGCTCTGCCAGAGGCAGGTCTGCCTTTAATGACACCTTACTGTGTCATGACACCTTACTGGCAGGTTTAATGACACCATACTGGCAGGTTTCTTAGCCCGAAGGAGTAATGGAGTAACAGTTGCCTTGGGAAAAGCATGAACATATGTAAATATAGTGAAGCATACAAACACCACACAAAACCAGCTCCTTAAAATGCATCAATTGACACCAGTTGCCAACACATATGTCAGCGAAGTTCTGAATGACACACTGAGAAAATGAGTATTTTGTAAATTGGAACTGCAGGTTGTGCTGAAGTATAAAAGGGGGTGATCTAAAATGAGGGAGAGATGATTCAAGAGAGAAAGACGAGTGTAAAGCAAAGATAAGAGGCTAAAAAATAGGTATGAAGTGATACACATGGAAGAAGTCAAAAAGAGCCCTTGGAAGACAAAGTGGGGGTGTCATTAAAGACATTCTCATAGCCCCGGGAAGATCATGGGAAAAAAAGAAGAGAGAAAATATAGAAATAGCCGTTTCATTGAGCATGGATCAAACAGTGTTGAAAGAACCAATGAAGGAGTCAGGATTAGAAGGATGGTTAGGAGGTTTTTCACTAACAGGATGTGTTTGAAGTTCCCCATAGACAAATCCATTCCATTTTGGTCTTGGGAGCAGTTAAGTACACACACACATTTTAATGAGGACAAATAAATAATTGTGAAACAGCAGTTTTTTTAGGGAGTTTGTTATCCTGTGATTACTATAGCTGAATTTTTCAAAGAATCACACATCTTTATGGGATAAAAGAAGAAGCAAGAGCCTGCCTGAGAGAGCATAATTAAAACCACCCTATCATCTTCAAGTAGATGTCTACCAGGTAGAAGAAAGTATTTCAGGTACACTTGTATAAATGCATTATGTTACAGCCTAGAATAAAACTGCTCCTAAAAGAAAAAAACCAAATGAATTAACAGCACTCCTTAAATATGCACTAACAAATCAATATGTAATTGTAAATTAACACCTCATCCAAGGTTAAACAAATCGCATACTGTGCCAAAAACATTTAAAAAATGTGTCCCTCCTAAAATATATCCCTGCCAAAAACATATCCCTCCCGCGCAACAATCTTCTAAAAATGGCATCAAACACAGCACAACAACAGAAGGACTTTTTTTTGAGCAGTTAAAGAATTGACCTCTTTTCCCACCAAACCCAATGGATTGTAAGTCGAGGCATGGAGTCTTACCTCACATTCTCTGGAGCCAGAGATGGTGTAGGTACATGGTCCTGTACCATTGACTAGCACATCTGTGCCCTCTGTGTTATTAGGCTTGTAGTCCACATAGTACTCCTGCAATGGTGTGCTGAGTGTGCGCTCTGTCTCCCGTGACTTTTTCCGACGTTTGCGAGCTGCAGCCGAGTTTTCCTGCAGCTGCTTTACACTGCTTGGATAGCGCTTCCACGAGACATAAATTACAAGGAGGATCATAGCAACTGACAGGAAAAGGGCAACACTTCCTGCCACTATCTTGTGGAATGATACTGGTTCGAAGTCTTGCTCAGGTGGTGGGACAGCTGGCTGAGAAGGCGCTGAAGAGGTGGTACCTTCCAAGGATGTCCCCAGGCCCCCTCTGCTGTCTCCAGATTTAAGAGTCGGGACAAAAGAGCTGGCTGGGGTCTGTGCAAAGGCGACAAAAGGGGTAGAGGCAGCAATTACGGTTGATGGCATGGCAGGAGCAATCATGCAAACTCTATTGGCGTCAACTGCATCCATAACCTTCTCCCCTTGAACTTCTTTGGGTGATGCACAAATCATATTAATTTCTTTGTTTCCACGGAAGGTTCTCAGCCAGGCCACTAGCGGACACACAACTGGTCCACAGTCCCACATATTTCCTGCCAGACTAATTGCAGTCAGAGAGATCCAGGCATCCACAGCTTCTTGAGACACATTGACAAGCTTGTTTGAATCCAGGTTAAGTGTCTGCAGATTCGGCATGGCCCGGTACACTTCTGCATCTATCTCCTGCAGGTCATTTCCTGAAAGGTCCAGCTTCTGCAATGATGTCCAGGTCCACGTAAGGCCTTCACTCATGGTCCTAATGCGGTTCCACTGTAGGTAAAGAGCACGCAAGTTATAGAAGCGTGGGAAATTGAAAAAGTTGATTTTGGAGAACTGGTTATGCTCAATATGCAGCTCAGTTAGCTTCAGCAGGCCAGACATTGAATTGCGAGTAATGCTGCGCAGACGGTTGTAGCCAAGGTCAAGGAACTCAAGATTACGACAGTCCTGAAAAAGGCGAGAGGGAAGATTCTTAAGGGAATTGGAGCGCATGTGCAAACTAAGTAGCTTGCGTAGACCCTGGAACTGCCCTGGTTGCAGAGCTTGTAGCTTGTTGTAAGAAAGGTCAAGGTTTCTCAAGTTTGGTACCAGGTGAAATGTGGTGTTATGCAGAATTGTGATCTTGTTGGAGCTCAGTATTAGCTCTTTGAGCCTCCGTATCCCTTGAAAAGCACGTGCATCCACATTGGCAATGTAGTTGTGGTCCAGGTACAGCCAAATGAGTTGGTTGAGGCCAACAAATTGTCCAGCCTTTAGGCTTGCCAAGCTGTTATACCGCAGGGACAGGCCTTGACAGCCACCAGAGAGGTTCTTGGGAACATCACGGAATGCACTAGACTCACAGTATACAATCTTGCCATCACATCGGCAGCTCCGAGGGCAAGGACGATCACCAAAGCAAGGAGTGGCGGAGAGCCATGCCTGCATTAGCAGTGGCACCATAAACCAGCGGTGCCTCATGGCAAAGCCTGAAATGCAAAAAGAAAAGAAAAAAAAACAGTCAAAAAACTACATAATTTGATAACACATAAATCATGCCATTACAAACGGGATTATTCAGTTCAACTTATATTTAATGTGTACATACAATACTAGACACAATACTGGGCAAAAGTGAAGCAAACTAGATGTTGACCGATTCATCGGTTTTGCCGATATATCGGTCCCGATAGTTAATTGGTGGAACTATCGTTATCGGCAAAAATCCACACCGATAATTTTTCCAGGTTGCGTCCCCTGCTGGAGCAGCTGAGAAGGGTGCGCTGTCATTACACAGTACAAGAGCGCTGAGAAGAGTCTGCTACGTTATACAGAGCGAGAGCGGCCTCTAGAGGCGGAATAATAACTATCACTGGCACCTCTTGTTGTTTATTGTAACACGTGAGGCTGCATGCTGCACAGAGAGAACACGCTTCACGGAGAGTGCATGACACTTCAGATGTGCATTTAAAACACTGACAGCAAAACGGTATGAATACAGAACACTAAAGTACATATTGCCATATCATAATTAATTTGTTGATTAGATGCTGCATTAGCAGAGAAAGAACAGAAGTATGTTTGCCGTCGATGCTGTGAGGACTCTAACATTAGTACCTCAAGCGGTTAAAACAATGTGAGAAAAACACACGCAAACCTGACCCAAATGTTTAATGTCGCAATTGTTAGCATTAGTTTATATCCAGCTGGTCAATTTTATGCATTTATTACCCGGCGAAGTTGCATATTTAAAGCTAGTGATGTGATTGCTTTACTCAACATTGATATGTTCATGTAGCCGACAGAAACATAAACAAATCAGAAACGCATTCGATTCTATTATTTTTTATCACTGCAATACATATTGTTATTTTGATTAGATACTTGTTCTAATGTAGAAGCAAATAAAGTGATAGACTCTACAAAATACATTTATGAAATTTTAATGCTCTGGCCTTCTTTAAGTACGACTCTTTTGATTTATATGAAATGGTAAACACTTTACAATAAGATTACATTTTTGCATTGACTAAGGTTAATAAATGTTGTAGAAGTATTATTCATTGTTAGTTTGTTAATTTCAACGTTAACAAATACATTATAAATTGAGTTTTAATTTTTATTTTATCTGTTATTATCTTAGTTAATGTACTATGAACTAACATGAATGATCAAGGTCCAGTTGTATTGCTCAAATAATAATGCATGGAGTAAAAACGTATATTGCATAATGCATATAGTTCATGAAAGCTAGCTACAGTAATACATCCTAAATGGGACTAGCAAAGTATTACCTATGAAATCTATGTTTCTAGGTTATAGCCTAGCTAAAGAAACCATACATTTGACCTGTAATATTTTAATGTTTAAATTATTTTCTGTAGAGTTCATTCTGTAGAACTTCTCATTTTAATATATTCATATTTATTTGTTTAACTTAGCACATTCCAGTTCAGCAATGTTTTCCTTGGAGTGTTATGTTTGTTTTTAATCCAGTATCCATTAAAAAAAATATCGGTTGAATAATCGGTTATCGAATTGATACGGTCAAACCTAAATATCGGTATCGGTAAAATCGGTATCGGTTGACCTCTAAAGCAAACAGTGCAAAAGAGTTTAAAACAGATACAGCAGATTCACTTTCCCTGACAAAGTATCTCTCACACTTGTTTGGCGCAGATTCAATCGTGATCCTATTAAGACGCTGTGATATATTGCGACATGTTGAATCATGAAATGTGTATTGTGGTGTGCATCATATTATGAGGTAATTGACAATACCCAGCCCTAATTGTTGAGCAGTTTCAAAGCAGAGATTAATACGATTAATGAGAGAAGAAATATTGTAATTGTTCTGTGATTAGAAACCCTTGAAATATTACATTTATAGAGCAAAATTATACCACACAGGACCCAATTAACAGTGGTGATTGTGTAAATCAATCCAGTCATGCTATGTTGTTTAATTCTTCTCTCTGGCAATGGCAAACATGCCTGTCTTCCAATAAGCTTGGACATGAGCCCACTACAGTATGAAAGGAAATGTCCTGAGAGATATGCCTCGGCCATCGTATCAGCCGCTAATTATAATCTAAATGATTGTCAGTCAACCAAATCATTTATATTTGCCTGGATGTTCAGTGACTCTGCTAGCAGCCTTTGTCCATCTTTCCTTATTACACAAAGGAAAGCCTAGGTGTTGTACTTGTCAAAACAAATGGGAGGTTGAAGTGAGGCCTTATATCAGCAGTGAATTCACAACTAAAAATTGGATCAAGAGGTTAGAGTTTTGGGTAAAATACACATGTTCTTTATGTGAAGGTCTTGGCTAAAGTCTGGACATTTTACAGTAATGGGATTTTATCATTTGTGCTGTGTCTTTCCGGCCTTCATACCCACATTGTGTTGCTGTAAAAGGGTTTCAATTCCATTCCTGATGCAACTTTTACAAAGCTGGCTAGAAATAGCATTCTGAAATGAAGTTCCTGAGGCAACATCTGTCTGTCTGAGACAAATAATGTGGTGATGATACATTAATATTGTCATAACAAGAAATCATGAAAGTGGTTATATGAAATATCAAAATAAACATTTAGCTTAAAGGCAAATTTATTGCAAAACCATCCAAATTAAATAAACCATTAGCAACGTGCATGGAACCAAATGGTTTATCTGAATCTATACAATGTTAAAGTAATTCTACCAGATGTTCTCTAAGGTTGAAAAGGAGAAAATATTCATAAGGTACTTCACTGCATTTAACGACTTATCAGGACCAAACATTTAAATGGTAAAGAACATTATTAATGCACCTTCTGTTCCTGATTATAATATACCATGGCCTCAAAAATATTGCTGATCTTGATGTGATTATTAGTGTTTGTATTAAGTCAGTTAAACCTAGTTAACAACCAGAAAATGTCTGAATAACTGTCTTCATTTTTGAAAACCATATCGATTGTTATCATGTCGAACCTAAAAATGTCACTTTGTTTGATATCTTCTTATTAAACGCAATGAAAAACAATTTTTGGGATTAATAACAATCACAACAACAAAGCACAGATGCGCTGATGTCCATGAGCGTACACTTGCCAACAACGGATGCACAAGCAGGCTGCAGTACAATAAAGTAATTACGTCACTGGCTTCCATTCACACTAACCAGACAATCAGACTGTATCCGCTTAATGACATTTGCTAATGAAATGATGCTGATAAAGTTAATGATCCAAGTGAAGTCTAATGAAAATTAATTTGTAACAAACTTGCTCTGCCACTTTTCTTATTTTAGATGCATCTACACTCTTGGTAAAACTGATTTTGCCTCTGTATAGCCAAAATACCCTTCACAGTGATGCTCCAAAATTTTACCAGGTTGGTTATTTTATGTTTGCTGTCAAGATCTCCCACTACAGTGCCGCAAAGCAGCAAGCATAGCTCATCATTTTACGAGCTGTGGAAGGCCATCTCGCCGCATGCCGCTAACGAATAACAATCAGAGCAGGTCACATATCTGTCAAATAGCTCCTGTAAAATGATTGAAAGCACATCCATAATCAAGTACTCTAATGTGGCCATGAGAAGGTCTGTGACTTACAGTTAATTGCAATGCTTAGTTAAATAATGATGAGTTTAGTTTCAATAATCATGAAAAGCATGTAAGAAATATAACTGGTAAATATTTATACATGTTGTAAGCAAGCGAAATGCATCTGTTAATAAATGCAAAATTAAATGCAAATTAACGTCGAAAATCAGTGTTAACACTGATGCAATGCATACTGTCAATCTGCTTTTCAGTCAATAAATAAAATCTATGTGGCTTCACCTTTCTTTGATGAAGAAATAACTCCAGCTGCTCAAACAAGTAATTAGGCCTAATGCAAAACTACAAGCCTTCCAAGCATTGTATGCAAAAACAAGTGTACACATGACAATGCATGCACATAATGTGCACCTTTTCCAATATAAATCTAAGAAAGAATATTAACTATCGCTGTACGATCTCCACACTATCAATAATGCACGGGCACACTCTGAGAAATTGCCTTTTTGCCAAAAATGAGGTTCAATTAACATTCCAGTGTTAAAAAATGAGCTGGCATCAGTCTGCTATTTAAATCAGTGAGAGATGGAAAAGAAAATAGTGATAGGCTGATAATCAGTTGACCATTTATTTTATTTTATTTTTTTACCGATATTCACACTTTCCAACTTAATTGGTTGTCTGGTCTATGGTTGGATGGCACAGTTTGGATCCCAACTGAAAAGCACAACATAGTTTACAGGTACAATTAGTTATTCAATTTAATGTTTCACTCAAACTTTGCATATAACCATTGATTCTCTAGTGAAAAATATCTAGCTTAACATTTAGACCTTATCACTAAAGTCCACACCAAAGATTGAAATCAATTTGCTGCCAGATCACCAAACAGCTTTGCATAAATATAATGCCATAAATAACAGCAATACATACATTTTCTAAAAATATTTAAAATGTTGACGATATATTACAAGTAGCAGCATAACTAAATAAAATATTCATCATAATACATAATGTGTTTTTGTTGTAGGCTAGTAGCCTAAATGATCATTTATATTATTGTGACAAAGAAAAGTCAAAGATCAGCTCTGGTTTTCACAAATATAAACGAAAAATCGGAATAAACTTAATGAACATCGATTAACATCGAATAAATGAATGGACGGATACACTTGGCTGTACGTACCTCACCAGAATCATACCACTGTGAACTGAAGTGAATGCAGGGTCAGATTTGATCAAGAAACATGCATGCTTTTCATATGCAAAATAAATATGCATACAAATTGTCTTAAAGACAACACCATATGAATGCACGCATTATAAACCTTTTATGCTGATCAGACTCAGAGTCTACATACGGTCTCTTTTGTTTTAATGCATAGACACCGTTTGAAGACAATTCACATCTCAATGAAAAAATAATTCAACTGCAGGAAATGTCCCCCTAATTTATCACCATAAACATCTACCGTGGTTTCCATGTCCACTTATGTCCGAGTGATAGTCAAACTTACCCATCACCGCGTCTCAGTCAACTCCTCGCCACAGGTTTTACTGCTTTCTACCGCTCGAGACCCGAAACGGCATGGCACGCGCTCTCTTCAGATGGTTCGGTTCTTCCACACGCGCACGTTCCCGCCTGTAGTCCTCCACCGCAGAGCAGACGCGGGAAATCTTCAGTCTCTCCTGACTGACCACTGACCATATCTTTTAATTCCCCTCAAAACAAAATGTTCATAATAAACATCCACTCGAACAGAAAGAATCCATTTTAAATCCTAACATTTTTACATCAAGTCACAAACAGAACGCGCGAGACGCGCGATTCCAAATCCAAGTTATCTACCACAAGTCAAACTTATGGAAATCCCAGCAATCCCCTTCCACCTCAGTGTATTCCATCGCAGCATAATGCGCAAACACTGTCTTTCGCGAGATGATGATGCGTACCGTAGATTAATCCGTGGATATTTTGTTACAAATAAGAATTATGATGTTTAAGAGATTTCAATCCAGTCCAAAATTATTGCACTCAGAGAATATTGTTTAGAAGTGTACTCCACTCCATCGGGAATGTTTCTCCTCTCCTGTACAGTTCCCGACAGTACAGAGATGCAGCAGGATTGTGAGTGGTTAACCACCACAACCGCCTGTCGCACCATAACTTTGTCAGACAGAATCCGAATGCCCTCTTCTGGCGAACTGTCATCTCCAGCAGCAATCTCTTCTCCTCTCATTTCACTCTCACTCGATATTTCCAGAGGAAAACGAGTGGGTGACACTACAAGTCTATTAAATCGACTACCATAAAAGAAGAACACACGATCCAGCTGAAGAGGGACGTCTATTTCTTGAGCCAACAAGAAATCATCACAAATATCAAAATATGTTCCTTTTGAAGTTTTAGATTCTTTATCCGAAAATAAATGAAAACTGAATTTCGACTTTGTGTGGATTGCTGCGTTGAAAATAACTAATGTCACTACGATTTTATTTGAAATAGCCTAAAATTGACTCGATATAGTTTCTTATGTTTCTTTCTTTCTTTCAGCTTCAAACTTTTAAAAGGAAATTATTCATATTAGATGATTAATTATGTATCATGCTATTTATTTTAGCATTCTCCTGCTACCATAGATGATGGTGTGAAATGTAGTTTTTTAAAACGTTTATTTATTTCAACATGTATTTGCACATAGGCTACTTAAAGGGATATTCACCCAAAACTGAAAATTCTGTCATCATTTACTCAGCCTCATGTCATTCCAAACCCAGACTTCCGTTTATTTTCGGAGCACAAATGAATATTTTAATAAAATATGAGGAGACAGGATCGCTTTATACACTGAACATATTTAAATTAGGCTTTCATTCACATACAGTAAACATTCATCAACACACACATCACTTGTGGTAAATGGAAGCTCAAGCGTGTTCCCTAGATGTGCGAGAACCAATGAGGTTCATTCTCCTGTTACGAAGTACAGCTTCTGCAAGAACCAATGAGATTCATGCTCGTGTGTAACACAGCACGTTTGAGCTTCTGCAAGAACCAATGAGGTTCATTCTCATGTGTTAAGTTTGTGCAGTGTTGCCAGATGTACGATAATTATCGTATTTGTACGATAATTTTGACCTCTGTACGATGTACGATCAATAACGGAAAAAATCCTGTAATGTACGATAATTTCAGAACTGTGTGACACTTCAAATGATGGTCGTTGTAATCATAGGGCTTCTCATTGATCTAGCTGTGGATTCTAGGTCTACCGGGGGAAGAACGTGTAGAGAGAGGGAGCGAGAGACCTTGCGTGTGTGCTTGTGCCTCACGAACCGAACAACCCAACCCCCCCCCCAGGGGCGTAGCAACCGGGGGGGACGGGGGGGACACGTCCCCCTCACTTTTAGAAACAGGTGATTCTGTCCCCCGCATTTTTTTTGACCCAGCGCCAATATTTCCGACCGTGTTCTCTGATTTGTTATTTAGACTTGAGTGAACTAACATTCAGCCAATCACAGCGCGAATCATCTCTTGGGCGTGTCTGCCATGAGCTTCAAATCTCTTGTTCCTCTCTTGCGAATTTTCGTTCGCTGTTTTGTCACTTTGCTGTTTGGCCGTCTGGGGTAAAATGAAACCCAGAAAAAAGCAGAGGACATTACATCCTTTTTTCAAACACGCACTGTAAGTATGTATGTCGCGATGACATGAATCACGCGTAAAGTTTCCTTGTTGATTTAACCAACTGTAACGCAGTAAGACCGTCTATGAGACCGTACACCGGACACCAATTCCACTGAATCGTTCTTCTTCAGTGTATTGACTTGTCACCATCTGACAAGCCCAACAGAAAGAAACCCTTGTTATTAGCGACACCGGTGGCCGTAAAGTGAACTGCAGCCAGCAACTTACTGATTCGAGGCCTCAGTACGCTGATTTCACGCAGCCGTTATTTTGAAATCGAAAGCGAGGCTCCGGTGGGAAGAAAACCGGAAGTGTCGCCTTTAATCACAGGAGAGTCGTGAATGTGATGGCGTATTGTTGTGTTTAATGATGTTGTGTCAATTCTAAAACTGTACATACATTTATTTTATACTTTAGACTATATACAGTGAAATTCATTTATAAATAAAATATTTTTTTTATATAATTCAGAAAGTAAAAAAAGAAGCAGGAATGAACTATATACATATCCTATATTGGATATTAACATCCAATAGTGTAAATCGCGGCAGCAGCTTCAGGTTGGTAGTCCAAAGGCATTGTTGTTTATCTTTACTTCCGGGGTTTTTCCCACCGGAGCCTCACTTTCGATTTCAAAATGGCGGCTGCGTGAAATCAGCGTATAAGTAAGACGTTTACGACAACATAGAACCCGTGGACCTCGTCACGTCGCGCCGGATTGTGCCGAGTGTGTGTTAAATGCTCTCCTACTTGTCGCTTTGGATAAAAAGCATCTGCTGCCTAATGCCTAAATTTTATAAATGAGACGTAACCGATTATTCCCATCAGGTACGCAACGTCATAAGACGTTGATATTTGGTTAAATTTCGGTTGCGACGTCGGGTGACCAAAATAATGTTAAAACTTTGTAAATACATTGATTTAGGTTTTATTGATATATTTAATAAAATGTATGTTGTATAAAACTAGGGGGAAAATGCCCTTCATAAAGGTACAAAAAATGAGTGTTTTCAAACAGTGATGTAATGAAACATTGACAATTTAAGTTTGAATGGAGTAAAGCCTCTGTTTATGCTACTAATTAAGGAAATGTAATTTTGCCAAAAAAAGAACTTTTATTTTAAATAAATGTTCATTTTAAATCAGCCTTCTTCAGTGTGATATGTTACCATATTATCATGCTTAACACTGAGAATTTGAATAATTGTAATGTGATGATCAGATGCAGATAACTAAATCAAAGAATATCATATTTTGGGCGGATGACAGGTGGATTATTTATTTGTAACAGTGGATTCGGGTGACTCAAAGTGCACCGGATTAATGAATTTATCTTTAAAATGTACAAAATTTTCTGTTGAACATCACCTTTGGGTCACATCCTATAGTCACATACAGCTTTTGTCCCCCCCACTTTTAGAATGGCTGCTACGCCCCTGCCCCCCCCCCCAACACCCCCACCCCACCCCCACCCCCCTTGGAGATTTCATGACTGTCTGTCATTTTCATACTGTATTCTGTACAGGTTTGACTTGTACGATAATTTTCTTTCAAATACGATAATTTTGAGCTTCTGGTACGATACTTGGATATTTCCAATCTGGCAACACTGAGTTTGTGCAAGTTTGAGCTTCCACAATAATGGTGCGTTCAAGTCCTCCTGGGAAGTTCGTACAAGGTGGGAAGTCGTGTTCGACGTGAGGTGCGTTCAAGTCGGTTTCGTCGGAGCAAGATGGCAGTGTAGCCTACCTTCCTTTAATGGATTACACGAAAATACAGCAAGGTTTGTTAACTCCTGCTTATAGAAAATGAAGAACAAAGAATGCCCATCAGGTGTGTTTGTCTTTTTTTATGTTTTTAATTAACTTATAAAGCCAATGTAAAATGTATCATTATATAGGCTATTTATTATATAATTGTTATATTACAATGATATCATATTTTGTGCAGAAAGCTTACTTTGTTATAAATGAAAAAGCCTTACAATGTCACTGCTAAATACCTGCAAGTGATATATATTTTACTATCACTTTTCTCTCAATTAAAATTTACCGTCAATAGCTGGGTTTCAGTCACGTGATTATGATGACGCGCGAAGGCGGGGCGATTTCAGATGGAGGGCAGGAGGTAAACACGGAGAATACGTCTATGGAGGAAACCGTTGCGGAGTGTCCGTGTTGTACATTTATCCGATTTTTTTACCGTCCGTTTACACTTTCTTTCAACTCTGACCCATATCCGATTCATGTGTTACTGTTTACACTTGCCATACCTTCTGAAACATCGCGCATGCTTAAAGGGTTAAATTCTAGTACACAGATGGGCGGACGCGAAATATGCTTGATCCTAGCTCTACAATGTATGCGAAGTTCGTCAAACATCACCATGATTATGAGGCGGAGAGGAGGAAAAGTGCCATCATTGCACATATGCTTTAGTTATTGTGTGTGAGAGAGATATCGGGACTGGAGGGAGCATATTGTGTTTAAATATTGGCTTTAACCGCGGAGACGTTACCTAACGTAATCCATCAGAAAATCCGATCTGCCTGTTTACATGACAGTCGCATTGGCACATATCCGATTTATTTCCACATATGAATGAGGCCTGAAACCGATCTCGAAATATCCGAATGCATGCGTTTTTTTCCTGTTTACACTGTCATAGAACACATTGGATCTGTGTCACATGAGTAAAAAAACGGAATTGGGTGACATTTCACTGACAGTGTAAACGAGACCTAAGTAAATGAGCATTTAATGACAACCTAATGCTATATAAACACAGACACAAAAAAACATCTACTGCTAGCTAACATATCTCCGACGAAGTGGTCGTTGCAGACACAGACAATAGGCTTGTTTGAGATGCGCCTTGCCTCGCCTGAAATGTAGTCGAGAGTAGGCGGCTGCAGTGAGAGGAGGAGTGAAAAAAGCGCAGGCAAGCCGGACAGTTCTCTATTCTCGTAGTGGATCTGACACCTGTGAGATCAAAGACGGATATCGCGGGATTCACGGGATTCACGCTCGTGCACAGTGTTGATAATAAACTGGATGGAATTTAAGTTCTGTTGCTTTTATATGAAAATAAATATGATAAACAAGTCACCCAAAGTAGCCTACTTATTTAATTCCATTCCAAATACATGTTTATCAATCTTTTTTATTTTATTTTTTATTTTTAAATTACATTGCATAACCCAAAGAGATCGCACTGTCAGATAGTTTGGGAATATTCACACATAACGTATACTCATAAAACATGATATCAGAGTTTTAAAATCAAACATTTTAAAAGAGAACGATCATCACGGTTGTTTAAACCAATGAACATTAAGCTGTGTCGTCAGCAAGTCGTTTCCCATCATGCTTTTGATCAGCGCAGTCGGTGGAGAGCAACTGCGCTCGACTGCAGAATCCGACAGGTGTGCCTTGCGCTCGCGAGAGATTTTTGACATACGTCAGCATGACATCAGAGCAAGGCGGGCCGCACTCGGACACATTTCTAACCGGCATGCATCTCGCGCTGATCACCGGTGATCGATTCTGCGCAGATTTTGCTCATCTCAAACAAGCCTATTAACAGACTCTGCTCCTCCCGACCGCAGACGTAACTTACGTTAAAAATCCACTTTTTACGGTGGTGTTCTGTGAGCTTTTTACATTTCTCACCTTCATGAGTGACAATCTTCGGTACTCTATAAACCCTTTCCCTTTTCTCGATTAGAACGATTGGAGCAGTCATAAACTATACAAAACATTGCCATTTTTTCAGACTGCAGATCCTCAGCTATTTCACTTCCTGCCCTCCATCTGAATTTCGCGCTCTCGCGATGCAGCAGCGTGACGTCACGTGAAACCAACCTATTGACGTTGCATCCATTGATTCCGCCATGTTTCTCACTGACACGCCCCCAACTCGTACAGATCGGGGCGGGAAAATCCCGAGCTCCCCACTGGTATTTACGACATTGTGGTGGTGTTCAAGTGCGTTCAACTCGTAATTACGATCTATACGAGATGACTTGAACTCACCAGGTTTGTTCTCATGCGTCAAGCAGGTCGGTTGAGCTTCTGTTTATGTTCCCTTATCAATGTTTATGTGAATAAAAGCCTAAATTACATCTGTTCATCATATAAAGTGATCGAGTCTTTTTAGAAAATTAGGACTAAACCGCTCAATTTGTATGGATTTTATGATCACTTTATCATAAACATTTTGAAACGTGGTTGCGTAACTAGGGCCAGAAATCTCTCAGATTTTATTCAAAAGAAGACGAACGAAAGTTGTACGGGTTTGGAACAACATGAAGGGAAGTAAATGATGACAGAATTTTTTATTTTTGGGTGAACTAATTATTTAAAATTGACAATTGACATACTTAAAGTTGACGTGAAATGGATGTTGCGAAAGTCTTTTGTTCTCTAAGTGAAACGGCTTGAGAATTTTCTTTTTGAAAGAAATTAGGACAGGACTTGATTTTGTCCTTCAGGAATTGATTGGATCATCTCATGTGAGTTTTAGGTTGCCCCGCCCTCGTGCCGGTAAACACGTCATTGGAGAAGAGAAGAGATGTCATTGCAAGTGGAAGGAGAAGTTTTTTTGATTGAAAATTAGGCGGGCTCATGAATTAAAAAATAAAAATAATGATGTGCACAAATAAATAATTTATAATAAAACACTGCTATATTCAATAAATAGACATTAATGCATGTACCATAAATATACAATATTTGAAAATCTACATTTATATGTGTTTATCAATTGTTAAAGTAAAACTATTTTTTTTATAAAACCAAATTTATATAATGAGCGAGTACAACATGAATCAATCTTCCAAACCGGGTTTTTGTCCTATCCTGAATCACTACAGTGCAGCTATTCTGACTATTTTAGACAGAGCGGGATGCCAACTGCTGCAAAGTAGCTCACCTGTGTGATTTGTCATTTACAGAGAGAAGTAGCTCTGGCTACAATGTTCTTCCACAGGACACATGCAGTTTTGTATATTAACCTATAGAGTGCCAAGTTACATAGTGTATCTTTAAGTAACTAAATAAGGACTACAAACACCACAATGATTTAGTCCTGCTTATAAGATATCCCTTGTTTTCCTTATATATGTTTTATCTAAATAAATTTGTCAATAATTATTTCAGATAGGTTTCAATTTGACATAGACTGACCTCAAGGCCCTGGGTTTGATTGACATTGCTGTCATGAATTCCACAATGACAGTCTAATAAATTATTATGGGTTTTCACATGGACTTGAATCTGATTGTCTGTGATTGTCCTCATTACAAAGGAAACGTTTGAGTGGCACTGCTATTTCCTGCTTCATCATTAGCACAACCCTGCAATTTCTGTCCATCAAGTGTCCCCTTCAAACTAACAAGCCAGTTAACAGAAGCATTTAACCTCTCGAGGCTAAGTGAACTGATTGAGCAAAGACAATTACTGAGAAGCTGACCATATATGTATTTTACAGAATATACATTACATTATGTGAATGCCTGAATGAGATAAAGGTATAGTTGCCAAGAATGAAAGAGGCTTGTGTTTCCAACATTTCCTCCCTGTCTTTAAAGAGAACAGTTTATCCCTGTGCACTGAGTCTCAGCAATTGTACAACTGTCTAGAAATCGAGGCCAGACAGCAGCAGTCTTTAACAACAGTTCAGAAAGAGGTCATGGCTGGAGAAAAGTCTTTGTTCCTGACTACGTTGGTTTATCCACCTCAGGACCACAAATATTTTTTGTGGGTTTTGGTGGTTCGCATCACTGTTAGGGCATTCTGGGGTGTGTTTCCCAAAAGCATCGTTGGCCAATATGATTGCAATTTCCATTGAACTCTATTGGTAACGACAGAACTTGCGACCATAGTTGGCTTTGGGAAGCCACCCCTGGATGGTTGCTATGTGTTTGCTTACAGGCCCAAGTCAAAAGAGCCCATCTCCAAGTCTATTTACATTATGGCTCTCTCAATGTAAATCAATGGAAGTATTTTTGCCAGTGTTTTTTTTTTTTTTTGCACAGCAAGCAAAAACTAAATCTTTATCCATTTGCATACTTTTTTTTATGAACACTAAAAACTTTCTCTGATCATTTGTTGAGCAAGCTGTCATTCTGTAAGTAGGTATAATTGTCAGGTGCACATTTCGAGAGTTCTACCTGGCCTCAGCACTTTTTCATGAAATTGAGCTTGACACCTCGGTCTGTAATGCGAAAACATCATTCCCTGGAACTCTTACTTATATACCTACTGGACCTCAATTTGGCTGATGGGCCGCTCCTTGGCCAGGGTTCAACGAGCAGAGACAGTCCTGCTGACAGCAGTGAAACAATTAATGCCCTGTGAAGTTATGATGCTGGCAGCTGCCCTTGTCCCATGTAGAGCTTCCACTCTGGTGACAGCGCTATCCTTCTTTTTGCTGCTTCACATGCTGACATTATTTAGATATCTGTCCGGGTTTACATCACGGGGATGAGTGGAAACATCAAGCTAAATCTGGGGATTTTACGATAATCGAGTGCATTGCCATTTCAAAATATTGACTTAATAGCCAAGAAAACCATACTACAATAACAAGTACACTGTAAACCTGAATTTTTACATTTTTAATTTTTTTTAAACTCAAAAAAATTGAGGCAATCAGTTCCATCAATTATTTTAAGTTAAGAAATTCAAAGTTTATAAGCAGAACATTATATAACATTTAATTTTAGCATTTACTCTCCCTTTGAGTGTCGTGGCAAAGCATGCTTGGAAATAGAAATCCCAGCCCAGTTTCAGTTAAATTAAAGTTAGTCTAAATTAAAAGAATCAAGCTCATAAAACTCAAAACAATGAAACAATTCAGATTACTTAAAATTAACTCAAAATAAAGAAGGTTCTAAATACTCATAAAAGTTTATTTGTTTGAACTAATTTGTTTAATTTAAGTTGCTCTACTCAAACCAATTAATTATTTTAAGTGTTAGTGTTTACATAAATAGCGCAAATGTACAAATTGCAATAAACCACAGAAAAGAACTTGCTTTCTTCTTTGAAATTCGGTTTGGAACAATTTGAGGGTGAGTAAATGACAGAATTGAAATTTTTGGGTGAACTATCCATTTAAATAAATAATAAAATTTAAATATTTAATATTTAAAAATTAAAAAGAAGAACAACTCTTCTCTGCAGAAATGCATTATGTTCGATAGACTGGTAGATCTTCTAATATATGAGCTGCTCCTTTTAGTCCCTGCCGCATCATCTCAAAGGATTCAGATCAGAACATTGACGAGGCCACTCCAAAACTTGCATGTTTGTTTCCTTTCAGACGTGCAACAGCTTCTGGATTTTGGTTTGTTGTCTGGTTGCATCACCCAGTTACACTTAAGCTTCAGCTTACACACAGATGGATGGATATTCTCCTTAAGAATTGCCTGGTATAGAAAAACGTATGTTTCCCACAGTGATAACAGCAAAACATCCATATAGAATCAAACTGTCACTATTATGTTTTACTAGATACTGTATGAAGTTCTTGCAGTAAAATGATGTGCTCAATGTACATGTGCTCAATGTACTATATTTTCCTAGAATTCATCCAGGGATCATTCAGGTGCAAACATGAGATGAGCTTTGGTGTTCTTCTTGGCAAGCACTTGTTTTCACCTTGCTACTCTTCTTTTTGTTCTCTTTCTTCAAGTCATGAACACTGACCTTATAGCTGATGCTAGAGATATCTGCAGTTCTTTGAATTTTTTTTTAAACTTCCCAGAGGAGGTGCTGTTATGACCTTGGAGAAACTTTGGCAGGTTGGCGATTTTTCTGTGCATGTTCTATTTGCAGTTAATGACTCGCACTGTGGTTCAATTGAGTCCATGAACCTTTGAAATAGTTTTCGAACCCTTTCCAAACTGATATATCTCAACAACATTATTTTCTCAGCTGTTTTGGAGGAACTGAATGCAGCATTGTGTACAGTGAATGTTTCAATATGCAATTTAAACTCAACAGAACTGGTTGCACTAAAGCCTACAACTATGCATTCGGAACGCGCTGATGATGTGTGATGTCTGTGCGGAGCAGCCGCGGCGCTACCATTGGGCCCGTTTTAGGTCCGGGCCCACCCATTTTCTACTATAGTTTTGTACTTTTCTTTATTCAGATCTATTTGAGATCCATTCCATTCTAAAACAACGCAGTTTACATGCGTCGTCCTTGTTACATTCATTAAGATAATAATTAATAAATGGACGCATATCAGTGAACTTGATAAATGTTGCAGATATGTTTTACTATGCACAAACAAATGCCTTTCAACTTATGTGTGCAAAATTCAGAAGTAAATGAATGTACAGCAATTTGTACAAATAGAGAGTCTGTAGGCCTATCCGTGTTGTAGTCATTAAATAAGCTCATTTAGTTTCATATTTGATAAAATATTATAATGTTATTTTTTCATCTATGTTGATTATGTAAAGTGAACAGCACGAGTAAGATAGGATGCGCAATATATAGAGAGACATGGCGTGTGTCAGACATGATTTTGACCACTTAATTAAGTTTTGTTTTGTAGAAAACCTTTTTAAGTGAATTTCGTTTTGTATAAATTGTATCTTAATTTTAATGTTTTTTTTTTATCAACCAATT
Organism: Scardinius erythrophthalmus; assembly: GCF_964197995.2. Taxonomy (NCBI): domain Eukaryota; kingdom Metazoa; phylum Chordata; class Actinopteri; order Cypriniformes; family Leuciscidae; genus Scardinius; species Scardinius erythrophthalmus. Next base: position 11,962,992 of record NC_138243.1, read on the forward strand.
GCCTGGATTTAATAAATAAAGAAGCAAATATAACAGACGATATAATCATGGAGGCGCCAGCGCGGTCACTTGCATTGCTTGTGAACTGGAGCGCATCTCATCCTAACTTAGCGAAACTCAGCGTATGCCTTACAGACATGAAATATATCTTAAGAAAGCTTGAAATGTCTTTTTAACAATTTAAAACAAAAAGAAATAGGCTACTCTCTGATTATGTAATCCATGATGTGCATTTCTCTCTATAGGCGCGTTCACTACGGAGATTGCGATCATCTTTACAGCTGTTGTTGCTCTTAATAAACTAAAAATAATAGGCCTATAATTTTATTAAACAATAAAATGAAATTGTAATTGTATTAAAAAAAGCAACAAAAAAAATCCTGTTTAATTTTTTTTTTTTAATTTTTTACCTATGATAATTACGCATTAAATTCAGGTAGGCTACTGAGTCGCTGTTCTCAGTGCTGCAAAAAAGCGCTGAAACGGAGATGAAGGGGAACCCGTTTTTTTTTTTTTTTTTTTTTGCTTATTTTAACTGTCCCATCCAGTTTTCTGGAGGCCCACCTACAATCAAAATCCTGGTGCCGCTAGTGGTGCGGAGGTATGGAAATACATATGTTGACAGGCATGTAAATTTTTTGGTCCTGAGACTTCCACTGATGATATATGTAGCCTACGTTTTAATATTTAGACCACTTCTATTATTGATTGCTATGAGGATGTGAAGAGAGTTTCAAAAGTGTTTAGACATTTTTTTTTGCCTACCCTACCTTTAAATATGCTGTAAATAGAAAGCTCTCACAGAAGCTCTCAAGAAAATATAAAAATGTTGCTCTCAAAAGGAACCAAACTGCTTTGGTGCAGTTTTTTCTCAACGGGGTCCAGGACCTCCGGACCCCCCTAGAAAATAAGTGTACTTTTGTGCTTGCCTCAGTACTGATGAAAGGCTATGGAGACATGCAGCGCTGGTTTTCTTATATTTGTCTTCTTAACAAATCCCTGTTCCAAATTTAAAAGGTTGAGTAATCACCAGGTGGTGATTGTTACACTTTCACTAAACTGTGAAATAAAGTTAAAGTCGAAACATTAAACTCGCCAAACTGAGGCAAATAAAATGACAGATGTTTTGCTGGTTTGTTGGCAAGACTTGTGAAGTGTGGCAGTTCAGTTCTGGAGCGTTTGCATCATTTTGTGTGTGTGTGTGTGTGTGTGTGTGTGTGTGTGTGTGTGTGTGTGTGTGTGTGTGTGTGTGTGTGTGTGTGTGTGTGTGTGTGTGTGTGTGTACAACTATCTTTGTGAGGACCAGTGTGAGTTTTAGACCATCGGAGTAAGGACAAAGAGAGAAGACCTTTTGGCCTGTCCTCACTTTCTGGGACCCCTTTAAAGGCCTGTAAAAGGGTCAAGACTTGGTTTTATGAATAAGGTTATAATTAGGTTAAGGGTATGTTTAGGGTAGGGGTTCAGATTAGGCACTTAATTGTGATGGGTAAGGAGCTAGAGATTGCATTGTATCAATAAATGTAAAAAAATAAAATAAAAATAGATGTACAAGAATGTGTGTGTGGTTGTTTATATGATTTATAAGGACACAAATTTGCATAATGACATGGATATTACACTGGGATTACAACTTAAACGTGGTTTATGAGGACATTTCCTGAGTCCTCGTAATTAATATGTTTAAAAAACATTATAAACAATCATTTATCAAAAATATAAAAATGCATAAAGTGTTCTATGATGGGTAGGGTTAGTGGCGAGAGAATATACAGTTTGTATTGGGACCTTACCAACCTTTGCCACATGCTGTGTCCCAATCTGGAGAGCTGTTATCTAAACAGAGAATCATAGGATGCTGGGATTGGATTTACAGGAACAGGACATATGGATCTTTTTGTAAATTACTGCAGAACAAAAAGCATGGATCAGAGTCACACATTAACCACCATGGTCTTAGAGACAAAAGAAAACCGCAACCCATCTTTAGAAAACATTCAAAGTAGATAAACCTTTTGGAATGAGAAATAATATGAAAAAAAAATATTTAACGCATATTAGCAGAGTGTTCATTGTGCCATCTTGAGTCTTATTTACAGCTATGTTTTAATTCTGTTCATTTGATTTTATACAACCATAGTTGTTCAAACTAAGAATTAAACTAAGAAGAATAATGTTTTTAAACACTGATGTACTGATACATATTCTTTGATTTTCTTAGCAATGTGTGCAGTGTTTTAATCTTGGCTGAGCAGATTCTTTACAGCCCCACAGAACCTGGGGCGAAATCTGAAACCAGGGCAATTTATGGCCTGTGTTTCTGCTGATACAGTCCTGCCTGTCAAAACCATCAGTGTTAAACAAGCGCCACTCATCGTAATGCCCAGATATGCAAACAAAACATGAAGAGACCATCAGAGGGAACAGCTAAAGTAAAAGAGGCCTTCAAATCAATACCCTGTCCCATCAGTGTCATAGCAATTATGAAAGGTCATTAAATTATACTGTTTCATATTCCACTCAGACAAAATGGGAATTCAAGCCCAACATTATCTGTTCTTTGTAAAGGAGGCGATTTGTGTTTCCACTTTCATTTATATCATTGTGTGTGGTTGGCTTGTAAACACTGATCTAGAGCTGAGTCATTTCATTTTGGTCTTTTATATACCGATGAATTGTTACTAGATAGGGGAATGTTCGGTTTAAGAGCCAAACAAACATTTTGGCAGTTTCTTTAAGCTCTTTTCACACTCATTGAGTTTGCTTATCACTCCCTTGCTCTGTTATGAAATCTAGTGAGCTGCCAACATTATTATGCCAACACACAGCATTATAAGACATGCTCCAGATGACAAGGCTGTTCCAAAAAAAGGGGCAGTCTTGCTAAATTCTTGTTGACCAACTTATTGAAAAACACACCAGAAAGTCCATTGCAGATTACCCTATTATCATAATAAGCACGTTCAAGAAGGGTGTACTCACTAGGCACGGTTGCCTTGTACCGTGCCCTGGCACGATTGTACCCCCTCCCCACTACCCCGCTGACCTGCTCTCACACTGTACTTAAAGGCCCATTGAATTGCCTTGGAACGTGCAGTTTTGTATGATGCAGTCTTTAATAAATCCACAGAGAGAGAGAGTAACGTAACACACATCCAAACAGCAACAAGACCCGACAACAATGAACAGAAACAAGGGAGCTTAAATACACGTGTGAACAAGGATGATTAGAAACACACATCTGAACTGAATGATGACCATGACAACAAACAAGACAAGGAAAAATGGTGCAAATGAAAACAAAGTCCAAACTGAGGTGACTGACAGGACCAAACAATACTGATCCTCCTTCACGCCAAAGGTATTTTAAACTTTTTGGAACTCATTACTAAAACATAATGTTTTATGAAAAATTACAGAAAGAAGTTTGTTATGGGAGAATACAATTCTCGCATAGCACTGAGATTTTAGCAGAAATACGTAGGCAGTCGGCTTTCATACAATCCATTCTTTGGTACCACTGACATCAGTAAGACCATGCTGGTCAACTTAAGTTGTACTTGTCAATGGCATATAGCAAATACAGGTCCACCAGCATTAACCAGCTGGGACCTGCATTGAAATTCATGCTGGTGTCGTTTAGCAGGGATCAAATCAGAGGTAAAGCTCTCAAATTCATTAAAAACAGTAAATCATGGTAGGGGACATCAGTGCATCTCCTAAACCCAACTTTATTTTCATATATTAATGGTAAACCAAAGCTGCCATTATCAAAAATCATTGCAGTGTGAATGTAGTTGTTAAGAAGAAATATTGCCTGATAGGGTTGTTTTGCCCGTACGCGAGCCTGGTGAGGAGGAGGTCTATGGAAGGTCACTCCTGCAGTGCATAATTAGGCAGCAAACTGCCTCACTAAACATGGCGGCTGCCCTGCAGAGCACAATCCCACACACACATACACACACCACGAAAAAAACAAAACACAGGCACGTCTATGAGTTTATTACCAGCTGGACAAACAAGCGAGCAACACTCTCTCTCTCTCTCTCTCTTTGGCTCGATTATTATTCTGTCCGATTCGGAGTTCTGTCAGGATCGGTAAAACTGCCAGTGTAGTATGCTCTAGCACACATGTTCACAGTCTATATTTTATGTTCAGTAATATATGCTAAGAACTTGGAGGTACGTGGTACTTTGCGTAAGTGAATTATTTATAATCTTCAAAGGGTTTGATAGGGGCAAATGTAATGTTTAATATTAAAATTTAATGGAAATAGTTACATATTGACCACACAGAGACTGCTGCCCAGAATACTAATGCCACTTAGGCTTTTATTTGGTTGTTAAAAAATAAAATATCTCGAAAAATCTTCTATTCTGTAGCACACTGGATCAAAAATTCATTAATAGATTCCTGCTCTGCGACTTAAAAATGCAGCATTTTATGTATAATTTATGTCCAGAATATGACCCGTGGTTTCTGTTTTTATTAATACAATTGTCATAATACTCTAGCACCTTTGGCAACTTGGTGTCGAGCAACCATCTCTTTGAGGCGTTTATTTCCTCGTTCCTAATTCATTTTACACAGTGCAAGAAGAGCTTTACTGGGATTTCTCTTTAAAACATTGAACAATGAGGTACTGCTCTAGGTAGACTGTGGGCACCTCTGGCCCAGTAGCCATACATAATTTAAGTAATTTAGCAAGGCTTGGGGTTGGATTGCATCCATAAAATGTTGGTTAACCTTTGAAGCCCTGCCAAGACCTGCAATCTACAAAAGATAGGTGCACCACTTGTCCAAATGTACTGATGGCCAAACATTTTTTGTGAGATTTGAGCTGGTGTGAATGGCTTGATTTGATCCTTTTTAATAGCATTAGGGTTGTGAGGGTTTTCTGTATTGATGTTTAGCTTCGTTTAACCATAGTCACCCCTCGAAATGGCCCCAGATTGTCTCGATTTATGATTCGCTTGCAGCCTCCAGCAAGCCCAGCTGAATAATTTACATTGTGCTGAGGCCTGCGTGCCTGGAATGGCTGATAGCATTGTTGCATGCGTGGATGTATGTGTGTCTGTGTGCATGTCGGGCAGAAAGGAATAAGGCCAGCAACAGAGTTTCTTACCTTTCAACAAAGAGGTTGAAAGGTAAGAAACCTGGGAAGGCAAAGGTTTGGTGACATATGCAAGAAGGAGATCCCAGCGAAGCTAATTTCCCCCTCAATTTATCATTGCAGTTGTCTAAATTTCAACTGCAAAACCCGGAAATTTTAGCACTTTCGGTTTCAGTGTCCTGAAGTCAATGTTTTTTTTTTGTTTGTTTGTTTTTTAAATAAAGTCTGTGGCGAACATAAGCTCAAGATATTTTCACATTTTATTCTACAATATAAAATACATAAGTAATGCCTCTTGATTAAAAAAAAAAAAAAAAAAAAAAGCTTTTACTTGTCTTGTAAACGGTGCAGAACCTGATTTCACCAAATGCAACATGTTCCTGGATCAACATCTTTGATGATTCTGGAATAACATTTCAATCAGTCAATCAGATTTGAGGGACAAGTTTAAAATTGATGTCAAGTTTAGGCTTAAAACCAGGTTTAGGTGCTTCTACATCACATGTTATTCACCTATCATTTCCCTCTGATTTTAGGGATGACGTATGGGTTTGTTGAGGGAACCAGGGTGATACGAACTTCCGAATTGGCCTACAAAAATACGTAATTCCTGCACCACTCTATTGAATGCCTTCAGAAGACTTGACCACTTTTATTACCCCCTTCTGGTGTTTTTTGGAGACTTTTTTTTTTTTTTATCTATTTGAAAAATTGCTGCTTAAATATTCATGGACCAAAATAAGAAGTAAATAGTGATAGGATTTTAATTTGAGAAAACAATCCCTTAAGAAAACTGCAATTTAACGATCAAAGATGTGAAGATACAAATCTATACTTTTAATCTCCAAGTTATTGAATTGTTAAAGCATAACCTTAAAATATATCAAACATAATGTATTATTCATTAAGCAGTCGAGACATTGGGACATAAGCCAACAAATCAAAACTAAGACAGCTGAAAGCACTAAAGGGATGAGTTTTTTATAAGAGCACTTGATTTGTCTATTCACATTCACATGTATTTGATACAGTGAGTATTTCAACACAAGATCCTTGTTTAGGTCTAATCTAGATGAACAGTAACAGCTCACTGCCAGTATTTTGGGAGATATAATATCTTGTGTCTAGGGCTCAACACATAGAGTGTGAGATTATCCCATGTGTAGATGAAGTCGCTCAGCCTTTATCCTTCTGCCCATCAGACCGCCCTGCTTCCCAGTGACTCACCCTCGCTCTTCATGACACGTTCTCAGTGGAGGTACAGCCTCAGGGAAGATGCTGTGGAGACCTTGATCCCTTTTCCGCCTGGATATTATTTTACTTGCTTTGTATTTGCCTCGTTCTTCTGCCATTCTCTCTTTAGAACTTGAGAGCAGCTCCTCTGAGGCTCATTACATGCTTTTTCATATTTAAATCCTGGCTTTTTGCCAAGTTTAATGTTCTTCTTCTTGGAGATCAACATCACTTCTTGCCAAGTTTGATGTGCTTTATCTTGGAGATCGACATCACTCATGACCGTGATGTCTTGATGTCTTTCAATCATGAGATCTGTAGAACATCATGGGTGCTTCGCTCTCATGTGTCATGTTGATGACACTCATTAGCTGACACTCAGAAGCTGCTTGCCTGGCCTACCAAGAAGTAATTTTTGCAAAATCCAACTCTTATTAACTGAGGTACAAATTCATGCATGACATTTCAGGTCTGATCAAAAGGGACAAGCGAGACTTGGAGGAAACACTCTCATTTAGTCGAGTAATTTCGTAACACACAAACAAGTTTCTAGCAGTATCTACACATTTCTCAGCTATAAAAATGGATCATCATCTAATCCTTTACATGACTCTAATAAGATCTAAATATTCCACTAGGAATCAAAATATTGTTACACTTGGATGCGCCTGAAACGGCATCATCTCTCATCACCGCAAAATCACATATCCACTGTGCCACTCTATGCATTCAACTGGAGAGATTTAGGTGAAGGATTTAGTGGGAAAGTACATTGTTGTACTCAACAATTCAATAACCAACACTAATCTGATCTAAATTAGGTTGAGTCCATGCACACAAAGACAAGGCACGTCTCAAGAGAAGTTATGGATGGTTAATGATACAGGTAAAAGTAAATATGAAATATGAAATAATAATAAAACCCATAAGAAAAACATTAAGCTTTCTTTTCTAGGAAAATGGACCAACAAAATTAATGAATCACCCTGCACCAAAGATTTCTGACCAATCAAATGCTCTCTAGAATGTGAATGTCAATCCCTCTAATATCACCTGCAACCAACTAGAAAATATATCCTTAAGTCATGTTTTCATAACAGTAAATTGTAATAAACAGCAAAAAATCCAATATCAAACCTGCTGTGCAATATACTGTGCAATTTGAATTTGTCTTATAATGTAGATTATAATGTAGAATATATAATAATTCTGAAATACTATGTGCACACATGTCTTTCCATATTTCTCCATCAGGGTAAATATGTGTATACTTAAGTGTCCTGCAAGCTTGGGCAATCTCATTATGCTTATAAGATTGAATGCAGTGAGCCGTGAGGTTACCTAAATATTAAAACCTACCAGACTCATCCATTTCATGAGTGCTACTAAAAGGGTTCGGAGCAGGAGTTCGGCTCCAGGGATGGGTCATTAATTCAATTGGGAAACCACATTTTTGGGCTCAGGTGATCCTTGCAGAAATCTCACAGCTTTTAACACAGACTATTTATTTCACGATGTTACTATTGTTTATATGCCGCATATCCCTCCAGCAAAAAACCCCACATCTGCTCAGTTTTTTTTTTATTGTTGTTGTTTGGCGCACAACGCTGATCTCTTGGAGTGTGTAGTCAAGTGCTAGATTACAGACAGACAGATGATGCCAGGATTAAAAAAAGGTATCTTTGAACATAATGTTAGGGGGGAAATGTGAGATTGCAAGACAAAAGTTGGTTGAAGTATGATTGAGGGCAATATGATTATAAAACCATGCCGTTGTATTTTAAGTGTTTCTTTTGTTGCTTGTGATAACGATGCATATGTATCATGCATTTTTGCATTAAAGATCAGTGAATGCAATTAGGCAAATGTCTAGTATCTGTGTGAAATGCATCCCTAGAGATGCACACAAACAAAAGCAGAGGTGACACACATGCGCACGCACACACATAGACCGGATGGCCGTTTTTTAAATCGCAGCAGGAGCGCACTTCTCTAGCGTAGCACTAATAAAATATGGTGCTGCTCTGGACAGGATTTATGTGCTCAATCAATTTCCTTCAGCCCGATCTTCATCTTGTCCCTCGGTTTCTTTCTCAAGAGCCTTATCAATTATATGTAGCCAAGGGAGGCTGTATTGCTTATGTAGGTGTAGTCAGATTTGTAAAGGAGCTTGGATAATGGATCCACACCTTTGGGTGGATGCCATCTTGGGGTGGGCACTGGGATATGTGAGGTGGGCAACTCATGTCATGAGAAGAATGAAAACCATTTTACCATTAAAAATACAAAACCCTGTACTTATTGCAATGCAAAAATCCGACACCCACACCCTCACACCCTCATGTTTAGGGTTCCAGAAACCCCAAGGCCAATTTAATAGTTTGGACAACTAAAGGGACAGTTCACTCAATAAATACATAAATAATAATAATAATAATAATAATAAGTTCTGTCATGTTCTATCCGCCCTTACATCATTTCAAACCTTTATTTATTTTTGTATAAATACAAGCCACTGGGGTTTAGTGTTGTTTTGGACCCCATTCACTTTCATTGTAAGGATTAAGAACATGAAGGTGAGCAAATTATTACATTTTGTGGTGAGCCATTGATTTAAATTTTCCCTTTGTCTCTTTAGGTTTTATCTTGATATGAAAATGTTGCCCTCTCTTACACATGACACTAACCAAAAATCAATCTGGGTTTTGTTGTTGTATGAGAAGATTTTAAGTTATTTGAATTCTCAGCCTTCCAGAAAAACAACATCTTACTATGCAGATTTATATTCAGTTTGTTGCGAATCCGTTTCGCTCTATTGTTTATGATAACCCAACACAGATTATTAGTTATAGCCGTATGCATGAGCAAAGTCTGTTGCAAGTAAGAAATGGAAACATGAAACAAACATTTCCTTTGATATCAATATCCCATCCAAAAGCTTTACCTGATGTGTACAGTGTTTGCTCATTCATTAAAAGTAATCAATCTGGGTTCACTCTAATGAATACAGCTGTGGCCAAGACATTTAGGAACCCAAAGTTATTACTCACGTTAAATGCTCTGCGTCCTTAAATCATGCGGACAACATTAATAAACATTTCCCGCTGCTTGCTGAGGCAGTAGATGCAAAGACTGTGATTTCCCTAAAGTGTAAACACTCTGAGCAATGTTCTTACAGCAAGACACATTCTAGTGTCTTTTCTCGTTGGAATTCAATGGAAATGTGCTGTGATTGGCAAAATGCTAAACAAACAATAGGGGGAATGGGGTAAGCTGTGCCACTTTCTAATTAAACTGTCTAGTCAAAGAGAAATTAGATAAATGAGATATATAAATTGCACACTTATTTATATTTTAGGATGTCTGCTATTATCAGAAATCAGAAGAATGTGTCTATAGCATAGGGCCATAAAAATATGGCCTCTCAAATATGACCTAGACACATTTGAATGCAAACCTCAATATCACTATTATGAGAGTTCACTAGCTAAATCCCAGTTACTATATTATGAAGTTCATTATATATCTGATTCTGAATTCCTTGAATCTGACTGCTAGAGCAGTTTTCCAATGGATATCCACCAGCTTTTCACTGTTTGCATCTATCTACTTGTCTTTCTGCACCATTAGGTGGCGACAAGTGACAGTCTTTATGAGTGAATCATTCATTCAACCGATTTGTAATGATGATTCATTCAGGAACGAAACAAGTCACTGGCTTTATGAGCTACTCATTAAACCATTCTTTCAACAGAATCGTTAAAAACACAAACTCATCCAGGAATGAAACAATTGACTGCCTTTGGTGACTCATTGAATCGTTCATTTAACCGATTAGTTGAAAAATGTGAATTAATTCAGGGAACTAAATAAGTGACTAAGTGTGTTAGACTTGAAGTGGCACTGCGCAGAACGATTGGTGTACAGTATGACATCAAAGTACTACGAGAGCGAGTAGAGAGCAAACGGTTCTATATGCTTTCGAATTGCTCTCGCTGTACTGTGATGTCATATACCGATCGGTCTGCGCAGTGCCGCTTCAAGTCAAACACACCTAATGGCTTTAGAGCGATTGCATCATTATTCAACCGATTCATTCGACAAAGTTGAGTCATTTGAACGAAACAAGTGACGGTGAATTCATTATAAAGTCCCACTTACAATTTATTCAATTGAAATAAATATACCACATGACAGAAGATAAGATAGTAACTATTCGGAATTTAAACACGGTCTTTATTAGTGAGTTATTGTTTTGAAACACACTGATTCCATCAGTAATGAGTGGCAGTAATTGAGTAATTGAATCATCGTTTTTCACCGATTTGTTCAAAAAGGCTGAATCATTCAAGAACAAAACTCCACTACTATGAGTTGCAACAATTTGGCTGTGGCTTTGTTTGGAACTATTACGAAGGAACTGATATTGTATTTAAAATGTAAGTTATTCGATACTAAATTCCTGTTTATTTAACTGTTTTATAAAAGCGATATCACAACTTGCTGACTGCTAACAAACGGACCAAGTCGTTGTTAGTTCTAAGGTGAAAGGTGATGTCTTGTAAGTAGTAATGGAGGCTCGTCTTTTCGTCTTCTATATGACATAGTTGAAAATCTCTGGTGTAAGAAAGTATTTCCCCACACAAGAGAATCTGTGTGTCTTATTTACATAATTGAGTGTTTTATTGCCATATTTGAACTCGTTCCCGGCCATTGACGGAATATTCCGTCAGTTATGAAAAAAACACTTCTTTGCCTTTCCGTGTTTTCACTGTCATACGGTAGGGGGCGCTATTAGGCATCTTCTGAAAGAGTACAGAATCTCCAGATCAAAAAACATGTGAAGAAGAAGCTGAAAAAAAGCAATAGCATTTGTAAGCAGATTCATGTAAAATAACACAATCATCAACATTATACAGCATATATATCAAAAATGTCTAATGTTACTGAATGAAATGTCGACCCAGGACGTGCTGCAGGACTGTGAAAGCTTTGGGGGTGTTGATGGACTCGTTCTACTCCATCCATCCATTTTTCTCAACTTTTTGCTCAAAATGGTTGTTTTTTTTAAAATGAAATTTACCCCCATTGAAGTGTTGATAAAAAAAATAAAATAATAATTATTATTATTATTTTAAGCAGAGGGTCTGTTCTTTCTTTTGATATATTGCATGTTCAGATATTCATACAAAAAAAAAAAAATTCTGGGGGCCAAGAATTTTGTGAAAATTATCAAAAATCCTGGCGCTGGCTGGCAACTTAAAAAAAAAGCTTGCGGGGAACGAGTAAACAGGTTTTGACAGATGTTTACAGTTTATATAGAGCTCTAAATGTTGAGAAAGTGAAAATTACTTTTGCCTAACTTCATATTCTGAGCATTTCTCTCTCCTTCGCCATAGAAATAGTTGAGAATGAGACAGAATGGATGTGAAGTGTGGGTCCTGGCTTTGAGCCAAATCTGTGCCCACTGTCTCATCCGAGATGACAAGAGGACATGAGGCTTTCGTCATGTGAGCTAATGTAAAAAGGCATCAGTAGTAGAAGTTCATACCGCTTTATGACAACATGAGAGGGGATTTTAGGTAACTGCTTACTGAAGACATTTACAGTGCTATGCATAAGTTTAGACACCCATGCTAAAGTTGTCTAAAAAGAGGAATAAAAAATCATCTTTTGGAAACTGAACTTAATGCCTTAATTAAAAAAATTAGGAAAAATCCAACCTTTAAGGACACCAATTTTCTTTGTGAATGAATAATGTATCGTAAATAAATAAATGTTCTTCCTTAAAATACAGGGTGCGTAAGTTTGGACACCCCTATGTTAAATTCCCATAGAGGCAGGCAGATTTTTATTTTTAAAGGCCAGTTACTTCATGGATCCAGGATACTATGCATCCTGATAAAGTTCCCTTGGCCTTTGGAATTAAAATAGCCCCACATCATCACATAGCCTTCACCATACCTAGAGATTGGCATGGTTTTATTTCAGTTAGCCTAATAGCTAGTTTGATTTGCATTGAGAGATGATCTTATGGAAAGTACTCCATGCCAATCTCCTAAGAAAATTGGTGTCCTTAAAGGTTGGATTTTTCCAATTTTTTTTAATTAAGGCATTAAGTTCAATTTCCAAAAGATGATTTTTTATTCCTCTTTTTAGTCAACTTTAGCATGGGTGTCTAAACTTATGCATAGCACTGTATATATATATATAATATTTGTTTTATTTTAGTTCTGTCATTTACCCATATCGTTCTAAACCTATATGACTTTCTTTGTCTATGGAACACTAAAAAATATATTTTGAAGATTGTTCTAACTTTTTTTTCCTTCATTAAATGAAAGTCAACGAGGACCAAAACAACAGTGGACCCCAAAGACTTTCATGATATTATGGACATAAAAACGGGCTTTTAAAAATGTCATCTTTTGTGTTCCACAGTAGAAAAAAATCATGCAAGTTTACATAAGGACATATGGAAGATTAAATAATGAAACAATTTTCACTTTTGGGTAAACAATACCTTTTATACAATGAGCATGCAGAACTTTTGAGGGAGAACTAATAACTGGATTTACCAAAAATGTCCCTGGTTGGTGGCATCAGACCTTTGAAAGATATTTATGTCATAACAACTCTCTGAGAGTTTGGCATGGCGATGAGGATGACAAAGTTAATGTGTTTGGTCTTGGCGGAATAGATCTGCTACGCTGCTTTTATTGCTGCTGAATCACCCTAGTATCAGATCTATACAGGTGGAGCTGGGGAAGTTGGAGGGTTTCTGAAACGTAAAGCAAATAATAGACAAGATTTTGAATGATGAGCAGCAAGCTCATTGGCTACCAATACAGTGGGAACCAATCAGCTGTGCCCTATAGAAAATGATGCAATTGCCAGCAGATTGGGTTAAGGACTTATGAGCCTGCGCCATCTAGAGTTTCATGACAGAACTTTGTTATTTTATTAGTCAGCATTAAATGAACACTCATCCTATTATATAAATGCACGTTATTATGTATGAATGTTTCATTTTCTTTTGACCCTGTCATTTTTGATAAAAAACTTTCTGTCATGTAGTGACGTATGCTGGATTTCTCCAATGATTTTGTCAGCATATACCTTGCTCCACCCCAATTGACTGCAAGCTTGCTTTCATTTTTGAGTGCAACATTCACATCTCAAAATCCAGTCAACAACCAAGTCCCTGCCTGCCACTTTTTTTATTTTTATTTTTATAATCCGTTACACTTGGATGTATGTCACAATCAAGCGGCAACCTTCCGGTCTCTCTGTTGAATCCAACACCGAAGTGACTTAAACTGCAATTCATCAACTGGCCGCTAGAGACAGGCTCCAAAAGAGAGTCAATCCCATATACCCCCCATGTTAATATGCCCAAATTTACAGCAGAAAAAAATATGTTTACAGCCTGGTGCAAAAAAAGTGGTTTTGGTCTAATTTGGCCGTCATGTCACCTCAGCTAATCCCACCTCTTTGCCCATTTTCGGTTATCCAGGAGTGACGCTGCCAAGATGGCAACCGCAGGCTCCGCCCACTTTGAGCTTCAAAAATGCTCTTCAGAAACCTACGGGTGATGTCACAGACACTAGGTCCATATTTATGGTCACAATATGTCTTCCATTTCATTGTAGCTTTAAGGTTTTGTTTGACACATTTAGCAGCAAGTATATTCGTTTTTTTTTCCTTTTGATGTATGTCTGTGAAATCATTTGAATTTTCTTCAGTGTTTTCGGTACAGCCGGTCACAGACTGACACTGCTGTGTAATTGTGCTTGGACGCTTTCCATGTTGGTCACACACCTTTCCTTCTAAGTGGGCGATTCTTGGCTAGATAAAGCGGAAAACTGGACCAGACTTGATGGTAACGGACAAAAGTCAGTGTTTTTTTAAAGGGACTTTGTTGGCTAGGTTATTTTGGAGTGTACAAATGAAACAAATACTGATGCAAGAATTCAGTTGGTCAGGCGAACTCTAATGTCTCCTAACACAGACAGGAACAGTATATACAAAATGAATAATGGAAGTGCAAATAGGAGGCCCCACATGGAGGGTGTGATGCTGAGCGTGGCGCTGACTCAACAAAACCTTCTGAGAAGCAGATGAGCAACAGCAGCAGAGACTGGCGTTAGCATCCATATCTGCCCGGGGACAGAAGACTTACTGTGCACAGGGGGCCTCCCGCATGGGTGGGAAACGACCTGTCTGCACCGAGCTGACACTCACTCCATCTTCAAGCCCAACACAGGTTTGTTTTCTCAATAATGTGCTTTAGCAATTGAGCACTTGGAGTCCAAATAAGGGTGGAGTCCTTAACAAAAGTAGTGAACTTTTCACAGCGGGCAAGATACACAATTTATCATGTGAAAAATTGCTGCATTTTTTAGTGTCCTAGGTCTGATTGACATGTAAGTAAACAAGCCCAGTTAATTGTATTTGTTGTTTAGGAAGGTAAATATATGATACCACAATAATAGCTTAGAAAACACCCCATTAGATTATTGCTGCAGTCTCTACAAACAATTATACGGATAAGAAAGTAAATGTTTGACATGTTTCACATCACATCCCCCATTACACACACTTTGACTGATGAAATGAATCTATTTCAACTAAACTGCCAGTAAATTAAACAATGCATTTTCAATGATTTTTGCAAGCGTATTTAGTTCATTTTTGAGCAGGAAAGAATATAATAATATGTAAGTGCTGTGTATACAATCATATTCGTCTATGTAAAATCCAAGAATGGATAGAATGTGAGTCATCATTTTCATGGAGTTCCTACTGGGAATTCAAAAGGGAATTATTTGAAGCTTTTCTGATGAGTCAGTTGAGGAAACAACCTTGGCTTTTTCGTTTTGTCTGAACAGGTTAGAGGTCTGTGCACTGGGGAATGTTTTTTTCTGTGCTCATGTTTGCACCCAGCATCCACTTTCCTCTTGACCTGGTGTTATTTTATTTATCACACCGACATAAATAACCTTTACATCTGGGGTGTTTGCATCTGTTGGGTGGGGGGAATGATTCGGTCAGTGCTTGAAGTAGAGAAAAAAAGTGCCTATGCTCTCTTGTGCACAGGCTGGCATATGCAAATTAGCATAATAAAATTGAACTTTCACTAGGGTAGACTGATTCTGCTTGCATTTACGTGATTTGTCGAGATGTAATTACACAGAGGTAATTCACGTAGTGCCCCCTGGATAGTGTGATGTCATTAGGTGTGTTCGACTTGAAGCGGCACTGTGCAGACCGACATCAAAGTACCGTGAGAGCGATTAGAGAGCAGACGGCTCCGTATGCTTTTGAAACGCTCTCGTGGTACTTTGATTTCATACACCGATTGGTCTGCACAGCACCGCTTCAAGCCGAACAAACCTAGAGATTGGAGAAACAAAGCCTTTCGAAACTCCGAATTAATTGAACCACTTGCTTTGCAAAATGATTCACTGATTCGAAAGCGCTTGAAATGCAACATGCTGGTGAAACTTTGTGATCAAAACTGTGTAAATGCTCAGCCCGTTCTCATCCTAGGGCGTCATATATTGACGCTTTTGACATTTCGTCGACATCGAACGCACATGGCACCCTTTAGCGTCAATATGAGACGCAGATAGATATGGGCCAGAAGGCGCCTCCTAGCGGTCTAACCCTAGCCCTACACTAGACCTAAACCTACCCATAACCGAACAAAGCTCTGTGCGTGTCATATTGACGCTAAAGGGTGCCATGTGCGTTCGATGTAGACGAAATGTCAAAAGCGTCAGTATATGACGCCCAAGGATGAGAATGCGTTGAAATGCTGTGTAAAAACACCTTTTACGAACCAATTGCAAATGTTTTCTTGAAAGGTTAATCTATTAAATGGAATCTACAAATCATCAAATACCATTAAATATGAGTTGTTTGTATAATGGGCTTGTTTTGTGTGTTTTATGGAGGGTGTTGCTATCAGGCTAAGATAAAATTAACTACACTCTTCTTTTTTTATCATACAAAAGTCTTATTACAAATGTCTACAACTTAGATGTCTACAACAACAAAAAAGAAGATCCGAGATCAGGTAAAAACCACAGCTTTATCCCTAACTAAACACACCTTTTAATTGAGGGCATATTAGGTAAACTACACTCAAAAAAATGATTTTAGCTCTTTGTTCAATTTCATTAATTAAAATGAGCATATACAACACAACCCTTCATAGAAATGATTCCAGCTTAATTTCATTAAACGTAATCAATGTAATTTGTAAAAAATTTGGTTTACCAAATTTTTTTTAATTGAGTCAACATGAATATTTTTTGTTCGTCTTAACCGGATGTCACTCAAAAAAAGAATTTTGGCCTCTTGTTAAAATAATTAATTACAATAAGCAAAAGTAACACGATTGTTTAATATTGTCACAACTTAATTTAATTGTGTTCAATCAACCTAATTCATTTGTGTGAAAACTACATGAATCATTGTTGCTGACATCTAACTGGGCAGTGGATCTGTAGTTCCCAGCATGCTTTGCAAGGGACTGCATTAATAGGGTCAATTTAGGGAAAAAGTGTTATTTTATGTGTTTTTCAGTAAATGGAAAGATGTTGTTAGTTAATGTTAGTGTTTAATGTTCAGTTATGTTAGAAACTTAGAGGACTTTCTGTAATGTTATTGAATTTTGTGGTTACCATTATGCAGAAGAGTGGCGACTGTGTTTAGGCTGTGGGCTCAGTATTATGCTATACGTGCATTAAACCTTGTGCTCAGGCTGTGGGCACTCAGTACTGTATACACTGTGTAAACCTCGCTTACAGTCCTGCACAAGTAATAATTCAATTGAATAATAGTAGTGTCTATCATTAGAAGTGACCATAGAGTCAAATTAACAAAAATTATAATGTTGGTTATTTAAGGCAGAACAAAAACTAAATGTAATTAACCTGACAAAACTTTATCTAGCAGGAATGACTAAATTAATTTAAATTCATACAACAAGATTACAACAAATTATTTCAAACTATTTCGATTTTGTTGGAAAAATGTAATTCAATTTCGTGGAAAACCTTTCCTTAATTTAATTAAGTTCGTTCAACAGATTATTTTTTTGAGTGTAGAAACTTCCAGGCAGGTGTGTTGAGGCAAGTAGGAGCTAAACTTTTGTTTCATTTCTTTTCTTTTTTTATTACATACATCAGCATAGCTGACAGCAATTACCACCTAAAAAGGCTCCTGTGCTCATGTCCCTACAATTTATTACAATTTGCTGCAGTTGCACGATAATCACACAAAAGGAGTCTCTCATTCAGTGTTCACCTTTGAACATTGTGCAGATAATCTAACTATGGCGGCTAATCAAAAAGAGATGCCTGGTGTTTCAGTTGCTACCCCTATTGATAAGAGACTGTCTGAGTAGTTCTGTTAGGTTTGCAGGTGATTTATGGACTATGTTGTTGCACTGTGAGCGTCACATAATGAAGGAAACAATGCCCTTTCTGTTCTAGTCTATGTACCAGCCTTTATCTCCTTTAGATTTAATGATCAGTCACCAGACATCCAAATAGATGCAGTTAAAGCAATCAGTATGGACTTAAACTGCCTCGTTTCACCTACTTCCTTCTTGTTAACCACAAAAATGTGTATATTTAGCTTGCAATTATAAGCAATTTATCAACATGTTAGGGTACTAGGGTACTATGCATTTGAGGTCAGTACAAAATCATAGTTTTGGAAATGTCGCTATATCAGTTAAGTTAACAATATCAATATGTCAATGTATTAATTTGTTATTAGTTAAATATGCTTTTAGTACATATACTAAATTGGATATATATTTTTTTTAATAAAAGAAAAATCATTTGCACTCATTGGCCCTCATTTACGAAACAAATGTATTACAGAAATTTGGGCATACAGTCATTGTGGATGCAAAACTTGCATTTATCATTATAGATGGTTGCTATGATCAAGTCTTACGTCAGGATTTAGGTTGTGTGCAAGTTTTTGAGTTAGCGTGAATTTGCTTGCAGCATATCAAATCTGGTGAAAAATTGTTATGAGAGCATTTTGTTCATTTAGATTATTTCCCTGACCGACATCCGATGCTTTTTAACCGATCATTATCCATTAAATGACAAGATAAGAATGTATAATAAATTAAATTAAAATCAATTAGAATAAATAGGTGTCTGTGACCCAATAAAAATACCACAAATGTTTTGTATTTTTCTAATAATTCAACCGCCTGTCATCAATTATTCCTTACATATACACAAATAACAGAAATAAGCATATAACAATAACATAACACATTTATACCTTTAAAGACAAACAATAGACTCGGCTTCCAGTTGCTTCGCGCCAACGCGACACTGGCTATATAGGCGCTCGGGTTTGGCCGGCTGATGGAGGAAAAGCAACACAATAGACCAACTACACAAACAAACACTGAACAAAGTCTTAAAGGTGCTCTAAGTGATGTCACGCATTTTTTAGGCTGAAACATTTTTTGTTTGAGGGATGGGGAGGAGGGAGGGTCGAGCTAGCCTTCGTTTTGTTTGACAATACTTCGAAAGGTCAACAAGAAGTGACATCACCCAACATCGCTTAGAGCACCTTTAACAAAACAAAGCTAAAAATAAGAAAGTAGACCTGCAATATCAAGGCCCCGCCCACACTTTAGCAGAATCATTTGGTACAGTTAATGTAGGCCTAGTGTTAAGTAAACAGTTATGATAATGTAGAATTAAAGTTTAAGCTCCAATCACCTCTCGAGGATCCCGATAAAAGTCAGTTGACTTCTTCACTCAGAGAAGCTGTCAATCATGATGTCACACCCCTGTTTATAGCATCAAATAACTAACTAAAACCAAACTTATTTAAAGAACGAACACTTGAACAAACATCATCATGATAAAAACTGCCTAAAATTACAAAAATAAAAATCTTTGAAAAAAATTATTTGAAGTGTAATTTTAATGTTTAGTTGTCTCACGGGATTTATGACCTTTACTGCATGGGGGGCGATCGAGACGCTTTGGCTTCACTTTCAGGACTTGTGTGGCCCGATTGGTGTGCACCATAGACAGTAAAATAAATGGACACAGCGACCCCATTGGATTCAACGGAGAAAAGTGAAGTCAAATAGAAGCACTCACTTCCTGATGGCTGAGCGTACTGTGCAGACTCAAGCTGAGCTTGACGACGTAGATGTGACGTGAGCAACCCGTCTGTCTTCTAGTAGCTGTGCCAAGAGAAATCTGAATCATTCCCTTCCGAAACTTGCAAAGACGGAGAGCGTGAGTAGGAGCTGTCCATGAGCTAGGAGCAACTTTTGCTAAGTATTCTGATTAATTATTTTGTCATTTTGCCTCCACGTCCCCCCGATTGCCCGTGAGTTTCTCCTTTCTCTACTGTGCGACAGAGAGTCGCGTGGTTATGACGCAATCGTTTGCCTATTTTTACAAAAACTGCTTCTACGGGACCATAACGTAAGATACAAGGTAATGGAGCCTTTTATACATTTTCGTGTTTCTTTAGAAACTAGATGTACCGCATCGCGGTACAAAATATGACCGCCGCTCAGGCCTGCACTGGCTTTCCACAAAAATAAATGACGTGGAGTAATTTGGCTGTATTGCGTGTTTATGTATATACCTAAAAAAAGTAGTAGTATGTGCATGTCTGTGTGTGTGTGTGTGTGTGTGTGTGTGTGTGTGTGTGTGCGTGTGTGTGTGTGTGTGTGTGTGTGTGTATGTATGTGTGTGTGTTTGTGTATGTGTGTGTCTGTGTGTGTCTGTGTGTGTGTGTGTGTGTGTCTGTGCGTGTATGTATGTGTGCGTACATGTGTGCGCGTGTGTGTTTGTGTGTGTGTATCTGTGCATGTGGATTTGTATGTGTGTGTATGGGTGTGTGTCTGTGCGTGGATGTCAGTGTGTGTGCATGCTTGCGTTTGTTTGTATTCCTGCATGTATGTGTGTGACAGTATCATCCTAAACCAGCAACCCTTCGCTCAACAGCACCATCTACAGGCCGATGAGTGTACAGTCACTAAATGTGCACATAAATGAATTTATTTTATACCCCCCCCCATGGATGAAATTCTACGAAACTTAGCAGAGGATACCCCCAGAGGATGTCAAGTTAATCATACACATGAAATATGGTGCAGTTCTGAACATCTCCACTGAAGATAGGGGCGATTAAAGCAGAATAATATTGCATTTTCATTTTTTATGGGAGGGGCGCAAATCACAAATGAGTGATTATGGCCTAGGTTGATGTGGGCCCTTAAGAGCAACATACCATAAAAAATTACCAAAAAAGAAAAATTTACGGGGGCCCCAGCGCAGGGGGGGAAGTGGCCCCCGGGAAACAAACAAAATTTTTCCGTAAAAGTCTAGTAGACCAACATACCATAAAAATTTCTTCATCCTCGGTGCCACGGTTCAGGTAGTTATTTAGGAAAAACTGCATTTTTTTGGGTTTGGGGGGGCCCAGCGCGGGGGGGAGTGGCCCCCGGGGACCAAACGAAATTTTTCCGTAGAAGTGTAGTGGGGCTACATGCCCACCAAATTTCATGTTCCCCGGTGCTTCGGTGTCCCTGGTATCGTTGACGAAAAATTTACGGGGGCCCCAGCGCGGGGGGGGGGGGGAAGTGGCCCCCGGGGACCAAACGAAATTTTTCCGTAAAAGTCTAGTAGACCAACATACCATAAAAATTTCTTCATCCTCGGTGCCACGGTTCAGGCAGTTATTTAGGAAAAACTGCTTTTTTTTGGGTTTGGGGGGGCCCAGCGCGGGGGGGGAGTGGCCCCCGGGGACCAAACGAAATTTTTCCGTAGAAGTCTAGTGGGGCTACATGCCCACCAAATTTCATGTTCCCCGGTGCTTCGGTGTCTCTGGTATCGTTGACGAAAAATTTACGGGGGCCCCAGCGCGGGGGGGGAAGTGGCCCCCGGGGACCAAACGAAATTTTTCCGTAAAAGTCTAGTAGACCAACATACCATAAAAATTTCTTCATCCTCGGTGCCATGGTTCAGGTAGTTATTTAGGAAAAACTGAATTTTTTTGGGTTTGGGGGGGCCCAGCGCGGGGGGGGAGTGGCCCCCGGGGACCAAACGAAATTTTTCCTTAGAAGTCTAATGGGGCTACATGCCCACCAAATTTCATGTTCCCCGGTGCTTCGGTGTCCCTGGTATCGTTGACGAAAAATTTACGGGGGCCCCAGCGCGGGGGGGGGAGTGGCCCCCGGGGACCAAACGAAATTTTTCCGTAAAAGTCTAGTAGACCAACATACCATAAAAATTTCTTCATCCTCGGTGCCACGGTTCAGGTAGTTATTTAGGAAAAACTGCATTTTTTGGGGTTTGGGGGGGCCCAGCGCGGGGGGGGAGTGGCCCCCGGGGACCAAACGAAATTTTTCCTTAGAAGTCTAATGGGGCTACATGCCCACCAAATTTCATGTTCCCCGGTGCTTCGGTGTCTCTGGTATCGTTGACGAAAAATTTACGGGGGCCCCAGCGCGGGGGGGGGAGTGGCCCCCGGGGACCAAACGAAATTTTTCCGTAAAAGTCTAGTAGACCAACATACCATAAAAATTTCTTCATCCTCGGTGCCACGGTTCAGGTAGTTATTTAGGAAAAAATGCATTTTTTTGGGTTTGGGGGGGCCCAGCGCGGGGGGGAGTGGCCCCCGGGGACCAAACGAAATTTTTCCTTAGAAGTCTAGTGGGGCTACATGCCCACCAAATTTCATGTTCCCCGGTGCTTCGGTGTCCCTGGTATCGTTGACGAAAAATTCAGTAAGGTGACGGGAAAAAAAAAAAACTTTGACAATCCCTATATGACCGCTTTCGCTAGCTACGCTAGCGGCGGTCATAATAAATAATAGACAAATGGAGTCTTTAAACGCCTCAGATGTAAAGTTATTTGATGACAAAGTGACGCCAAAATGAATGGGAGTCAATGGAATGCTAACAGCACGTGATGGTCTACTAATCAATGGCGGCCCCTCGGGAAGCTTCAGTTTCGGGCTGATAGATTACCCCCTTGGTGTGCACCATAGACTATAAAAATCAAGGTCCCGTCCTCACTCTCGCAGAATCAATCGCAAGCACATGCTCCTGCACTTTTATAGAAACAGAGGAATGAGGTAAGATGTGTGTGTGTGTGTGTGTGTTTGCGCGCAAAGTGCGAATGTGAATGTGTGTGCATTAGAATGTGAGTGAAGTACAAAGCTACGGAACACAAAGGACATGGTGGTGGAAAAAATATGTTTTTTTTTGCGTTCCCCCGAGAAACTCTGTTCTCTCGCAAAACTTGTTGTGAGTCGGACAAACACTGATGTCCCGCTGGCAATGTTTGAGACAGCTCCGTATTCTGTATGTTAACAATGGAGCGGTTCATAGAGTTATATTTGAAGAGTTCAGATGCAAAAGCCTCTAAGTGCCCTCTGAAATTTTCTTAAGATGGCACTTAGAGGCTTTTGCATCTTTTTGACCTCTTCATTTGAACTTGGACTTAAAGGGATACTTTACCTCTGGAAAGATGAATGTGTATTTGAAATAGGTAATTTATGTAGAATAAATGTGAAGACATTTTTTAATTTGGAGCTTTCTAGACTGAGAAAAGCCAGAAAATGTATTTTTGGCTTATGTGGATGAAAAACAACAACTCCCAGAATGCACTTGCTTCGCTGCCGTAGGAGGCCACGCCTACCGGTTAGAGAGCGCAGTTGAAAACAACAAGGTTAGGCTACCAGTGAGTCCGTGACGAGTCTGCCTGGTATTACGAGATTGCCCAAAATGTCCGGGATTCGGCTTTTGCGTTCTACAGTTGCCATTCATCATGTTTACTGTGGCGAGCAGGACGAGGCTGACGGCCGCGGGAGAACGGCGCGAGGCCAATGGCGTCATTACTGAGACGCGTCGGTCTCGTATCTCTCACGGAGGAGCGGGAATTTTCTTAGCAATGTTAAAACGCACATCAACCGATCACTTGTTTAGCGTTCATGTAAACACTACATTCAGATTCACCAATCAGAATGAATTCAGTTAGATTGAAACAAGAGGTGTGCATGTAAACAATGAATGGCGATCTCGCCCGCCGGACAAGTTCGGAAAAAAAGGAGGATGGTAACTCCTACTACTCAGCTTTCTCCTACTACTCAGCTTTCTTCACAGAACAAGAGCCTACAAGCTTAGCTTCCAAAGAAAGACGGCTGACTGTGTGTACATTATGTGAGTGAGATCCCACCCTCTATGGGCGGGTTGAGGACATGCGGAACAGCCCCTACTACTGGCTGTAGTCTTTAGCCTCTGGCCAGAAAATCCTCCGATGACGCAAAATGACGATTTTTGCGTCATTGGAGGATTTTTTCCAGACAAAAAATACATAAATCTCTCCTCTCAGGGGGATATGAGGGTGGAAAGCACGGTAATTCGAAAATACTACAGGTTTTCTACTAATACAAAGCTTAATGCTAAATCCTGAAGTATCCTTTTAAGTATAAAGAAATACCATCAGTGCTAGTTCAAGGAGTTCAGTAAAGTTGGGAATATTCACAGATTCGAACTTCCCGGATCAATAACTTGTGAGCTAAACGTTGTAAAACACAAATGACTCCTCTTTCCAATCATACGGTAGACAACAAGTTGCAACCTAATTTTCTTTAAAATGAGTGCAAAAGTGCAAAGTGCAAAACCCGAAAAATGTTACTACAAAAATAGTTCATGCTAATGTTACACACTGTAGTGTCACCAAATTCAGTTTACACAACAATGGTCCCCTACTGGTCACACTACAACACTGATTTTTTGAATGATTTTTTATTATGAAAAATATTCAGTAACACACTGTACTGTCATCAAATTCAGTTCAGCGCTCTCCTGCCGGTTATACTACAACACTTAGTTTGATAAAATGTCTTTTTTTATGATTATTTTTTATGAAATAGAATCAATAACTTCACTGTTACAATATAATGCCATCAAATTCAGTACGTAATTATCATGCTAAAGATATGTTTTTAACTAGTATGTTAGCTGCGTACCAATACCATTTGTGCAAAGAAATAGGCTTACTTATTTTTTTATATGCTATTACTTGCCAAACTAATTGTTGTAGCATAATCAACAGGAGAGCATAATCAACAAAACGCAAAAGCGGTTTGTATGGATATTGCAGAATATCTTTGTTCAGAGCATATGACTGCAGGTTGTTTTGCAAATTGAATTAATTATTCACAAATAAAGAGAATTCAATGGCATGATTGTGCCAGGTGAAAATCACTGAATAGACAAAAAGTAACCTTAGAATCTATTTAGGTATTACTAAACATAAGCCTATAACTGGCCAACAGTCTAAAGTGATTAATTTTACAATTAAGTTTGTCAATATGTGTGAGGTAAACTTTGGGGCAATTAATAACAAAATGAAAATGTTAAATTGCATAAAATAGTTTGTATATGTATCTCATTTTAAAGGTGCCTTTTGTAGAGACTTAGAAATCATCATATTATAAATATTCCTTGCACTTGTTCAGGTGCCCTATTTTCTTAGGTAGCAGCTGTTAAATGCAGCACCAGGGATGCATGCTGAATGAAGTCACATGAGCTCCGGTTGGATTCAAGAGCAGGTTCATCTACGCTCAAAACTTCAGGCAAATCTAACGTGTGTTCGGCAAGCTTTCACTCATGGCTCCTACAAGACTTGTCAGTTTTGCAAAACTTAGCAGGGCTTTTCTGTACCATTGTGTCTGCTCACGTGTTGTCTGTGGGCCGGTATAATAACGGCTGCCAGTGGGAGCTTAGATTTGTGGCTGGAGGCATTTTCCCACTTTGTGTTTGCCAATGGGTAATTTTCAGGTTTTTTGCAGCTCCTATTTGCAAAATCAGTATTTATTCAGCGCGCTATGAAGCTGCACATACTTCGCCTCGGCCTTTTCATTATCCAAATGTTGTAAAAGCCAAAGGCACAGCAGCCTTGTTAAGAAAACCTACATCATTAAAATGTGTGCAGCTAGGGGAAAAAAAGGAAATAACTTCCATTTGTGCCATTCAAGAGCAAAATTACATTAACAATCTCAGCTTGTCTCTTTTGAAATAGTGTCTCTGATAAAGAAAGTGTCTAAACAGAGAGATTATTCATTCCTTTAATTCTAAATAACATACTTATTTACCAAATATTTCACCCTCAGTGATAAATTAGGTTACTGTCACATAGGGTTGCAGTAATGACGACAAAATGATTTATTCACAGCAGTGTGAATATTTATTAAACAGAACTCAAAAACACTCAGAACTAGAACAGAACAACCACTATATCATGGCGAGAACTGACAATCAACTGAAAGAAACAGAGCTTAAATACAAAGACAAAAAAAAATTCACGAAAAAAAATAAAAATAAAAATTAACAACAGGTGTAAATGATAATCAATCAATGACAAGCCATAGTAACTAACTGAAACAAACTGAACTAAACATGTAAAAACCCACCCTAACATACAAATAATGCAGATTTGTATTAGTACTGTAATATACAGTATCTCACAAAAGTACACCCCTCAGATTATAGCAAACATTTTAGTATATCTTCTCAAGGGACAATACTATAGAAATGAAACTTGGATATATTTTAGAGTAGTCAATGTGCTGCTTGTATTGCAGTATATATTTACTGTCCTCTGAAAATAACTCAACATACAGCCATTAGCCTATTGTCAAAATAGCTGGCAACAAAAGTGAGTACACCCTAAGTGAATATGTCAAAACTGTGTCCAAAGTGTTAATATTTTGTGTGAGCACCATTGTTATCTAGCATTGCCTTAATCCTCCTGGGCATGGAATTCACCAGATCTGCACAGGTTGTTGCTGGGATCCTCTTCCACTCTTCCATAATGACATCACGGAGCTGCTGGCTGTTTAAAAACATGGCGCCTCTCCACCTTCCGCTTGAGGACTCCCCACAGGTGCTCAATAGGGTGACATACTTGGCCACTCCATCACCTTCAGCTTCTTCAGCAAGGCAGTTGTCATCTTGGCGGTGTGTTTGGGGTCATTATCATGCCGTTTGGCCCAGTTTCTAAAGGCAAGGGCATCATGTTCTGCTTCAGAATGTCACAGTACATGTTGGAATCCATGTTTCCCTCAATGAAGCACAGCTCCCCAGTACATGTTGGAATCCATGTTTCCCTCAATGAAGCACAGCTCCCCAGTACATGTTGGAATCCATGTTTCCCTCAATGAAGCACAGCTCCCTAGTACATGTTGGAATCCATGTTTCCCTCAATGAAGCACAGCTCCCCAGTACATGTTGGAATCCATGTTTCCCTCAATGAAGCACAGCTCCCCAGTACCAGCAGCACTCATGCAGCCCTAGACCATGATGCTACCACCACCATGCTTGACTGTAGGCAAGACACAATGTTCTTGGTACTCCTTACCAGGGCGTCGCTACACATGCTGGACACCATCTGAGCCAAACAAGTTTATCTTAGTCTCATCAGGCCACAGGACATGATTCCAGTAATTCATGCTCTTGGACAGGTTGCTTTCAGCAAACTGTTTGCAGGCTTACTTGTAAGCCAGCTTCAAAAGAGGCTTCCTTTTGGGGTGACGGCCATGCAAACCGACTTGTTGCAGTGTGCGGTGTATGGTACGAGGACTCAACTTCTTTGATTGACCCTTGCGAGGCCTGTTCCAAGTGAAACCCGTCTTGGAAAACCTCTGCATGACCCTGGCCTGTACTGTAACTCAGTTTCAGGGTGTTACCAATCTTCTAATAGCTTAGGTCACATTTGTGGAGAGCAACAATTCTAATTCTCAAATCCTTGGAGAGTTATTTGCAATGTTGAACATCCAGTGGGCAGTATGAGAGAATTGTACTAAAAGCACTAATTTTAACTGCTCTAATACAATATACAGAAATTTGTATGGTCCTGTCAAGCAGGCAAATACATGAAAATGATGAATAGGTCATGTGGCTTTGCATGGTTAAACGAAGTATAGCTATTATCACTTAGGGTGTACTCACTTTTGTTGCCAGCTATTTTGACAATAATGGTTGTATGTTGAGTTATTTTCAGAGGACAGTAAATATATACTGCTATACAAGCAGCACATTCATTTCTATAGTATTGTCCCTTGAGAAGATATACTAAAATGTCTGCTGAAATTTGAGGGATGTACTCACTTCCGTGAGATACTGTAAATAATAATAATAAATCACTTTACTCTACATATTTTTCTTGTCGTGAAAATGTTTGTCAGTCCAAATCTGATTATTTGTGTATCCGATTGGAATCTTATTTAAAATGATTGATGTCCACATTGTGTATTGCAACTGTTCAGATCCGATTTTTGTGTCCATGCTGCTCTTTCGTTTTCCGGAATATCTGCACTGGTTTCTATGGAAATGGCGTTGTCTTTGCATATGCCAAAAACAGCAACAAAAACCATAACATGGACGAGTTTGCAAATGAAATGTTGTTTTATTTACATTTTACAACATGGAAATGTGTAGCCTTGCGCTGGACAACTGCGTCTTCTGGGGCCGTGGCAGAAACGTAGGAGGCTGGGTGAGTGGTTTTATTCGGATAAAATTTCCAGAAATCCTATTTAAATAGGATTTCAATCCACATGCAAATCTAACTCGAAACAGATTTTTTAAATTTCTGGCCATTCATATACTTGCTAAAACTGATCAGATTTCAATCAGATATGCAGAAAAATCTGATTTTGACTGAAAGTCCGAATGTAGCCTTTGTGTTTCAAATTAGATATTGCATTATATTACCAAAAAATGAAAATGGTCAAGTTAATGTTTTCAGTTAGCAAACAACATAGCCAGTTCATAGATATTAATATTGAAGAAGAATCAATTCTACGTCTGTATTATCATTGCCAATTCTGTAAGTCTTGAAAGGATGTTAATCTTTATTATACTGTATTATCACTTTGTCTTCTAGGTAAATTTGATTTTCACAATTATTATTATTATTTATTTTTTTGTCATTTGATGTAAAGTCCCTTTTTACTTCAAGAATGTGTCAAAACCTTTGAACTCAAAGTCTTCGAAAACATAACATCCTTGAGTCTGTTTTAAGGAACCTTTAATTTTGCATAGTGACAATGTTAGATTGTTGAATTTTTTTATTGTTGTATTTATTTAGTTTTTTTTTTTGTATTTTCTTATTCCGTATCCCCCCATTTCTTACTGTTAATACTTGCAACCTTTCATTTGCAAGAAAAAACTACTAGCCTACTAGCATAGTACTAGCTGGTTTGGATAAGATGTTCTGGATTAACTAGCACAAGATATCACAATAACACTTTTTGATCAGGCATAGAAACTTACCATTTGCATATGTTGTTTTGCGTATGGGTCTCTAGCATATGATGTGGTGTTCTGAAATTCAAATCTCTAATGCTGGCGCACAGGAGCACCTCTTGGTCTGCACCCTCTTACCTAAGCACTCACTGTGAGATTTGCATTCCCACTCCCACTCAACGAATGATGACGGTGCCATCACAGCGTGGTACAAGGTCACTTTCAAAAAACTTCGTATTCCCTCAGTGGAGGAACAAACTATTAACCTTCACCTGAACAACAGAATCCATTGAAATCTTCACATATGGTTGAAGACACACCTCATCTGGGAGTATTTGACAAACTAATCAGTCTCTGATTTGCACTTTTTGCACTTACTACTCTTTCAAGTGTAGTGTATATCTACACTGCACAGTACGCAATTTTTTATAGAGTGAAACAGTCGAGTTCTGGAAGTAAAAATCCCATTTATTTTCTCCATGGGGAATTGATTTTTAATGATAGCTGATAAACCTTTAAAGACAGACCTACTGTTAGTAACGAGGTTGTTAATCCCTGAAATATGCATTATTGAAGCCACCCGCCTGCATTATTTCAACTTATTTTTTTTTTAATAATCCTGTTTAACAGCAAAATCCCTGGTGAAAAACTACATTACCATTTTTATGCAGAGAAATCTCCACCAATTAGAGATCTGCAGCAAACAAATCTCGCCAAATGAACACTTTAGCACTCAGAAGAATGATGTAGCGTTACTTTCCCTATGCTCTTAAACTTTTTACATATTTGCATAATATGAATATTTTGCAATAAAAGTAAAGTATATTCGTTTCTATATATAACCAACAACATCTTTAAAATAATAGTTTTATATTTCTCCATTGTTTTTAATTTGATTGCCTTCTACAATGCTTCATGTAATTTTAGTTCTTTCCCTCATTAAAGTGGTTAACGAAGTCTGTCCCAATTCACAGGCTGTCCCAAGTCCTTCAAAAGCGACCTCCAAATGCATCCTTTGTTTTGTGATGGATACAACAGATGGATCCTTCCTACCCTTGTCTACCCCAGAATTTATTGTGCACCAGTGTCCTTCAGCCTTCAAGATGGCTGAATTCGATCGGTTTCCAGGTCACGGGCTGGAGGACGGGAGCGAGGAAGCATCAAATTGAGTATTGAGAAGCTCCCTATGGCGGTGTCCGAAAGCTTAAAGGGATAGTTCACCCAAAAATGAAAATTAGCCCATGATTTATTCACCCTGAAGTCATCCTAGGTGTATATGACATTCTTCTTTCAGACGAATACAAACAGAGTTATATAAAATGTCCTGGCTCTTCCAAGCTTTATAATGGGAGTTAATGGCTGTCTGTCTTTGGAAGTCCATCAAAGCGCATCCATCCCTGATTACAGTGCTCCACGCGTCTCTGGGGGTTAATAAAGGCCTTCTGAAGTGAAGCGATGTGTTTGTGTAAGAAAAACATCCATATTTAAAACTTTATCTTTATTTAAATAACTAGCTTCTGGCATAAATTTATAAAATTGTATACATTTAGCTTGTTCTCTTTTGTAAGTTACTTTGGAGATTTTGTAAGTTACTTTTTTTTCTCAAATTTGTCTGACTTCATAAATAAGTGCTCAGCTGCACCTGAGGAGAAAGTTGGCCTGAAGGAGTTGTGGGACGAGCTTAAACAAAGCCTTGCCAAGCCGTGAATAGTGGAGAGGATCAGGAGGAAGAAAAGAGAGAAAAAACTAACCTGCTTCTTCAGAGATCCCTACAGGTTACCTAGAGAGTTGCTAGATGAAAAGAGGAGTGGGAAGTTGGACATCAGTAAAGAGGAGTTGGAAAAATACGTCAAGAGCCAATACAGTGACAACAGACAAGCTACACCGCTCGGCTCCTCAGGGCACGTTCCACGACCAGCCCTACCAACAGTGCCATTCGATACATCCCCACCTAAGGTGCGAGAAGTGGAGGAGGTTATCAAGAAGGCAAGGTCAGCATCAGTCCCCGGGCCTAATGGGCTTCCCTACAAGCTGTACAAGAACTGCCCCCAGGTGGTCAAAGTACTCTGGAAGCTCATGAAAACAGCTTGGAAGAAGGAGCAAGTTCCAGCAGAGTGGCAGCAAGCTGTTGGTGTGTTCATTCCCAAAGAGCAGAACTCCCATACCATCAATCAGTTCAGAAACCTTGCCTTGTTGAATGTGGAGGGGAAGATTTTCTTCTCGATTCTGTCAAGGAGAATGAGCAATTTCCTCATTGGGAATGGGTACACTGATACATGCTGTCAGAAGGCCGGAATCTCAGGCTTCCCTGGATGCATTGAGCACTCTTCAGTGATTTGGGATCAAATTCAGCGTGCGAAGAGAGAGAAGAATGACCTGCATGTGGTGTGGCTAGATCTTGCCAACGCATACAGCTCAGTGCCGCACAAGCTGATAGAATTTGCCATGGAATTATTTTATGTCCCAAGTAGGGGTGGAACGGTACATGTATTTGTACTGAACCGAAACGGTACAGGCGTCACGGTTCGGTGCATAAATTTACACGGAGAATACACGGTATAAAAATAAATAAAATGCGTGCAAATTAATTAATGTAATGCGGAACTACTGTTAGATACGCAGGTTCTTTAGGGACACCTAATCTGTTGCACCGCCTTAGCTCTGAAGAGCGATATTAAGATTGCCATGCTGGAATATGTTGTGTGTGTGTGTGAGAGAGAGAGAGAGAGGCGCGGGCATGTTCGAAAAGTCGCAAAGTGTTTACTTATATTTGTGTGTGTGCATGCGTGTGTGTGAGGCGCGGGCGCGATCGAACAGTGGAAACATAAAAACATACTCCGTCATTTTGTTTATACAGGACATCATTCAAAATGCAAAGTGTTTAAGTTACTGTTAATTAAAATTTTAAGGAAAACAAATATATTAATCTGAAATGTAGCAAATTAATTTTCAATTCATTCAGGTACAATTACCAAACATATATCAAGGTCTTTTTGTCTTTTTTTATTAATTTAATTAATAAACTAATTATATAAAACTATTGTCAGTGCACAAATAAACTGGTTCTATGCCTTTACTTTATTAATAAAACTTATTTAAAAAATACAGGGCTTAAGTAATTTATTTTCCTTTGGTGGTACATCCTGAGACATGCACAAGCCTTCTACATTTTTGTACTGCTTTTCCCTCCATTGTACCGAACTCGTATCGAACCGTGATGTCTGAACCGAGGTATGAACCGAACCGTGACTTCTGTGTAGCGTTCCACCCCTAGTCCCAAGTGGTGTGCAGAACATCATCACCGGATACTTCAGCAACCTGCACATGTGCTTCACTCTGGAGGGCTACACGACAGGATGGCAACGGCTGGAATGTGGGATTGCCATTGGGTGTGCCATCTCCCCCATCCTATTTGTTTTAGCCTTTGAGGTAATCCTCAGAGGGGTGTGATGGATTTTTAATAGATAAGATAAAGTAAACTATCTTTTAAAACTAAGGTTCTAGGTCTAACATTCTAACAGACTTTGGACACAATGTACCAAAATGTTATCAACTGAACTCTTAACCCTTTACAATGTTTTTTGATGATTCAATATATTTTATGCCAGTAACATGTATGTTTCCCCTTTGGCGAAAACTCGTGACTTTGGTTGTGTGATTGTTAAAATAACAAATATTGGAAATGAAACTAGACAGGTGTCTAAACTTGAAACCTTGTGATTATGAAGTAATCAAGAAAACAGAGTTTGCTTCTACCTAGTAACAGAAGGCTTTGCATATGAAGAACCAATCAAATTGTAGGGAAATTATGTAATTTATCATGTCATTTTCACCCATTCTCCTTTTCTATAAAAACTGTTGTATTCGTGTTTACTGGTGGGATTCTCTCTGAAATTTGTCTGAGATCCCCCGGCCGTGCTTCTTCTTGGGGGAGATTCTCTGAGAACTGCTCAGGAGCCTACCCCAGCCGTGAGTAAAGCATTTAAAGGACATTTGCTGAAGTCTGTCTGTTTATTATTGCTGCGCAGCAAGTTAGTTAGGGGAACAAGTTAGCATTACAGCACTCAGCCCGACGTCGATGTGTAGACGCGCTAGAGTATAAGATTAACACCCAATCGATGCCGACTATAGATGCGCTAGAGTATAGGATTAGACTCGGCCGACGTCAATGTGTAGACGCGCTAGATATAGGAAACTAACGTCGACTGTAGACATTCGGGGATGTCGATTGTAGACGAGACCCAGGTAGACTTAGGTCAGCTACGTGGTTAGGTTTAGGGAAAAATCTACCACAGGAGCCAGGCAGGTAGTCAGGTGCATCAAGCTACCATCAGGCGAGAGGCTTCCACCATTGAGGATCTACATGGATGACGTAACAAGCATCCTTCAGATGGCTCCATGCACGACCAGGCTCCTCAAGCGCTTTGACAAGGTGCTCAAATGGGCAAGAAGGAAGAGCAAGGCTGAAAAATAAAGAGGTCTCTCAATAAGAAATGGCAATACACTGTAGAATTATCCGACAGGCAGATGGGGAAGCTAACCAGGCAAAACAAGAATTGAGCGAAGCCACCTGCCTGGGAAGCATAAAGTGTGGTGCTACCAGCACACACTGTGCTAATGTGTGCTGTGGCAACTAAAGGTCTGTGAAATTCCCATATCGGAGGTTAGCAGGATGGACAGCCTCGCAAATAGCTATATTCGAAAGTGGTTGGGCTTGCTCCGCTGCTTTTTGGATGCAGGTCTCTTCGGCTGAAACATGCTGGAGCTTACCGTCAAATCTATCAGCCTAGGGTACAAGCAAGAGAAGGCAGATCTTGTACTGGAGCTAAAGGCCTCACAGACCCTCTTATAAGGAGTGCAAAAGTCTCCATCCGCACAGGCCACAAATGGAAGGTGCAAACTGAAGTAGAGCATGCTATCTCCAGTCTGCAACATCGAGAGGTGATGGGGTTAATTCAAACCAGTCGGGCTGGCTTAGGCTGGGGAGTACCTCAGCAGCTCTGGTCTAAAGCCACCAAGAGGCAGTAGAAGACCATGGTGGTGGATGAAGTTACCAGGTTGGAGCAGGAGCGCTTTCACGTAAAGGCAACATCCCAGGGCAGTTAAGGAGCCTGGACTTGATGGGACGTAACTGTGAATAAGGCGCATCACCTGGGCAGACATCTGGAGGACGCCACAATCCAGACTCAGCTTCCTGTTAAGGGCAATCTATGACACCCTCCCATGCACCCGTAACCTCACCCTGTGGTTTGGAGATGAGGTAGGCTGTCCCTTGTGTGACAAAGTAAGCCTCCAGCATATTTTATCAGGGTGCAAAGTGGTGCTGGCCCAGGGATGCTTCAGGTGGCGCCATGATCATGTCCTGGCCAAGCTGGCGGAGGTCCTGGAGAGCTGTAGGGTAGCAGCAAATCGTGCAACAGCAGCAGCAAAGCCTTTCCCGTCAGGAATTTTCAAGTCTGGTAGCATGCTCCAACTCAGAAAAGGAACACCATGATCACACCCGACAAAGAGTGGCAGACCACTCAGGAAGCAGTTTGTTTTTCCAAGAGAGATTACGACAACTGCCCTCTGGCCAGACATTATCATGTGGTCCACGGTGGAGAAAAGGGTCCTCCTCATTGAACTTACTATCCCCTGGGAAGAGGGCATGACAGCATCCCATGAAAGAAAGCATCTCAAGTGTTCAGAGTTGGCAGCGGAGTGCCAAGAAGCGGGCTGGAGAGCCAGGGTGGAGGTTGGGTGCTGGGGCTTTGTGGGCAGAACAGCAGTCCAACTGCTCCATGGCACAGGAGTGGCGGGGTCAAACTTGCAGAAAGCTATAAAGGAGTTGGGAGAGGAGGCTGAGAAAGCGAGCTACTGGCTGTGGCTCTGAAGGAAACACAATGGTTAGGGGTCAAACCCCTGTAAAGACAGCTGCAGGGGGTGGCGGGGAGACGTACCCTATATGCCACTGCCCGGCGGAGGTGTGACAGGCCGGAAAGGCAAAGCAGGTACAAAATTCTACCTGTATAATGATCATCATTTGACATAAAATTTGTTTTGAACTGCTAAAAAAAAAAAAAAAAAAAAAAAAAAAAAACAGTTTCCATTTAAAGTGACTTTGACAATTAGATGACAAATTGCTATTCCCATTCAGCTTAAAAATGAATCTACTTGGTAGATTAGATTTCTGAGTGTGGATTTTTCAGGAAATGCAGTTATAATGGCAGGAATATGCGCTTGACTGCACGCTATTTGTCTGCATTACCTGGAGGGTCTCAGCGGCCCGGGCGACCCGACTCTCTAGTGCTTTGTAATGAGGGAGTTTAATTATTGCTCACTCTGTGTGAAGACTCAACAGCACTCGTAGGACCCTCACCTTCTGTCCCTTCCACACTTTCTGATCAAAAAACAAGCTTAGCATCTCCAAGGCAACAGCTCTTGATGTGCTCTGATTTAAATGCCCGGCATTGTGCTATTTGACTGTTTTTTTTCCAAAAGCTTGAAGTAAAATTAAAGTGAAGTTTGGCTTTGAGTGCAGCTTTGTTTAAGTGGATGTCGATTTGTTAACAAATATTCCATGCTTCATATTATAGACTGGCAAAAAGAAAAGAAGACAATTTTATTTTTCAAACTTTGCAAGAGGCATAATGGAGTTCTCAATTATGTTTCATATATATATATATATATATATATATATATATATATATATATATATATATATATATATATATATATATATATATTATTATTATTATTATTATTATTATTATATATATTATACATACATTCATTCATTCGTTCATTTAGTCTAAGTTTTTAGGAGAAACAATTACATTTTTGTTTTACCTTTTTGTTTCATTTAAACTTGCTGTCTTCTACAATACATGTGGTTATGTAGAGCATAAATCAACAAATGCATAATTTCATTTTCATATTTAAAATGTATATTTTTCTTATTTTATTTAAATTCTGTAATGTATTTAAAATCAGTTGTTGAGATATGCTATTCTGGACTAAGCATATTTATGATTATTGCAAAGACACATTGTATAATTGAAACTACAGACTCGCGTTGTAAAGAGCGAATGCATGATTCGATTGAAGGGTGTAACAATTATAAAGAAGCACTATACTACAGCCAAATAACACCATGTTAGAAAGACACTGCACTGTCACATCAGCTAATGGAGTAATTGGCCAAACTGCCCACCATGTACGTGATACGGAAGCATCTCTACCTTCATTTATCATTGGTGATTGGTTAGTTTAAAGTTAAGTGATGGAGCTGTCTTTGCTTCTGTGTGGACGCAGCAGGTCAGCCACTTCAGTGAGAGAGAATTTGTTTTAGAAAACGTCCGTTTTTACTGATGGTGCAAACACACCTGCAGTTTTCAGAAACAGTGGGTATTTTTCCAGGCATTGGTTATTGCTTTGTTCTGACCTCATTTTGGCAGCGAGTCACGCATTGGTCATCTCGGATGCAGCGAAGTGACTTTGCAAAGTCAATGTAGTGATTAAGGTGAGATGTAATAATTAAACAGAATTTCGATGATAACACAACTGCTGCAACTGAAAAAAACACATGCAAATAGAAAAAAAGCACACCAGAAAATTAATAAAACATCTCAGTTTGACAACATATGTTCTGCAAATACACACAATGCAACCAAATACAGAAAAGCGCTGCATTTGCAGCATGTTTCTGTATTTGGTTGAGTTGTGAGTATATCCAGAGTGTTTCTGTATTTGGTTGTGTTGTGAGTATTTGCAGCGCGTTTCTGTATCTGGTTGCATTTTGAGTATTTGCAGCATGTTTCTGTGTTTGGTTGCATTGTGAGTATTTTGCAGCACCTTTCTGTATTTGGATGAGGTGTGAATATTTGCAACACATTTCTGTATTTGATTGCATAACCGTAAATTGCTCCCTAAAAAACAAAAATAATTTGTATACCTTTTTTTCTAGAAAATGTGATGTGTTTGGCATGAGTGTTTTTAGTGGGTTCCTATGTGGGTTCTAAGTTGTTCAAACAGAAAGAGCTTTTTTTGCCTTTTTGGAAAAGCAAAAGTCTGTGATGCATTTCATAGGCCTCTCTATATGTATAAATACATATACTAACGTTGAAAAGATTGATGTAAGTTTTTATTTTTATTTTTTTGAAAGAAGTCTCTTATTCTCACCAAGGCTGTTATATTTAATATATTTAAAAATGTACAGTAGTTTGTTCATCTGATGTCAAAGCTGGATTGTCACACGATTCTTCAGAATATGCTGATTTGGTGCTCAAAAACCATATTATTATCAAGGTTGAAAACAGTTATGCCATTTAATCTTTATGTGGAAACCGTGATTCTTCAAAATTACAGCATTAATCTGATTTGTCCAATGTCTTGCTCCTCATAACTTAGTTAAACATGAAATATCTTCTGATTGTCTGTGATAGCAACACAAAGTACTTGCTAGAAACCTGGTTGGGACACAGTGTTATGATAAACCCTGCTGGCCTTATCAAGCAATGCTAATAATGCTGCATGCAAGATGCCTTTTCAGTTGAAAGGCTCTTGAGAATGCAGACAACAAAGAGTTCTGTTTTTTTGAGGCAAGAATTTTAGCTCCATCAATCTGAGAAAGATGCACTGCCGGCCCATTCAGGTACAACAAATTGTTTAGCCTGAAAAAGACACAATACAGCTGTCAGCTACAGCTTTTTTTAAGATATCTCTTTTCATGTCTAAAACTGGATGTATAGAGATACGCTAGCTGAGAAGTTCACAAAAGAAGCTTCCAAAATGAACAGAAATCTCTCATAATTAGATTTGCATATCGCCTTTCAATGACATGCAGTGTTTCATTACCACACTCATCTTCACCCGCATATTCTCATTTACGGCTTCACGATGAGATTGGGAACAACTTGTACGATATCTGATTAGCTGGAGAAAATTTTAGACATTGAGAAAATGAGATGCTACTTGGCTGAGAAGCTGGAAAGGAGCAGCTGCCTTGGGAGAGGGTGCAAAGCACCATTTTAATGATCAAAAACTAAATGAGCAAGCTTGTAATGCTTTTAGAGAGTAGATTTAATCCACCTGGAGGTTTAGCATAATTAAAATCACTAATGAACGCGCCCTCAGAATTGCAGACAGAGCCACACAGTATTTGAGAGTGAATTGAATGCTGTCTTGTGATTAGGTAAGTTAATACACCTTCTTTAACTCTTATTAATGCATGTAACAACAGTGATAAATAACAAATGTTCGATCTGTTCATCACACAAAGCTATCATATGGCCTTAAACCATGAAAATCTATAATACAAATGTGAATGATCACGTTTAAAACTAAGATAAATCTAAACATATTTTTTTCCACAAAAATTGTGCCAAACATTTTTTTTTACAGTTACAATGGAGATTTAAAAATGAACAACATATTTTGTCATTTTAATCAAGTAGTCATTTAGTCAAATTATCCATAAAATAAAGTAAATATTGTTTCTTTGTACATATTTAGGATACATAAAATTGTAGTTTTAACCGTAGCAATATAAAAGAGACATTTACATTTCAAGAAACTTAATTTAATCATGGAATGATTATTATTATTAAATATAATTACTATTTTACAAATACTTTTACAGTAAACAAAATACAAAATTATAATTGTACATTATTGTTTTCATGAAAAAAATGGAAATGATATTTATAAAAAAAAATGTGTACATTAGAAATGAACCATTTAAACAACAATAATAGTAAAAGATCAGAGTTTGGGAATTTAACTAAAGCATCTAAAATATGCTAAAAGACAAAACTGAATATTGTGTTGTGAATATCTGACCATGCAATATGTGAACAGAAATAACAGAACTAAAAAAAAAAAACTCTAGCAGTGTAGCTTAATGCTTTAGGTCTGTTCTTTCTTTTGACATATTGCATGGTCAGATATTCACAACAAAATATTGTGTGTTTTTTAAATGCTAGTGGGTGTACATTTGTACATTTTTCTTTTGCATACTTTAGGTGATAGATGCTGGTGTGAATCGGTTTAACGCCCAATAATTCATAAGTTTCCTTAATGTTTATGACATGAACCCAATGCCCTGATCAGTGAGAATCTCTTTCATGATTCCTATTTGGGAGATTGAACATCCTCCACGCTTTTTGTGTAAATGCTGTGGAACGCAACTGCCTCCGGGTATTGTGTTGTATAGTCCACCGGCACTAATGCAAAGTGATGCCCACGTGCTGATCATTTTGATGGCCCGATGAGGTTCATACCAATTTTCTCGAAGGGGACCTGCATTAAAGGAAGAAGGCACAAATACGTTTTTTGAAGGTCGGTGGATTCACCAACTGACATTCACGAAAAGCCACACACCACCTGCGCTCATTCTGGTGAATGCTAAAAAAAATCAGGTAATGAGACAATTTAGTGTCACTGCTTGTTCTAAATGTCCCGCCATCAGATTACAGTGAGCCGCCAGGAAAATCATTTCTCAAACTGCTTTTTGGTACTAATATCTTGTTTTGTCTGGGTGTCTTGGGTCACTCGCTACAACCTATCTTTTAAAACAGTATTGTGTCCCGAACCCGGTCCGTGTCCCCACCTCCTTCTCCGGACACCTATCAATAAAGTGTTGCGGGTCCCCGCAACGCCAACAGGCTAGCCCATACCTTCCCGCCACCCTAGTAGCAGGAAATGGGTCAAGAAACTGGCATGGAAAGAGCGGAGGAACAGAAGCTGGCGAATTCACACGGGACCTAGGGAAAGGGACAGGTTCAGAAGAGGAGAGAGTGAGAAATCACAAGGGACGCATGAGAGAGAGAGACAGATGGCAAATATTCGCCGGCCCTCCGCCAGTTGAATGGGCAGGACCAGCGACGTCGGACAGTGGCACTGGACCCACTCCGCTATCCTCTTTGGGAGATGGGTAATGAATTGTTCCAGTAGCACTCTGTCAATCATCTGGTCGACATCACTTCCCCCAGCCAACAGCCATTTGCGGCACATGTCCCGGAGCTGCTGTGCCATCACGAAGGACCAGCCTCTCTCGCTCAGATCCAGCGTCCGGAACCACTGGCGTTGTTGTTCAGGTCGCGCTGGAGGGTGGCTCGTTTCAGGTCTTCGTAGAAGGAGGTTGGAAGTTCTGTACGGGCAAGTTGCTGGGCTGCCACTTGCACCTCTCCCGATAGCAGGAGGATGAGGATTGGGTTCATGTCATAAACATTACGCAAACGTATGAATTATTGGCCATTAAACCGATTCACACCAGCGTCTATCACCCACAAACAGAAGGCCTGGTGGAATTATTTAATCGCACGATGAAAACCACGATTCGGAAGTTCGTTCACGAAGACGCCAAAAATTTGTACAAATGTCTGGAACCCCTCATGTTCGCTGTGTGCAAGGTCCTGCAAACCTCCACAGGGTTTCCCCCCTTTGAGATTCTTTCTGGACGTCAGGTGTTAGACGTCCGGAGAGAAACTCGGGAGGAAGGACTTTCAGATAGCCGAAATAAAATTCACTTTGTGGTAGACCTGAGAACAAAACTCCACACTTTGGGGCGGTTCTTTAATGGGGAATTTGTTACAGGCACGGGACAAACAAAGCTGGCTGTACAACAGGGGGGCCAGACTACGTGAATTTGCCAAGTGCAAATTTCAGGTTGCACTGCGAGTCTGGGATCTCAATTATGAGGTGGTTTGAACGGGAGCGGGGCACATCATATAAATCACCTCAACCTCCTTAAAAAATGGAGGGAGGCAGAGTCAGTGATGCTAGAGATGGCAGTGAGTGGGGAAGAAGATTTAAGGCCAGAAGTGAACACCAAAGTCCAATCTCTCGCTCTGGCCCCAGGAGGAGATCACCTCTCGCCCTCGCAGCTCAGTGATTGTAGCCAGGTTGCAAGCAGAATTTGCAGATGTGTTCTCGCCCCTGCCTGATCGAACCAGTCTCATTCAGCACCATATTGAGGTAGAGCCGGGCGTGGTGGTGCGCAGCCGGCCATATCGTTTACCTGAACACAAAAAAAGATCATTCAGACTGAATTAGAGGCAATGTTGGACATGGGTGTAATAGAAGAATCCCACAGCAATTGGGCGAGTCCGATAGTTTAGTGCCTAAAACCGACGGCTCTGTATGATTCTGTGTGGATTATCGCAAAGTGAATGCTGTGTAGAAATTCAACGCATATCCAATGCTGCGGGTTGACAAAGTGGGAGAGGGAGACAGGAGACGAGCAGTGCGTAAGTTGGTCAAGTGCAAAATGACAAACACCAAGAAATGGGAAATAGGAGAGAGAGAGAGACCGGACTGAGAACTCGTGCCTGTTCATACTGCTGGGAAGGTGTGACTGCTACGTTGTCTGTGTGAGTTTATGGAAGCGCAGTGAGCGCACACTTTGTTTGTTTATATTTCTTCGAGTGAATAAAAGCACGAGTCTCAGTCAGCTGATCCTGTCTTCCTTCCATATCTTGAACTTTATCTCATGATTATTCTATATAAATGTAAATTTAACAATAACAACACTATTGAAATGAAGCCAATCTTAGTGTTAATTTTTGTCTACAAAGTGTTCATCAACGCTTCCCAGATAATGGCAATCATTGCAGACATTTTCCCATTTATACTGTCATCACATAGGCTATACTAACACAAAATTGACTAGGTCTTGATAATGCAAAGATGACCTGCCACATACGTTCCCTCTCAGACTAAGGGCAGATAATAGGTTGACACTAAAGTGTCCTATCACTATTTGCAGTGATTGACAAGGATTTCAGAGAATAGAAATAGTTTGCTTAGGTGACAAAAGGCTGTGGCACCTCCTTATCAGTGTCTAAAACCAGCAGAACAGATGATGCTGATAATTAATTATGACAGGCTTTACTTCAAAAGTTGCTTGAAGAAAAGTTGCAATCGTTCAAATACTGGAAAATAGCACCTAAATCTTCTAGTTTAAAGCTAGAATGATTTAAGCCTACTGTATGTGACCATGAACTGATCCAATCAATATGAGCTTGAGAATTTGAACATATTGGTTTGGAAATGAAAGAAGGAATTTATTATCACCCTTTTTTCAGAACTTCTTAAATGATTTCAGAAGAATGTTTGCTACATTTAACTGTTCTTGAAGACTTTAATGATCTTTCCAGTCTCTATGAACCTGTAGATTACTACTGAGCACAATGACGTTGGAATAGCTGTTATGAGTCTTGGTCTAAATGCTGTGTAACTTCAATCAGTTCAGCTAAAAGTAAAATTGATGCCAGGTTTGAGGTGTGAATGGAGAGAAATGTAATAATAAAGTGGCTATGATGCAATATACTGTAATGTGACACAGACAGCACGTTTTGCACTAAGAAAAACTAGCTTGGTACAAAACTGTGTAGGTTATGCCGTTCAACTTGAAGTTTGCTATTCTAAAATGCTGGTGGCTACATGTTAGCAGTGGAAAAACATTGGGTTGCAAGTTTTCTATCATATAAAAGAAGGCCTATAAAAAGGAGATGAAATTAAGATCCCAATGAAACAGGAAAGTGCATAGTGCTTAGAACATCCTCTGTATGTCTTTCATAGGTAGACAAAAAAATAAATAAGGAACAGAGTGAATTTGTAACAAATCAAAGATGCAGACAGGAGTACAGATGGAAGGTAAATTGCATTGTTAATATTTTATAGTGTTGTGCATCTGTATTGTGATTGTGAGTGTTGGAGAGAAAAACAGGATAAAAGGGAAAAATATAGATTTTTTTCCCCCTGCATTTCAAAAGTTTCAGAAGTAAGCAAAAAAGTATTGAGTATTACCTAGTGGCATGTGCGTGAGATGGGATAGCAGTTTAACTCATCTCTATACTACTGTTAGGAGGTAAACAACCCAGTCTTATGAGAAAACTTAACTATTTCACAAGATTGCAATTTTATATAAATCCATACAATGTGATTTGCACGGAAATGTATGAATTATATATATAAAAAAAGTAAGCATGAAGGCACTAACCCCACCAATACATCTAACCTTGAAATAATCAACAGTTCGGCAAAACATAAAATAGGTACGAATTGCCATGAAAGGGAATAAAAGGAAAATAAAAGTAAGTAAAAGTAGTGATGCTACTAACTTTACATTGCTCAGAAAAAAAATTCTGGGTGAAATTCAGTTATTCCAATAGAATCTGTATTATATTACATTTTGAAATACTCATAATCAGACTGCAGTTACTTTTTTTATTGATCATTACATATTCACACAATGGCAGAAAATAATTCCTAATTTATTGATACTTCCTAACTCTTCTTTTTCAAG
The DNA here is from genome assembly GCF_964197995.2 of Scardinius erythrophthalmus. Taxonomy (NCBI): domain Eukaryota; kingdom Metazoa; phylum Chordata; class Actinopteri; order Cypriniformes; family Leuciscidae; genus Scardinius; species Scardinius erythrophthalmus. The sequence goes on from NC_138243.1 coordinate 12,005,953, forward strand.
TTTTAGATTTTCTATAAAAATAATAATAATAATAATAATAATAATAAAAGCATATCACTTAGATGCATTCAGAAAGTCTTCTAGTTTTGTGAAATTGCACAAACAGACCAGCCACAAGTCAGGTGGCTATCATTACATGGAAAATCGAGAGGCCACAAAGCATTTGATCAATGATTTACAGAAATCATTTCACTTTTAAGGAGTGTTTTCATTGCAATATTGCATATCGAATCAACTCCTGACAAACATTCATTATTATTTGAATTATCACTCAGTAAGTCATGTATTGCAGTCTTTGGAAGGCTTTTGTCTTTTTAAAGCAAGTTTTTATTTAAATTTTTATATGATTTATTATTAGCTTTTCATTAAACCCACGGACCCCTGCAGTTCCTTCACAAACCCCAGTCTGGGAAAGCCTGACATAATGTAATATTTACTGCACTTCATGTATATTCAAAGAATGGAATACATTTTCTTTCTCTTTGTATTTTAATATCAATATGGCACAATATTGTCCTATTCAATTTAATGTGATAAACACGTTAGGTCAAAAGTAATCTAAAAGTATCAAAAAGTAGACAGATTATATTAGGCTATTTTAAATGTGCAATGTAATGAATTATGTTACTACCTACAATTTGTATCATGTTATTTGGAATCAGCAACGGACTACAATTTAAATAATCTACCAGAAATGGATAAGCATGGAACCTCATGTTGACAACTTTTCCAATTCACATGTCCTAGGATCCCACCTTAGTTCAAACAAGTTTAATGATATCCTTGCAGTCTGGCATTATGTGACCACCGCAAATAGAAGTGAATGGATTAATGCAGTGGAGAACACTGACGGTTTGCCGCAGCACTTGATTTGTCATGGCAGATCAAAGGTGACTCTGGGTTGGGTCTGCATCATCTTGTACTCCTGTCCTTCTCCACTTTCATCTGCTCTATGGGGCCTGGATGAGGCTCTTCTTCAGCTGGAGCAATCTTGTCATTTTCCACAGCAATCATACTCAAGGTTGAAGTCGCAGCTTTTTTATTGATCTGGGCCGAGTGTGATGAGTTTCATTTCGGAGGGCTCGGGTGTATCAGTCAAAGATAGACAGAAACACACACTCGCATGACGGCGCGCACAAACACACCATATACTTCCTTATTGCATTTATGAGTTGAGATTCACTTTATGCCTGTATGCCTTTATCACACAGTAATACAACTTAAAGAGAGTTCGCCAAAAGTTTATAATATTCTGTCACTATTCATTTGCATAACTTAAGAATAATTGTTTTTAACTACATTAATATTTCCAAATATTACTGTTTTTACTATGCTTCGTTGATTTACTTTATAATTGGGACCTTGGTGAGCATAAGAGACTTTCATTACTACCCTGAACTTTGAAAGTTATGAAAGTTAGTATGTGTGGTCCAGGTAAACCCTAATTTATGAGGACAAAATGTCCCCAAAAAGACAGCAATATCCGGAATTCTTGTCTTTGTAGGGACATTGTTTGGTCCCCATGAGAAAAAAACAGCTAATAAATCACAGTGATGTTTTTTTGAAAATGTAAAAATGCAGAAAGTTTTCTATGAGGGGTAGGTTTAAGGGTAGGCTAGGTTACAGTTGGTACAGTATAAAAATCATAATGTCAATGGAAAGTCCCCATAAAACATGAAAACACAACGTGTGTGTGCGATACATATAATACTATATACAATATATTTGTTACTGGTGTTAAGCATCATAAAAATGGTTAAAAAATTATATAATATTGTTGCATGTACTAGAGTTCACAATCTATTTATACTTTATAATTGTACATATAGACAACTATTATTTTCGGCTATGGCTTACCCTTGGACTGAACATTCACCTAGCAATTAATCCTTGTTCAAAGCTTCCTGCTTCTTGAGACTGACTCCTTGTTGCAATAAATCAGGCTCACTCAGTCTCTAATGAGGGTTCTTGACATCAAAGTTACCCTCTCAACCTCATTAACCTGTCTGGGGAAGAAGGACACTGATAACGGTGGTCCCTTAATCTCTTTTTCCCTCCCCTTCTCTGGGATCTGTGTATTAGCCGTATAATAGCAGACACCATTTGATATTCAACATGTTATTCCTTTTTTTTGTATATCATTTTGCTCAGCTGTGCCATTTACCGAGCTTTAAACTTCACACTTGTGTTACAGGTGAAGTGTGTAATTTCTGCAGGAAATAAAATTGAACAGTGCTGTGGATGGTTGCAAATACATTGCTATGCAGTTACTAAGGTGTCCTGAGTGTTGCTGTGTGGTTGCTAGGGCATTCTGGGTGGCTTCTAGGTTGTTGCTTATTGGCCCAAGTCAAAAAAGTCAAAGTGTCTTTGAAATTCTGGTTAGCAGTTTTGGCTTGGATAAAAGGTCTCCAAGTTTATGGGATTTACATTTTACATTTGATCACTTGCCAGACAAAAATTGAAAGTCTAATTAACATTCTGCCTCAACAATTATTTGAGATTATTCATCTTCTGGAATGAGTGTTGCATGATGTGTTAAATGGTGAAGTTATGTTTTAGCAGCCACAAAAGACTTCAGTGTAAACGCCCACTGCTGTGATTTGCTAACATCTTTGCATATTAAAATAACTAAGTATTACATGATTGATTATAGCATTAAACTTAGATTATAGCATTATGTTTATGCATGAATGCATATGAAAGGTTGCAGTGATGAGCATTGTAGACGATCACAGACATGTTGAGCGCAAGAATGCAGTAATCTCGTCATTGTAACTCAATTTCTGAACTCTCGCGAATGCTTTCATCATAACCAACTGTGGTTTGTATAGTCACAGTGTGTACAAATAACAAGGTCACATGAGACCCAGCCATCTTCTCACCGTATACATACTGGAAACTATATTCTCAGAAGGCGAAGCACTGCTACTTGGGCAGAGTGATTAGCGTTTTGTTGACGGAAGTAACAACAGTGCTTTTCAGGTGTTGCGCTAATCACTCCGCCCAAGAAGCAGTGCTTCGCCTTCTGAGAATATAGTTCCCAGTATGTATACGGTTAGAAGATGGCTGGGTCTCATGTGACCTTGTTATTTTCTATTGCAATTTAAAGGGATGGTTCGGAGTAAAATCAACCAAGGGTCCTTTGCAATATTTCACAAGTGAAAAAAAAAAAACTGCTTTGCCTTTAGGTTTGAAGTTGCATTCCACACAAGTGTGTGAGTGTGTGTACAGAGAGAGAGAGAGAGAGAGAGAGAGAGAGAGAGAGAGAGAGAGAGAGAGAGAGAGAGAGAGAGAGAGAGAGAGAGAGAGAGAGAGAGAGAGAGAGAGAGAGAGAGAGAGAGAGAGAGAGAGAGAGAGAGAGAGAGAGAGAGAATTTTGAATTTTAAATTACTCTTTATTACAAAAGACAAAAACAGAATAAACAAACAACCAATGGATTCAATAAAACATGATTATAAGAAGTGTGCAAAGACCACTTCTCCTTCAACAACAGAGCACACTGCTCCTTTGTCACACCATTTCATCTCAAACCAAGCAAGATCATTTACTGACTTGTAGAAATTAAAATCAATTAAAATTCTGGCTTTCACAAGAGCAAAAAACAAAACAACAACATTCTGTCCAACTGTCCGTTCAATCATATTTTTCCTGCTCATGAACATTGCTAATTTAGCTTGACCCACAATAAAATTCAGTAATTGACATCTATTACATTTCTTCCTTACATATTTAACACCTAAAATGAAACTTTCATTTGACAAGGTTTCATCCAAACAAGCAAAAATACTCCTTAATACACTGAATAAAGGATTTAACCTGGAACACTCCAAAAAAGCATGAAAGACTGTTTCCCTCTTAAAACAAAAAGGACACTCAGAACTCACTTCAGGGTTTAACACAGAGATAAAGGCATTGACTGCAATTGCACCGTGGAGAATTCTCCACTGCATATCTCCAACTCTTTTTTCTAACGGTGGTTTATACAAGATTCTCCATTCGGGCTTAACCTCCTCATCTAATTTTAAAAAAGAACGCCATGGCGTATCCACCTTGTTATTCAATATTTTTTTGTTAAAAAACAGAACACAAGCTTTGTACAAGTTTTTTCCATTAGTTGAAAGAAAATTTAAACACAATGATTCACCTAGTTTGAAAAAAATCCCCATACAATCATCTAATTTAGGTAATAAAACAGTATCTGGAAAGGAGTCCTCAGCATTAGGAATCCTTGCCCCTGTATGAAAGTCTGTTAGAGATTCCCTTTCCTCAGATGATAAAACAGACCTCAACTTTGTCAAAAATTCATCAACTTTACGAGTGGAAAAAAAACCAAGTTACCAAACCACCTAGTGTAGTGGTCTTAGATTTACATAGTAAATGACTTAGTCCAGGAAATTTTTGGTCTCTGAAAGAAATGTCCAATCGGCCTCCATGGATTATAGGCTCATTTAACAACCAAAAAAGAGAGTCCGAAGATGATGTCCTCTGATGATTAAAAAGACTCCAGACTCTAAAAAGGTTGCGATAGAACACTGGGACATTGGCAAGGTCCAGTTTAAGAGGGTCCATCAAAAAAAGAGCTCTGTCCAGCTGAAACCCACCCAAACTCTGTAGAATTGCACAGGCAGTAGCTCTCCAGCCGACACGAGTTGATCCAGACAGAAGTTTCTGTATGAATTGCAGACGAAAAGCTGCTGTCCTGCTCTGCAAATTCACTAACCCCTGACCACCTTCCTCTTTAGGCAAATATAAAACACTCTGAGAGACCCAGTGTAACTTATCCCAAAAAAAATCTACTAATAAGGCTTGAACATCTGATAAAAATTTTTGAGGTGGATCAATACAAGCTAACTTATGCCATAAGGATGAAGCAACCAAGTTATTAATAATTAAAATTCGCCCCTTGTAAGACATTTTTGGGGCTAACCACTTCCACTTTGCCAACCGACCTTTAAGTTTGTCAATAACACCATCCCAATTTTTCTGTATGATTGTCTCATTACCTAAAAAAATTCCTAAGTACTTTAAACCTTCTGTGTTCAAATGTAACCCTTCAGGGAATTTTAACCTTCCTCTTCTCCATTTTCCACAGACCACAGCTTCGCTTTTTTTCCAATTCACCTTAGCAGAAGATAAAACTTTGAAATCATCAAGTAATTTCATTAAAATATCTATATCTCTTTGGCATTTAACCATCACAATCAGATCATCGGCATACGCTGATAAATGAACAGTGCAATTAGACCCAACTATTTGAACCCCACTCAGATTACTCCTTATCTGTTGTAGTAGCGGCTCTATGGCTATTGAATAGAGCATTCCTGACAAGGAACATCCTTGTCTTACCCCTCTTTCAACCTTGAAAGGAGTGCATAAACCACCGTTAACCTTCAGCAAACTCTCAACATCAGTGTATAGTACTTTTATCATATTCACAAAATCTTGGCAAAAACCAAATGATTCTAATGTTTTCCACAGGTAAATATGCTCGACACGATCAAATGCCTTCTCTTGGTCTAAAGAAACTAGAGCACAATCTAAATCAAATATCTTGGAGACATCTAAAAAATCCCGCAATAAAGAAATGTTATCGAAAATAGACCTGCCAGATACACAATAGCTCTGGTCCGGATGAATGATCTGTTTCATCACCACTGACAATCTTTTCGCCAATAATTTAGAGAGTAGTTTGTAATCTGTACATAAAAGGGACACAGGCCGCCAATTTTTGATCTCTGTCAAGTCTCCTTTCTTTGGGAGAAGTGTAAGGACTGCTCTGCGGCAGCTCAAAGGCAGCCGCCCTTCAGTTAAACTTTCATTGAGCACTGCGAGCAAGTCCTCCCCCAACACTGTCCAGAATGACTTATAAAAGTCGACAGGGAGACCGTCAATGCCAGGAGCCTTTCCCGACTCCATACCCATCAGGGCTTCATACAATTCCTCTAGGCACAAAGCCTTGCTGAGTTTCTGGTTGTCTTCTTCGGACACCCCAGACAGGTTTTCCAGAAAACCACTACCAACAGCAGGCTCTGAGTCACATTCACCTTTGTACAGTTTTTCATAAAAACAAACAGCTCTCTTTCTAATATCAGTGGGATCGGTTAATAAAAAGCCAGCTTCAGAACGCAAAGCATGGATTAACCTTTTCTGACCATTCTTTTGCTCCAAATTAAAAAAGAATTTAGTTGGCGCATCCATCTGATCAATTTGCTGAAATCGGGACCGAACCAGAGCTCCTTGTGCTCTTGCACTTAAAAGATCACTAAGCAGAGACTTTTTAATTGAAAGAGCTTCCAAGCATCTATTCTCCCCCGTTAATTCAACTGATTCTTGAAGCTTTATTATGGATGTCTCCAAGGTTTTCATATCTCTTAATGTCTGAACAGTGATGTTTCGAGTGTGCTGTTGACAGAATTGTTTAATCTGGGCTTTACCATAATCCCACCACTGTTTCAAGGATTGAAAATGACTTTTTGAGGCTCTAAAATTAACCCAAAAATATTTAAAAGAATCTACAAAATTCTTATCATACAACAGGGAAGAATTTAAATGCCAGTATGCACTCTTTGGTTTGATAGAATTCAAAAAAAAGTTACAACACACCATACTATGATCGGAGAAACTTACAGGTACAATAAAGCATTTACTAAAAATACCACATTGATGTTTAAAAGTGTAAAACCTGTCTAATCTTGCAAGAGATAACACATTATCCCGATTATGGGACCAAGTATAATGTCTCTGATTGCCATTGAGATGTCTCCAAATGTCACTCAACTCATGTGTTTTAATCACTTGAATAATTCTCTTACGTGAGGGTTCGTGGGGTTCGATATGATTCCTGTCAAGATCTCCCTCAGTGCAATTAAAATCTCCTCCTACAACTAACCACTCTTCACTATTACAATTTTGCAAGATTGTATTAAGCTGGTTTAAAAACAACATTCTTTCAACTCCTGACGTTGGAGCATAGACACAAATAAATATGAAGACATGATTTTCAAATAAGGCTTTAACCTTCAAAAGCCTACCTTTTATAATTTCCTCAATATCATAAGTAACTGGTTTAAAACTTTTAGAAAATAATATAGCAACCCCTCCACTTACAGCAGTGTTATGACTTAAAATTGAGATGCCATCCCATTCTCTTGTCCACTCAGTCACATTATGTACATCACTATGAGTTTCTTGAAGAAAAACAATATCTAGTTTTTTTTCCTTCAAGACCTCATATATCACTGCTCTTTTCCTAATATGTCTTGCACCATTTACATTCACAGATGCAACACTGATTTCAGCCATAAAAGGTAAAAAGGAAAATAAAAAGAAAAAAGCAGCTATCTTCACTAAATTCTCATTTTTCGGCACCATCACTCAATTCAGTGTTAATTTTCCTCACTAGTTTTTTCAATCTGTAAATTTCTTTATTAGTAAATGAACCTTCAGCCATCAAATACCGTGTCTTTTCAATGAACTGTTTTAAGTCAGGAAAATATTCATCCACTCTCACTCCTCTTCTATTTTTAGTTGACTTAAGAAACAGTTTAATGTCATCTAGATCATAACAACGACTCACGTTTTCAATTTGCGATAGCGAAACACTACAGTCCGACTCACTGTCACTCCCTGACTCGCCCTGACTTTCACTTTCGATTTTGTCCATTTTCTTGCCAAATCCTAAATCCCCGGTAATTACACTGCACTTTCTTTTACGCGGCATCTTAAATATCAAACTCTCATCACCACTGCCCGTAATCATGCTTGTCTCACCTATTACAGTCTGTTCCCTTCCAATACCGTCCAACGGAACATTTTGGTCTTTAACAGACTGTATAGTCTCCAACTCATTTGATTTCTCATTGACAGATTCTCTTTCTACGCTTACATCTGGCTGAATGTTTAGCGGTTCCTCCACAACTAAACTGTCCTCAGTTTGCTCCGTCACTAGCGCATCCGACTCAGCATGCCCCCCCGCAGCTCCCGCTGGCTCTGGAGGACCAGTCGTGACATCCGTAATAATTAGCGTTTCTTTTCTTTTCTTTTCGGGACAATCCCTGATTAAATGACCAACTTTATTACAGCCAAAACACTTAGCTTGACCAGTTGTCGCAAATACAACATAATCAAAATCATCAATCCGATATTTAAAAGTAAGATCCAGCTCAACATCGTCTCTCACAATCATATAAACAAATCGTCTAAATGAAACAACATGCTTTAGTAATGGGGATCCACTTCCAATTGGGATTTTTTTGATCGGGGATACTAATTTGCCGTGACGAGAAAGAGACTGAATTAACACTTCATCGCTAATAAATGGAGGCACATTAGACAGCGTAACTTTTTTAGACGGCATTGCAAGAGGAAGAACATGTATAAACAAACCATCGACAACAATTCCTCGCTCAACTAACTCATCTGCTTTTTCTACTGCATTTAAAAAAATTACAGTAGCACTATTCATTTTTGATGCCGACAGAATGCTCTCATGCCCAACAATTTCTCCTATGGCCAAACAACAGTCCTCAACACTCACAGCCGACGCCACCTTCACTGCATGACGCCGCGTGAGTGTATTCAACACCCGTGCACCTGGGCCCGCCATGTTCCCTTACAGGTAGCACGCGGCCCAAAACTAACCCCCAGCACAGATTACCAAACACTAAAATAACCCCACAATGAAGAGAAAGGAGGAGAGAGAAGAAGAAAAAGAAAGGAAAAAGAAAAAAGACACCAAAAACCTATATAACTTCAAAACAACAAAGAGTACAGAGGGAAAACTCCACGCACTCACCGCACACTCCCGCACTCACTCCACAAACGCCCACGCATGCGCACGAGAGAGAGAGAGAGAGAGAGAGTCCTACATGTAGGTGCAGACATCTTAGGTTGACAGCAGTTTAACACTACGACTGGCCTTTTCCGTTGGGGATTAAAATGCGATTAGTCTTATCTAATTCTCTGACACTGGGAGTGATAAAGATTTTATTTTACATTTTTCTCATGTGTCAAACTGTGTCGGTGGCGAGTTATCTAATAGCACATTTGGACAGTTGGTTGCTTTAATATTAATCACATGTATCTCTTACATCACATCATCTCCATACTGAAGTCATGGTGCTGTCAGATGTTAACACATAGAAATCTTTCAACAGGGGACACTCATTATCAGATCTGTTCATGCAGAATGTGATGTCCGACTGGTACTTACTTTCTGTTCTTTCAGATCAAGAGCTTGTATGGTTTCTGAAAAAGCAACTAAATTGTTCACAAGTTCTCAAATCTAGGGTGAAATAGTCAATCAAAAAGGAAATTTACTCACCCCCGCTTACTTCAAAAATGGACATTTTGTGTTGCACAAAATAAAATAAATGAATAAATAGTATTTAATTTTTATTTTGAGTGAACTTTTTCTTAACTTTAAGAAGGAAAGTCTGTCACAAATGATGTTTATAAAATGGCCATTAAATCCTTTTGAAATATTGGGGGGTAATTTTTTCAAAAGAAAAAATAACATTTTAGTCTTTCTTTATGCATATAGTATTCCACGCCATCTGATGAGAACTAATCTCAGCACTCATATTTCTGTCTTTCTTTGAACTGCAGGAGGTAGCAGATTCTAACTGTGACAGAAATAGCAAAATGATTTGAATCTAAAGTAACTGATGCGTCTTGATTGCCTAATGGCCACCCACAGTAGCTTTACTTCACATTATATGCTTATTTTAGCTTCTAAATGTTTGAAGTACAAGTGAAATGGTGAAGTGTGTAACATTTTTTATTTATAGATTAATATGCAAAGACTATTGTAAGTAAGCCATTTATAGTTTGCATTTTTCCTGAAAAACATAAACAATGATCCATTGAATGTTTGAGGCGGGACTATCTGTCCAATAAAAGAAGAGTTATTTTTCTGTATTTCATAATCACAATTACATTTGGTTGATACTAATTGTGCAGAAATAACACACTTCAGCTTTAAAGTAGACTTTCTTCCATAAGCTCCACCTGGAAGGTGAATTGTTGTGTACATTGTAAGGGTAGATGGCAGTGGGATATATGTTAGACACAAGTATTGATTGCATAGAGCAAAAAGAGACCTTGGCTGCTGTGGCTGAGGATGAACAGAGAGACTGGAAAGAAAGATCTATCTCAGTTGACCTGAGAAGTTGGACTCCCTCTTTTTGTACTGCAGTTAATTTTTTTTTCTATTACTATGGAGTCAGGTAGCACATTTCGAGTGGGCGTCCTGGAGTCTGAACAGATGACCATGGTTACGGGCAGCCTAGAGTCTCCAGGATGGTACCAATAATTCAGGGAACCATGGAGATGCCAATGACTCAGGGAGTCATGGAAGCGCCGGAAGTTCAGGGAGGCTTGGCCCTTGCCACTGTATCTTGGTTCTGCCACTATGGCCAGGGGCGTATAGCCCCCCACCCTAAAAAAATAAATAAAATAAAAATGATTGGGAGGAGCTATGGGCTTGTGAACCGGGGTGGGCTCATGGGCTGGGGGGGACTCTGGAGTTGGCTCAGGGGCTGGAGCCATCACTAGGCTCTAGTCAGGGGCTGGAGTGGATGTGTGTGTGTGTGTGTGTGTGTGTGTGTGTGTGTGTGTGTGTGTGTGTGTGTGTGTGTGTGTGTGTGTGTGTGTGTGTGTGTGTGTGTGTGTGTGTGTGTGTGTGTGTGTGTGTGTGGCCCAAAACACATATAACAGCAGCAACATAAATGTTAAGGACCCCCCTCTTCGATCCCACCAGGGCAGGCAGGAAGGGCAGGCTCTGAAATTTCTCTCTCAGGAATGGACTGGGGAATTTCTTTCACTGGAACGGATTGAGGAATTTCTCTCACTGGAACTGACTGTTGAACTTATCTCACTGGAATGACCTGGGGAATTTCCCTTACCGGAACAGGCTCAGGAATTTCTTTCACTGGAGCGGTGATGTTTCTGTCTCTGTCATTACTATCCCCATTACAAAAAATATAACATCCTTTAAAATTGCGACAGCCATAAAGAGGTGTCATTTGGACGCTTTCTACATCATTGTGGGAAGATGAATAAATAATCTCATTCATTTTTCTTTTATGCAAAAATTGTAGTGTTGACTGCATTCACCAAGCTCAACCATTCGACACTTGTCCACGTTATTGCAAAGAAAATTGTCAAATAAGTATTTTTCTCAGTTTTGGGGTGGGAATATAAGTTTATAAATAACTACAAACAAACATTCGGTCCCAGATATCTAGCATCTGAGTGCCATTTTTCAATGTTCATTTTTCAATGTAAATAGGTTGAGAAAATTGCCAACAATTTATGAAGGTTAAGCACCTCCTAAGAGTTTCAGGCGTTATTTAGTACCTTTCGTGGAAAGTACCAAAGACTGGAAGACAAAGCTCTACAGCAAGATAAAAATGTAGAAAAGGCTTGCTATCTCACAAAGCACAGAGAGCATATCAGATTAACAATGCAAGCATGTCAAAATTGTAATATTCAGAAATCTTTTGGATGTCTCAAAAAGCACGTTTGTTTCTGTTCTTTTTGCTCAGCTAAAATTTGCTGACGCACCATTTTTCTTCCTTTTTTTAGTTCCTTTGCAGAGTGAAACGAGCATTAAATGACTCATGAAACCTCTTCAGTCACTGTTCTAATTGTTAAAGTAATCAGACTGTCGATTAGCAGCGACTTTTTGCCTGTCAGCTTTGAGTAACGGAGACACTAAAATAATGCAATGCAATTTTTAGCCTCGCCAGATTCCACTTTATCACCTGGGACATTTCCCAAATGGGAGCCACCTGGTGTGTATTCATCAGTGGTACATTCTGTATACGATATGAATGAAACATTAGAAACCTACAATTTCTTACATTCAACCACATCTTGTTCTTTCCTGATGCATAACAAGTGCTAACTAGTGCCTTATCTATGCTCCATCTTTATTTACCTCTCTCTAACCAGTTTGTTTTTACTTTAGGTTAGGACATGAGCTTTTCTTTTGAACAGAAAAATTAAAGTGTTCGTTTACATGTTTGCTTTCAGGCTTTTGACTTGAACCTGTGTTTCTGAGACCTTGAACAAGCTAATAATAATCTATTCATTACAGCATGATTTCCAACCTTCCATTTATATTAAAGCTTCTGGGAAAAGATGTTACCTCCCTGCAGTCTCATCTGGTTGCTAGTTTGCTAGTTGTCTGTATGATTATTTTCAGATTATTTCATATACCGAAAATAGGGTAATGCAAGCTTTATGGAAGACTGTACTTGAAAGTAAAGATGAATTTGATTGACAGCATTATTTTTTGTTTCTATAGCACAATATATTGTTATTGTGAATTCTTTTGGCCATAATAATTGTGTAGTGAAAAATCTGATGTCGTGACAGACCTAACTTAAACATTAGTTCTTGCCTTTATAACATTACACGTATGGATGTAATCCTCTTTTCACTTTCACATATTTTTTTTAAAGTACTTTATTCCAATGTAAAAATAATAATAATATTGGCCAAAACTGGCTTGATTCTTGCTTGCACCCTGGACATGAATATTAACACTGAAGCCAGACACGAAAGCTGTGAATTATGAATGCTACCATGCTGACTTTTTTGATCAATGACCCTGCGTGCAATACTGCCATTTCAGACAAGCTTGTCTCTGGACACCCTGCTTGTACCTTTCTGGCAGGTCCAGATAGGGGAACTAATTAACTCCCTGGACAAGGAAATGCACAGTGATGTCGTGGGGTCAGGTTGTTGTTTCATTCTATCCCTCAGGTACCAGGACAGAATAAGCAAACAAATAACGTATTGAAGGCCTGGGCCACCAGTGTACCGCAAGCAACTAATATAATTTGGTGCAAAAAGGACAGTTCGCAAGGGAACATATCTCTGTTTTGGTGGACCAACTTGTTAACTCAGAAACTAATAATACAGCTTAATGCAATACCTCATGTTGTGATGACAGGCTGATGGGATAGAGAGCTTAGAGAACAGCCCTCGTGGATCTGGGATGTCTGTTATGAGCCTCCCCCCGCTTTCAGTATTGCAGCTTCATCAACTTGTGCTGTGCACCACTGGAGACTCAACAACCAAGACATTCAGCACCACTTCTTAATTACAAGGCAGATGTTAATGATACAATTAATTAGTTTCTGCTCCAGTAACTGAGTTACAAAAGAGCTGGAGTTTCTCCACTGAGATTATGTGCTTTTTTATTAAGGGCATAAAATTAAAGTGACAGATGCTCACTGCTCTTGAAGAGTGTTGACAATAAATAAGAGTAGAGTGTCTGAGAAATCAACCCGAAGTGGATTGCGGTTGCTTTTTATGCAAGATTTATTTCCCATTTTAAGGAGCAATAATTATACATCTTCCATTATTATTATTATAAGGAATAGCTCACATTTACGCTCACCCTCAAGTCCTTCCAAACTCTTAGGATTTTCTTTTTTCTGTGCTGTAGCTTTCAAATGTCATGTGTGCACTTTGAAAATGGGCATATTGAAATTTGTCATATTATGATCATTTGGCATGTCAAAAAACCAAGTCAAGTAAATGCAAGGATTATTATATTAGAGAAGATTATCAGTGAAGATTATCAGGGAATGACTCAAATCCCCATCGTTTTCTCATACTATGTAGAACAGATTTACTTACATTTAAAGATGCATAAGCTCAGTAAGATGGCTATTACGTGTTCAGTCTATAGGCGCATCATTTTTCTTTACAAAGTGACCGCCAACTACTGGCCTGGCATGCATAATACAAATGTTTTAAGTCTGTTTCACGCAAACGGGGATCATTTTGACAATGATGTCGTCTGTACGCGAAAAACGCAAAGGAAAACATTGTTGTTGTGTAAACGTACCCTAAGTTGCAGTACTCAAATACTCTTTAATTCAACTTATGAGACAATGAAAACTTTAACATGTTATGTTAAATGCAAAAATTACTTGGAAACAACTAAACGATCATCTATTTTACAGTGTAGTCATCACTTCATTGTATGGAAAGAGCAGCGTGAACATTCTGCAAACCTTCTCCTTTTGTGTTTCCAAGAAGATAAAAAGTCTAACAGGTTTGGAATGACATGAGGGTAAATGATAACTAACGAGCAAACATAACAAACAAACGGACAAGTCAAGTGAGGGATGGAGCCAGTAAAAAAAATCTGACTGTACACTATTGTTATAGTGCATGCTAGCGTTTTTTCATTTGTATTTTAAAGTATCTTTGGCACCAACAATCATTTTCCTTCTTTTTTTATTCAAACTGTTCATTCTGCCGCAAGCTACTCTGAACAATAGAACAATGGGGAATTTTAATAGCAGAATCATTTCAAGTGAGGTATGACAACTGAAAAAAATTGTACCGCCATTTTATTAGCAGTAAAAGGATGATATTTTTATTCCAGCAGATAACTCTATTTGCCACACATTATATTCTACCTTTAATAGCAAATTTCTTTGGACATTGACATATGTTTCTCTCTGGAGCTTATATGTAAATGTATCTAGATTTAACCTAAAAAGAAGATGTGAAACAATGTAATTGTGATTTTCATTCAATTGAAGATGTTTTTCCTTGTAATATTTACCTGAAGGACAAATGTTCCGTGCCCTTTGCAATGATTCATATTCATAAATGCTAATAATCATTAGGCTAGTTGTCACAAGGGATTATATCTTGGAAACTAAGATGTCTTAAGTCAAAAGTCTAATTATTAAAAGGCAGGATTTATATTTTTTCTGTGAATTTATATTTTAATCAACAGCATTTTTCATAAAAATCAGGTGTCCTACCCAAAAATTTAAATTCTGTCAGTAATTACTCAACCTCATACATTCAGACTTTCGTTCATCTTCGGAACACAAATGAAGATATTTTTGATGAAATCTGAGAGCTGGCTCACTCCTCCATAGGCTGCTATGTAATTTCATTCTGCAGGTCCAGAAAAGTTAGTAAACACATTGTTAAAATAGTCCAAGTGACTACAGTGGCTCAACCTTAAGTTTATCAAGCGACGAGAATACTTTTTGTGTGCAAAAAAAAAAAAAAAAAAAATTCGGACTTTATTCAACTATTCATTTTCTTCTGTTTTCAGCCTCTGATGTGAGTTCACGAAAGCGCCACGACGCATGCGCAATAACTGAGTATACAGTTACAGTATATAGTATAACTTTCATATAGTGCTGCAGGTAAAGCATCGGATACATTCAGCTGTGGTTGTGTGGATTTACATTTGTTGTGCCTGCAGGAGAGAGCGAATCCACACTGTCACGCTCTCTGTTTTCATTAGCATGCTTTGGCTGTGGAGTGAGCTGTTGTTTCTGACTCAACAGATTTGTTTTCATGGATATCATGTCACCCTTGACATCTCATCTCAGGCCCAGAATTACTCAGCAGCCCTCGCCTCTGAGTTCCCCAGCAGTTGCAAGAAGCATTAGCCTTGCACTTCAATTATTCACCGTTCAATTCCTACCTGTCTCTTGTCTGACTCTGTACCTTACAAGCTCACAACCCTATCCTGCAATGCGGGTAATGCTAGGCTCAAAACTCACTCTATAGACAAAATTAAAACAGCTCACCCTGATGAATAAAACCGCTTAAACTGTGTTGAGGCAATGCACGCTTTGGGACATTTTGGCACGAATTAATTTGATTTCAATCTATTTAATTGGTAAAATAGATGTTTACTTAATTCATTTGCATTGGAAATATTTTTATATAAACAATATAGCTACATTTCTTTGTTTCTGCTACCCAGGGTACTTAAGTTGAGATTATAATTTAGTTATGTTAAGAAAAAGACTCAGTTATCTGGACAATTTGACATGATCCAGGATTGTTAAGTTCTTCTAAGCTCATCCCAGAGTTGCTGTCATAGAAACAGGTCTGTAAGTTCAAACCTGCTCAGGATAAATTGAAATAGAAATGTAAAGCCTGTATACTAGAAATCATGAAATAATGGAAATAATTGGGAATCATGTAACAAACAGTACACATTTCATTTATCGATTATAACTCATGTCATTTTGGTCGCTTGGCTGTTTCCTTATAAAAGTTCAGAATTTTTTTCAAAAAAGTTTTTCGTTAGGTCTGTGATGTTTTTAAATATGATGTCATTACGTTGCTGTCTTGTCGCCAGCCAATCACTGCATTACATATGCCTGCCCTTTCCAATGAGCACAAGAATGCACAGTAATCTAGAACTGGAACTTAATCCAGATATTTTAATCAAATCTACAAATTCGTTTGAAGAACCAAATTAGACAGAGATCAGTTATCAGGATTATTAGATCTGGCATCTGCCAAATTTTCAGATATGAAGCGAGGAACGAAGAAGCTTAACGAGCCTGGCCATTTTTGGACTCTACTATCTTAATACCATTTAGCAGGCTCTGAGGTAAATTGTAAAATTTCATTTTGTAAAACATCCTTTGCTCAGACTGTCCTCTCAGTAAAGTGTACAATTATGGAATTCATTACCTGATTATTTAAAATCTGCTGCAAGTCTTAATATATATATTTTTTAAAAGCCACTAAGGCTTGGTTAATTCTTCGGATTTTTTGCTGTTGTAACTGTAATTTATAAAAGCCCTTCTAGGGACAAGTGTTGCAAATTAGCTTTAGCTTGTATGGCTGAGCAAATATGGGCAGAACTCTTTACTGCCCTAGTACTTCAAAAAGCCTTTTAAAGGTATACATAAACGTGGCACAATGGCCTTCATCATCACAGTATGCTAATGCCTATCTAGTACAAGGGTTTCATCAATATGCTGATTGAGGACTGTTGGGACACTCCAGGCACTGGATGGTTCTGTCGGGAGAGACAGAGTCGTTTGCACCTCAATGACACGTCTGTACCATTTGCTTCACAGGACATATGCTTTCAACTACATACTGTTTATTTACTAGTGTGTTCTAACTATGCCATGTTTGGTCTCATCTGACAGCCTATAGACTTTGAATTAGAGATATTAAAGTATCCTAATGTACAATCTAGGTACTATTGGTTAAACATGCATTGAGGAGAATATGTTAATGTTCTTCTCCCCCTCTTGATCATTACCCATTTGCCTCATCTTTTGGTTTCCTGTCAGTTGGTTTGGTGTTGGTATTCCACTCATGTTTAACAATGCTTTGCTCAGGGTATAAGAAGGAAAAGTAACTGTTGATCTAGGAGAAAGGCTTTAACCCCGCCACTCCCGCACACCGGTGCGTAACCTCATACTACAAGAAAGACTTTTACGGTCTCTTCTGCACGACAGTGCATTATTTGTTACAACTAAGTTTCTATACAGTATGTTGTTCCATTCTACTGTGTGTATATTTAAACATGTAACTTAATAAATAACTTTGCCTGCTTTAAAGGCTTTGAGAATCTTTCCTTTTATCACTGATTATGTTGAAAACTAAAGTGATTATAACTTTCGTTATCTAAACGTTCAGGTTAAATCCTACGTTTTCCTATCACTTTACCTTTAAAGAATAAGAGGTTAAAGAATAACAACAACTTTAATGGAGTCCGTTTGATTATATTGGAGTCAGATAAATATTTGAATTATACACGTTATCCTTCAACTGCCTTTTGTTCCGATTATTGGTTCAAAATAGCAGTGTAAGATTCCAGCCTTACAAGCTACACGCACTATGATATACGCATTGAATTGCTGTTGTCACAATTTTATCCATGTTTATTGTATCTGTCCCTATACAAATAAAACATTAAATAAATTAATTAACTTGACTTGGCAAAGTCCATTTTAGCACCAGCTAAGACCAGCAAACCAGTCTGGTTTAATCTATTTAATTGGTAAAATACTTAATCCATTTGCATTGCGGCCATAATAATATAACTGTTTCTGCTACCAAAGGTATTCAAGTTGAGATTACAATTTAGCTGTAAATTGTTAGTTATGTAAAGTAAAACGCTGCCACATCTGAATTAGGCTCAGTCAAAGAATTATTATTTGTATGTCCAGGGAATCCAGGTGGCCAACTAAACCAGCTAGACACCATCTTGGCCAAGTTCACTAACTAGGCCAGCTGGAAACCAAAACCAGCTTGACATGCTAAAACCAGCAAACCAAGCTGGTTTAAGTGTATTTTCAGCAGGTACTCAAACCAACCATTCCACTCCACATTGTACAATTTCTCTTCTTTATGGCCACTGATGTGTGGGTACAAATGGAAGTCTTTGTGAGAAAACCAGCAGGATGTCAGGCAGTGTGAATGCTGTGTGCTTCATGAAGTTTTTAAAGTAGGCAACAAGAATACTGTCTTTGAGAATTAGAAGTAATTTTTCTCTCTAAAGAAAAAAGGGCTCCCCGTGTTGTTATTGTTTGTACAATTTTTGTACAACACAAAGTTTTTCTCAGTGAATCACCTACTGTGTTTTCCAATTCCAGACTATTGAAATATATGCTGTGCGCAGCCCTTGGGCTATATTTTAGGGTCCAGCACAGCACAGAAGAGGCTCATAATCCAGAATCTCCCGCTGATGTAGGAGGTCATCTGCTATGCAGTCCAAAGTCTAATGAATACATGACGGGCCTTGGTTGCCCGCAGGACTGCAGCCTATACACGGTTTGAGGTTTTGTTGTACAAAAGTACAGCACTTGAACACCACTACAGATGCGTCAATGAGAACCAAAAGAAGAGAAGACGACTAGAAAGTGGAGTGTGACAAATCTCCTTCTGATTTCTTCCAAACTCAAAAACAAGGACATAGCCTGAAGGTCACAGTAGCTGCTTTGAAACATGAAAATGCCAAGCACTTTCTAAAACTTCTCCAGCAACTTGAAAGGGATAATTGGTCTGGTGTCATAGAGCTGTGTGTGTCTGCGCTCTGAAGTGTGTCTAAATGTGTACTGAAAAAAAAGAAAGAAAAGAAAACGCTTGATGGTGTTATAGTCACATGAGAGGCCTGCATAGCCATCATGCTCCAATCAAAGCGATCATATAGAAAAAGTTTTATCACTTGAAATTTTTTCAGCTAGGTCCTCTAGGCATGTGTCAGTAAAGCCATTATCCAACCCGATCACATGAAATGCATCTCTGTAGCACGCATTGTATTTATCATGCAATTTATTCACGAAAATAAGTTTGTATGTGCATATGATACGCACTGTAAACCCCTTGGGTAGGGTTAGTGGTGTGGGGTACGTGCGTATTACACGCCATAAAGTGCGTATCATATGCATGTGAAAACTGCGTATCACATGCACTTAAAAAAAAAAAAAAAAAAAAAAAAAAAAACGTATATATTGCACTATAAATACAATGCATGCTATAGCATATGCATTTCATGAGATCAGGCTGCATTATCCCTATATGGATCTTTTGCAGTGACAAAGTCACCAGAATTTATGTATTTGGATAAAACCAGTTCATGGCTAGGAAGTGCATTACAAATAGGCTGCATTTTAAACATCAGGGATTTTTATGTAACTCTATTACATTTTTAGTTACAGTTCAAAAGTTTGGAATCAGTAGCATTCATTCATTCATTCATTCATTCAAGAATTTATGCTTTTATTCCTTCATTTTGAAAGGAATTGATGATTTTATTCATTAAATTTATTCAAAATGAAATTAAAGACAGTCACAATGTTATTTCTATTTCAAATACATAGTAATTTTTGTTCATTAAGGAACACTGACCCTGATTGAGGCAAAAGTCATAGTTAATAATTATTTAATAGTGAGAATTGGACCCTCTATATAGCCTATCTATCTATATCTATATATCTATATATCTATACTAGGTTAGTATAGTCTATATATATATATATATATATATATATATATATATATATATATATATATATATATATATATATATATATATGCATATATATATGCATCTTATTGTGACAAGTTTACAAAACAATCCACCCTAAAATGTGCTGTTCAAACTGTTAAAGTTAGACTAAATTGACCCGGGACCTTATTAAAAACTCTCTATCCCAACGAAAGGATGCTTCAGGGCCGCAGGTGCTACCACACAGTAAGGAACAGCACAAAGTTTGGCAAACTTTCCCCACATTTGATATAACTTATTCTAGTTATATACTGAATGGACCAATATTATCTTCCTAGTTAAACAAACATAAGATTGCAGGATAAGTTAAAACCACTTTAAATGAGTTACGAAATAGGTGAAAACATTTGTTTGTTTGTGTCCTCTGGGAAAGTGTATCGTCTCTCATTTGCCTGCTTTGTCATAACTGCATTTTTCATGACTTGTGGAGGTGCAAGTTGGTGCTCTAGTTTTGCATGTAAGATGTCATCCATCACAATGTCCGATAGTTAGAATAGCTGGAGGTTATGT
Organism: Scardinius erythrophthalmus; assembly: GCF_964197995.2. Lineage (NCBI taxonomy): Eukaryota > Metazoa > Chordata > Actinopteri > Cypriniformes > Leuciscidae > Scardinius > Scardinius erythrophthalmus. The sequence goes on from NC_138243.1 coordinate 12,026,285, forward strand.
AGTCTATAAAGGGTAAGACTGTAGCAGCTGTTGGTGTGCTGGTTGAAAGAGAGGTCATTGCCAGGGAGAGCAGGTGCTATTACTGCACTGAGGGGGTTCGTTCTGCCCTTTAGAAGAGCAGCTTCGTATATGAGACTGACCTTAGGCATGATTCTACATAAGTTACTGAGAGTGCCGGAGCTCAGCTTTGTTTTTCAACGATAATCTGAGATTCTTGTCAAATATTCTTGTATGTTTTAATACAAAATTATTAACTTAGATTTCAGTTACACAAAGGGAATGAGGATCAATGGCAAAGTGTTCATGATAATCTAGTTTAAAACATGAGCCAAGTTCGTAGAATTTACATTTTTGGGTAACACTTTATTTTGTTGGTCCCCAACAGACATTCTACTGACTTTGCAAGTACATGTCAACTTACTCCACTAACCCTGACCCTACTAGTCTACTAATATTCTAGTAATACTCTAATGAGAGTTAGTTGACATGTAATGAAAGTTGCAAAAGTTGCATGTAGGTGCAACGCTACTTATAGTCAACAGTATTTTTAAAGGGGACTATCAAAATAAAGTGTAACCAATTTTGGTATTTATGTTGGTTTCATTTGATTTTTGACTTTTATACTGTATTCAACAAAAGTTTTGATTTAATCATTCTAAAAATGTTATGTGATGTAACCAACAAGTAACATACAAAGGTCTGTCATGAAATGAATCAATTGGTTAGCGATCACATTATTATCTACATGGCACTCTGATTGGTTGCTGTGGCATCAGCAGCCAATGAGCTTGCTTGAGAGCGACAAAATTGCATGTTGACCCAGTAAAACCAGGACGCAAGTCATAAATAAGGGTCTGCAGGGGTTCACCACTTTACTTTGATTTGACATACACGAGTCATTTCAACTTAAAATATATTAAACTGACTTAAAAAAATCTAATCTTGTATATTGAATCTTAAATCTTGTATAACAAAAAAAATAAATTGCTGAAATTATTTTGAGTTAAAGTAATGTAAAAAAAAAAAAAAACTCAGATTCTGAGTGAAATGACAGTGAATAGATGCTGGCTGTTCCTTCAACACTGACGTCTTTGTTTGTGTTCATTTGAAAATCGTTTATGCATTTGTTTGCATCCATCTTGAGGGAGGGATATTTATTCACTCTGTGTTGAATTGCACACCCTGAAATAGACCCAGCTCAGCCTGAAATCGCTTAACAGCACCTCAGTTTGGGATTTGCTGACAGCATACAGCAGGCCATTCTGAATAATTTATGTCATACAGTCCATTGTGCACCGAATGCGTAACGAAAGGTTGAGGTTTATAGGCTATAAAACAGAGAAATCCAGTAAGAAAAGATCAGAGTGAAGGAGGGCAGAGGTTCGGTGGGGTCATTTCAGGAAATTCGCCCAAATTGGCAGCATATCCAGGCGAAAATGAGAGTCATGACTCAAAATATCGGCGTGCTTTCGTAGCAGTCCGCTTTCATCACGTGCACCACAGCGGTGCTGACCTTCTTGGAAACAGCGCACACTTGTGCAGCCTTGAATTAATTCAATCCGTGGCCTCAGCTCTGTTGCATTTGTACAGATATTGTCCTGCGTAAGTGTTTTTATTAGGCGAACCAGTAACCTCTCTCAAGCACATGGGAGCTTTATTCCCTTTCCATTTAATTGCCCTAAGCAAGTTGCTGACTTTTCAAAAACTCTGAACCACCATGTACTACACAGGAAGTTATGTATTAGTCATGCGATGGGATGCTTAGAAAGGGCTTGGTGGCAAGGCATCAGGTGTGCAACCTGGGTGTGGGTGTCATCATTAAGCAACCTCATGTCTCAAGTGTATGTGTTTTGAGTCCCTGATTCCCTCAACAGTCCGCAAAAGTGCCTCTTGTAATATGCACTTGGAAAATAATCTTGGAAAAATTTTGGTCCTTTATATTTATTTATTCTAAAATACATTAAAAATGCAATTACAGTTTTTTACAATCACTTTGCTACTATTTTCAGAACCTTGATGTCATTTTTCAAAACTCTAGACACAAAACTCAAAACGGTTATCACTTGTAACACAGGCTATCTAATGTTCAAAACATTGCATTGTGTATTCACATCTTTAAAGAAATCTTGCACTTGCACAATCATTGGTTCAAAAAACTAATTTACTGTGAAATACCGTTGAGACATAACTATAGATCACCCACACACAAGCAACTGATAGTTTCATTGTGTCATTGTTCGTACAATCATTAAATATTGTAGAACAAAATAGGTGATACAGGTTTCATTATGGCACTACATGCAGGGGCGTAGTTTGTGGGGGGGTTGGGGGGGAGATAACCCCCCCAATATTTAAATCTATGCATTACAACCCCCCCGATATTTATACCATGATCACATGAAAAATATGCAGACCCAAACTTCAACCCCCCCAATGTTCAAACCAAATCTACGCCCTTGACTACATGTACAGTAAATACATCTCTGTAAAGGCACTGCAGTAGTAGAGAGAATACTACAGTGGAATCATTGAACAAAGTTTGTAATATATTGATGCAAAACACTACAGTACAATCACAACATAGGTTTATTTGAATCAAAGCAAAAAATAATTAGCTATGAAATAGAAAAGAAAAGACAGTACTGTAAAACATCAAATGCAGTGTTCCTCAACTTGCTTGCTTGTACTGTAAGAAACAGAACAGGAGTGATGATCTATACAGTGCAGTGCTGTCAATACTGTACATAGTCTGAAAAGGTAGTACAGTGTTTGGGACCATAGACACAGTGTCTGATGAAGCAGTATGATCAAATATTAGGCTACATCCATGGATATTGTAGTCTAATTGGTTCATGGTCCGTGTAACGCTTTGCAGTTCTTTGTTCAATTTGAAATTTAATAATCAGAAATGAGAAAACGGCCCCTTTATTCGTTTTTTCGTTTTTCAAAAAAACGAAAAAACGAGATTTCGGCTTGATTTTTCGTTTTTTGGTTCACTGGCAAAAATACGAATAAATGACTTCAAAATTCGTTTTCCACATCTGGGCGGCCTGACACGCCCCTTTCCGCCGATTGGTCAAGCAAATCTGAGCATGTGACGTCATCAGTTGTCGCTCAGGTCTGTTCAACAAAATAATAGTCCTCTACTATGGCTACAAATTCTTAAACTGTACAGGGCAGGTCAGGTCCTATTGGGCTTTCTTCTGTGCAACTTTACACGTTTCACAGAAATCTTTACATCAGAAATATTAATTATTAGTCTGCCACCAGCCTGTTTTATCTAGCTGTGTGTGGTGAAGCTGCGCTTGCAGCGCCGAGCGGGAGAGGCTCACTGACCAATGTCCAGTCAGCAGTCAGAACTTTTCTTTTAGACGCTCCGTTTTGCCACGGGATGGTGATTGCAAATACTGTAATGCCAATCGGCTGAGGGTGGGTACCGATGATGGTGAAATACATTTTTACTGAAACTGTAATCATAGCCGCGACCCGCGAGAATGAGGCAGATGATTGACAGGACGATTGCGGAGGCAATTAAAGGCGCAAGAGAACTTCTGTTAACAAAAACATAAATAAAAAAAGTGTTTAACCATTTCATGCATGAATTGTGATAACCTCAGTCAGGATTTTTTTCCTATGTGTTTTTATTGCTCTTAGGGCATGGAAAACAAGATTTTATTTTTTATTTTTCATTTTACAGATTTTTCAAAGAGATTTTCAGATGTCCACTTGAAGGTTTAAACTGAAGAGATATTGTATTAAATATAATACAATAATCAAACAGATAAAGTATGTGTATTTAACAAACTAATCAATTAAATTATATCAAATCATCTGAAAACTATAAAATATATACAAAAAATATATAAATGCAAAATATTGCAAAGGCAATTGAACTCCATACGTTTTCTATGCAGTATCCTGACATTTCATCTCTTTTTGAACGTGCTATCAATTTCACCAAGAAGAGTTCCAAAATGCTTTGAAAATGTTAATTGATCCTGTTCGAGTTCATGCTTAATAGTTTGCCTTACTGTCCTCTGAATTTACACAAAGTAGTTATTAGTAAAAATGGGGAAAACTGGATCAAGTTCCTGTGGAATCAATAAATGTTCTTGATGGCATGCATTGTTTCTCGTTTTTATTGTTTGATTATACATGCAGCCAGAACTGGACTTCTGTTTGGGTTCCACCAGTAAGTGGCATACCTTTACACACATACACACACACACACACACACACACACACACACACACACACACACACACACACACACACACACACACACACACACATACACATATATAGCCTATATATTTTTTTTTTCATGGTATAATTATGTAATCTGCTTATTGTGAGCCTAAATGAGTAAATTGGTATTCAATCATTATCAGGCTGCATGACTTGCTTTTTTATATATTGAAAGTAGTGTTTCATGTTGTCACTTCACATTTAATGGCCGCTTAGAATGAAATTGCTATGCAAATTCACAGTGCCTCCTTTGAGCTGCATTAGACAGTGTGTAATGTACATCTAAAAATGCAGGGTCAGATGCTGCTTCTGTGCCACCTATACTGCAAACCTGTGTGTTTGTTCATCAGACAGCCTCTTGTTGATTTATATTTTAAACAACAATTCGACATTTGCAATGTTTTTCTTTCAAAAAACCTCATCATTCTGCAGGACAATTGTCTATTACAGTATACAACACGCTTTAAGAAAAGTTTTTTTCCATCACACTGTAAAGTGTTTTTAAATATTACATATAGATTACATATACCAAAGATTTTACATGTTAATTATAGGCCTACCATGCGAAGTAGGGGTGCTGAGCGTGGAGCATGAAGAAATATGGTTGGGGATGATGAAAGTTTTCACAAACAAAACCAAAAAACTGGTGTTTTGCCTATAGGCATACATATTACGTGTGCTTGTTTTTATTTATGCTGTATTATAAAATACCCATATTATAACAAATAAATAAAATATATTTGGAAATTGCCCTTTAAAACGAAGGCTCAGTTTGTGGTTCACGATTATTTGATTAAAAACAACAAAAACAATAAAACAAAGACAAAGTCACTTATATTAAACAGTTTTTTATTTATGTTTTTGTTAACAGAAGTTCTCTTGCGCCTTTAATTGCCTCCGCAATCGTCCTGTCAATCATCTGTCTCATTCTCGCGGGTCGCGGCTATGATTACAGTTTCAGTAAAAATGTAGCCTATTTCACCATCATCGGTACCCACCCTCAGCCGATTGGCATTACAGTATTTGCAATCACCATCCCGTGGCAAAACGGAGCGTCTAAAAGAAAAGTTCTGACTGCTGACTGGACATTGGTCAGTGAGCCTCTCCCGCTCGGCGCTGCAAGCGCAGCTTCACCACACACAGCCAAATAAAACAGGCTGGTGGCAGACTAATAATTAATATTTCTGATGTAATGATTTCTGTGAAACGTGTAAAGTTGCACAGAAGAAAGCCCAATAGGACCTGACCTGCCCTGTACAGTTTAAGAATCTGTAGCCATGGTAGAGGACTATTATTTTGTTGAACAGACCTGAGCGACAACTGATGACGTCACATGCTCAGATTTGCTTGACCAATCGGCGGAAGGGGGCGTGTCAGGCCGCCCAGATGTGGAAAACGAATTTTGAAGTCATTTATTCGTTTTTTTGCCTGTGAACCAAAAAACGAAAAATCAAGCCGAAATCTCGTATTTTCGTTTTTTTGAAAAAACGAAAAAACGAATAAAGGGGCCGTTTTCTCATTTCTGATTATTAAATTTCAAATTGAACAAAGAACTGCAAAGCGTTACACGGACCGTTCATGCTCCATGCTAATTGGTGACAATGAATATCGTTATCTTGAAACTTTCATGATTTAGTAAACATGGAAGATTGTTTGTCTGTTTCCATACAACTATGCATTCAGAGTAATGCAATAGTTTCTTATCATTTTGAGCAGTTGTATCAATTGATAGTTAGATCAATGTAAGGAAATGAATAGACACTCATTTGAAATGTAATGTGTGAATTGCCTTTTGAAATAGTAGTACTTTGATGTTAAGTTGTGTCATATTGAACAGGTGATTTTTGTTGAATGAACAAATGATCTAAGTTTTATGTGTATTGTATCCAAGCAATTGAGAAAAGGGTTAGAGTTTTGAAAAATGTGCATTTTGATCATTGGTTGTGAGTTTTGTGTCTAGAGTTGTGAAAAATGACATCAAGGTTCTGAAAATAGTAACAAAGTGATTGTAAAAAACTGTAATACATACAATGACTTGAATACACCTCTTCTGTGATGAACATTTAAATGTATGTGATAACATACATTTTGATATACTGTGTTTTAGTACCATAAAGTAAAAAAAAAAAAAAATGTCAGGGTGATAAAAACATCCTGATGATATAATGAAGAAAAAGCCATTAAAAGAAAACTTCTTTTTACAAAGAGAACATAATTAATAATATTTAATAACTTTAATTTTAATAACTTTTGTGTGTGTGTGTACGTGTGTGTGTACATATTTTCTTAAAAAAATAACCATCATACACAATCAATATGTATGCCGTTTGTGACAACATCCAGAAACTATTTTGAAAAATATTAAAGAGTATGGTAATCAACACCAGAGGTTTGTACTTTTGACATACATTATGTAATAAAGATGTGGATGTTTCATATATCTTCCTCATCATGTGCATTACAGTTTTATAACCCTGATATATTGCCAGTTAAAGTTAAACCTTCCCTTTCACAGGCAATTCACCCATAGAAGTGTCAAATTCAATCACATCTGGAAATGATTGACCTGGCACTTTAACTGAAAATCTGATTAAGAGTCTGACTAAGACTGCAGTAAAACGGTGTTTCTGCACTCTGGCCAAGGAAGCTAAATGAATTACCTTCAATTCTTAAACTCACAATGAGATGAATCAGTTGGTGTTGGGTACCTGATGGACATATTCTCACAATAGACAGAAAAAAGGCCTTCCTTTGGTAAATAGTGGCTTATAAATAGTGGTTCCTCATAACGGGAATAGAAATCAACTTTGGTTACATTTTTTCTTTTTTTTTTTACTTAAGATGTAATAGAAAATACTGTTGATAAGATCAGCAATGACTAACATGAACTTGGACAATTCCATCCCCAATAGTGAGTATAGCACAAAGTAGTTAAGTAGTAAAACTTGGTTTTCCAAAAAATACAACTACAACAGGATAAATGTGTCCCTCTCCCTAAGTAACCGTAGTTTTTTGGAACCGCGGTTTGACATTAGTGATGCCAGTTGGTTTTGTTTGTCTCTTAACCAATTGTGATTCACCACTTTTGAATATGAAGTAAGCCCAAATCCTTGGTGATGTGACTGCCACCACCACCACATTGTTGGTTTTCATTCTGATGAAAGACCTTTTTTAGTTAATCATCATTCTACAAAGATTTCTTTTCATCCAAAGCAACCTTGGCTTAAGCTCCTTCATCAATAACAATGAACAAAGGAGCTTGGCAACAATTCATGGACTTAACTTAGAGTCTTTGGAACACAAGCTTAGACCTTTACCTACTATGCTATATTTGCCTTTTTTGAATTGTGCTGAATGGAAATGTTCTCAGATTATGACTGAAAAGGTAAAACCCTTTAATGTAACGATTAATAATTTCTGGACCATTTTGATAAGGGTATATCAAGTGTAACTTGTTGGCTGTAGCTGGTCTTCTGTCATGAAGAAAAGTAATTACATGAATCCAGATCACATTACAGTTGCTGATTATAAAAATTTCACCAAGCAACATGCTTGAAATGAAAGATTGGAGAATTAATGGCCCTCATTCGGTGTCCTCTTTTCCCAGACAGGTTAATGAGATTGTGAGAGGACTCTTAGCATCAGAGTTCCTCATTAAAAACGAACTGCACCCTTATTCATCTCACCTGTGAGTAAGGCTGGGAAAGCAAGGACACATACTATGAGAATTAATCGTTCAGTCAATGTTGCTTTTGACCAAGGGCAAGCCGCAGATACTATGCTGTCAAACAACTGCCAAAACTCCAGGAGCTGTCAGCCATCAAGTGAAATGGTATTCTCTCTTCACAGCTTCAAGTGCTATAGAGCACCTTCTAGGATATTGTTTTTATCTTTTTTTTTTGCCCACCACCCTGCTGAAAAGATCAACTTATAAAGTGTTCCATACACTCCAGAACTTGGAATCCTCCCAAATCCTATTTGTAAATAGTCACTGGAATGGGGCTCGAGGTTGGGCGTCTGATTTGTAAAGTCAAGGAGATTGACCTTGATTAACAGGTTCAAGTGTGTTTCATTAGGATTAGAGCTAAACTAAAGGGATGGTGGAGCAGGATTTGAAACCCCTGGACCTAAGCAATGTCCCATATAAGTGCAGATGGGAGAATTCCAAGTTACAAGTTGTCTGAGGTCATAAGGGGGAAACTTCTTGTTTATTTCCACCTCTGACTTTGTCTGGAATGTTGCATTGGATCAGCAAATTGCATGCTTGTCTAATCCAAGGGATCAAGGTTTGTCTGGTTAACATGGCCTACTAAAAACTCAATCTCTCTATGGTCCTTCTTCAGGGATGATTGCTATCTTCGTTATCAGAACATTTAGGTTCAAGCTGGTTTATGCTGGCTAGTGCCCGTTTGATGCTTTTCTTCCTAGTGGAACATAGCATGTTGTTTGCCAGCAATGAAAAGGCTTGGTGGTTAAACTATTAGAAGCTTGGCAGGGACACCAAGGGATGGATTCATGAATTTAAGAATAAAGTTAGAATATAATGTGCATTCCCAAAACATTTCTTAAGAATGTTCTTATTTTTTCCCCTCAAGACCTAAAGACAACTTTGTTCTAAAGACAAAACTGTTGGCCAGTCGCAATGTAAATAATCTGCATGTTTATTGATTATTATGGTTGTCTGCTGGCAGTTCAAAAACATGGCCTTTGGGGTGTTTTTAAATGAATTGGTCAGTGCATATCAGTCTAAAAACATAATTTATCCAGATAGGACCAAAGCCTGTAACTTTCATCTTAGGGGGGAGAAAGAAAGAAAGAAAGAAAGAAAGAAAGAAAGAAAGAAAGAAAGAAAGAAAGAAAGAAAGAAAGAAAGAAAGAAAGAAAGAAAGAAAGAAAGAAAGAAAGAAAGAAAGAAAGAAAGAAAGAAAGAAAGAAAGAAAAAATATTGAAGAAGCTCTTAAGATAAAGAACTTTCTTCTTTCAAAGAAAAATACTTTTGTGACTCTGGCACCAGCATCCCAACCACACTATATGCACGTATTTCAACGCAGATGGGAGTTTTACTTAGGCTACCCAAAAAAATTCTGAGGGCAGAAAGGAAAATTAGTGGTTTACAGCTTTTACCAATGAAACTGAAGCAAAGGCGGGGTCGACGTTTGAACGTGCAGAGGGAATAGTTGGACTCGGAAAACAAGACAAACAGATGTTCGTGGGAGAACGCATTTATTGCAAGGTGGGTGAATTTAAATATTTTGTTAAAATTCAGCATCCTCTAATGAATATTAAGATAATTAGCGAACATTAAAATGCACAGAAATAATGATCATCGTTTGATTCGACTGTTTCATCAGTCGACCACAACAAAGCTGCTTAGGGGTAACTTAACTGATGTAAAACATAATTTTCCAATGCTACCTGGCTGTGTGTGAAATTGATATGCAACAACAGAACTCGTTAAAATCTCCTCGACATTTCAACGGTCAAAATTATATATCTCCCACCCTAGCCCTTATCTCAGGGCAGGAGTAGGCCTACTCAATATATTAAAATCGCTATTATTTTTACTGTAGCCTATTACGCGCTGCGCTCAGGGCAGGAGTACTCAATAGATTCAAATGGCTGTTATTTTAGTGTATTACGCGTTGCTCTCAGGGTAGTAGTAGTCAATAGGTGTATTACACGCTGCTCTCAGAGCAGGATTGCTCATTAGATTCAAAATGCTGTTATATTATGCACTGCTCTCGGGGCATGAGTAGCCTACTCAATAGGTTCAAATCGCTGTTATTTTAGTGTATTACGTGCTGCTCTCAGGGCATTAGTAGTCAATAGGTTAAAATTGCTGTTATTTTTAGTGTATTACGCGCTGCTCTCAGGGCAGGTGTGCTCAATAGGTTCAAAATGCTGTTATTTTAGTGAATAACGCGCTGCTCTCGGGGCAGGAGTACTCAATATGGGTTTAAATCACTGTTATTTTTAGTGTATCACGTGCTGTTTTGTAATAGTATAAAAAAGTCATAATTATATGTGAATTGATTTCTTGTCTATTACCACCCACTTCTACTTACCAAAGATGGAAATAAGCACAGTTACAATAGCTAATAAACAGAGCAATTCCAAGAGGGTCCTCACACCATCGGTGCTCGGGCCCTAAATATGTGGGAGAGCGTTGCTATAGTGTGACAATATTGTATTGCAATAGGTAGCCCTTCAAAATCAATACCAAATCAAAACTAGTTAGCACATTATTTGTAATTGAAAGGCATGAAATGTCATGAATTGAAATGACAATATATGGTTATGGATACACATAAAATGGCTACAAAATAGATGAGATGATAAAAACTTCTACCATTAATTGTACCCAGCATATGTAAAATGCTACCTGAGAGATAGTAAGAGAGGGAGAGTGTACAGTAAGATACAAAGAAAAGAGGAGCCAAAGAAAGAGTTCCCCAAGAAAGAGAGCCAGAGAATAAAAGAGCCAGAGCAACTATTACAATCTTTTATTACTTCCGTGACCATGTGACTAACCCAAATTTGAGACGTTCAAACTGACTAATCAGATAATTACAATTTTCCCCATTGTACTAAAGGTGTGACAATTCATAGACCCCCAATATACACACATTTCGGCCTACAGGCCTTGAGCACTATCAGCATCTCTGCCTTTAGGAATTCCAAATGGCCCTTGGGGTAAGAAAGAGGGGGGTTGAAACAGTAAAAGCAAATGTTTGTCCACACAGACTTAAATTTCCAACGCTCTCTCTAGATTTGTCTGACCATAATCAACATACATGATTCATACAACATTATATTTGGTATACAGTACAATCATCTGTAAATATTGTCTTAGTTTTTTTTTTTTTTTTTCATTGGTTTTCTCGAAGTGATGAGGACTAACAAGATACCTAAAACGCTCTATAACCTGCATGGTTTGATGTTGCACGATCACCACGCAGTCTAAGTTAAATGGTAGTTTGGTCCTTTATCTGTTGGTGGCGGTTTGCTAAGCATTCTCGCTTCGAGCCTCTCAGTATCCTAGTGTAGGTTCCTTAGAGCTAGAGCCCATCAGGATAATTTATTCCTGTAAATCTAGTTTTTCCTAGTACTGGCCTCCTCTTACTACAAGAGTTGTCTAGCCAAGGCCCGCCTTTTGCATTAGGCGTAAAAATGCTAGTGGCGTTACAGGGTAGATAGCAGCAAGGGTATCAGGCCTTTTCTCTCTAGAAAGTAAGAAGCAGTATGCTCAGGCCTCCACCCTTTAGAGCTGAGTATTGTGGCTAGTTTATCCAGTTAGGCCTTGGCATTGCAAAGGCAAAACCTAGCCCAGAGCCTGGTCAATACTTATCAGGTTTGAATATACTGTTTCAGAATCTATCTGAAGATCGTTCCGTATGAATACTTAGCTCCCTAAGTCTGGTCGGAAGGTCGAAGGACTCTCACGAGGCCTCCCTGTTAGATCAGCTCTAGAGCTGGAGGCGCTCCCTGATTAAGGGTCCCTTTCAGAGTGCCTAGCATGGCTTTAAAGCACTGTGTAGATCCAGGATTGGGTAGAGTTACTTCCCTCGTTCGCAAGGGTTAAAAAGTGTTATGCTGAGTTCTACTCTCCAGGATGCCCATCTCTATGATCCGGTTTGTGAGCGATCACTGCCACTATCTGCAGTCCTCCCTATCGGATGCCTCCACAAGTGAGGCAAAATATGTTAGAGACTCTGTTTAGGAAACAGACAGGTTGTTGGCAAGACTAGGTCATTAAATTAGACCAGGTCAGCCAGTCATGCCTGGTGGCATGTGGGGTTGTTTTCATGTCCCCTTTAGAAAGTGACTGGATGGGATTCCTTTGGACCCCCTGGTCATATTCCCGTAAAGGAACCCCTTCCACGGAAGTTGTTGGTTCCAAAGTCTTGAGCAGCCTTGGTAGGCCTTTATTGTATCTGAGGCCTCTTTGAGGCTTATAGCTTGGGCAGTGGCCGTACGGAATACCGCCACTGACGGCCTGTATGTGACCTGAAGGGGGAGCGTTTTTGGCATTTCAGTGAAACTGACATTTTTTGTCACAGCCATAATTTGGCATGCACTCCCCTCAGCATGGCAGCATGGGTAGATCGATCCCCATAGTGTTCTGACGCAGTGCGAGTTCATTTTCGAAAGGGAACGTCTCGACTGTAACATATGTTCCCTGAGAACAGGGAACGAGACTCTGCGTCTTTTCGCCATGCCTCGGGTATGCCTGCTGAACAGTCCCCTTCAGACTTCCCCTGAGAAGTTGTTGACATGTTCTCCAGGCTCCCCTTATATATTTCCGGGTCGCACTAGTCATAGGCTGTTGCCGGCCAATAGGATTGCCGTGATTAGATAAGCGTTTCAGACACCGGTTGACACGGAGGCGTTCCCCATAGCGTTCTGACACAGTGTCTCATTCCCTGTTCTCAGGGAACATAGGTTACAGTCGTAACCTGAGACAATGCTCAAAGTTCAAAGCAAAGGGAGAAATTTGCTTTGAAAGAAATCGCTTTTTAAGGACTACAACAAACGGCTGGTAGGGACTACACAACATTCCTCCCAGGTTAGTGACATCACAAACCCTAAAATTTACATAAACCACGCCCCCGGAACACGATTTATAGATTTTCAAGACAGAATATGCTAATCAATGACTAGATGATAACTTCACATAATCTGCATAAATTCATCAACTAACCATTCAGAAACGTCCTGTTGCACTCTACATGTCACCTCTTCTTGAGTCTCTCCATCATTGTCTGAAGCCGGTTTAACATAAAAGGCTAAAAGTTTTAGAAATTTTCAATGCATGTCTGTGTGAGTGCAAGCTGTTGAAGCTCCGCCCTCTGTGCCGGGAGCAGCAGTTCATTTGCATTTAAAGGAACATACACAAAACGGTGCCTTTTTGCTCACCCTCAAAAATTGACAATTTAACATGCTATATAAAATATCTTTGGGGTATTTTGAGCTAAAACTTCACATACACACTCTGGGGACATTAAAGGCTTATTTTAGATCTTGTGAAAAGGGCATCATACCACCCCTTTAATCACATCCCAGACTCTATTGGGGACAGAGGTTGATTTACATGGGGGCACACCCACAGCAGTTAACAAGATATCTCTAAACTCTCCACACCTTATTACCATTTGGTTTACTTCTGTTGAAATGAGACCTATGTACCAGTCGCACTGAGACATTTCAAATGATACCAAACATGTGTAATACTGTAGGATAATTATTCACATTAAAGGTTGTATCAGCAATTTCAGGCCCAAAAATAAATGATCACATTCATCTAATCTTTCCTAATGATCCGCTAGCTGCCCGCCCCATAAGCAGGCTGTCAAATAACGCGTCTCTGTAGGCAGCCTAGGCTCTGAGATCTGCACACAAAAACAATTGGTTTCACCAACCACTCAAAACCAAAATAAATAGTGTTCCAACCAATCACCGACAGGGGGTGGGTGTTGTGAGGTTTTGGAGAACGGTGAAGTCGGAGAACACGAGCGCAAAACCTCACAACACTGTCGGTGATTGGCCCCCTATTTATTTTGGTTTTGAGTGGTTGGTGAAACCAATTGTTTTTGTGTGCAGATCTCAGAGCCTAGGCTGCCTACAGAGACATGGTTTTTTGACGGCCTGCTTATGGGGCGGGCAGCTAGCGGATCGTTAGGAAAGATTAGATGAATGTGATAATTTATGTTTGGGCCTTTTTTGGGCCTGAAATCGCTGATACAACCTTTAAACCATATAGATTATTGGGTGAATTTTGGTGATCTCAGCATGAGAAAGAAGGAATGGGGGAAAGAGATGTAGATTAGGATGATTCTGAGGTGAGAATTGCGTCTCGAATGGTGCACAAGAGTGAGTTCAAATGTTAATTTCCTTTGTTCTCTCAGAGAGTTGCCCTCTCTTCCAGTTTTTCCAGTCTTACATTGGTTACACTTATTTTTGCAGTATGTGCACTTACATGTAGGCCTACTTTACAGTGTACTTAACTAAGAAAGTAGTAGGTAATAGGAGGAACCTACTTGGGTTAAGGTTAGGTTTGGGGGTAGGTTCATGGTTAGTACCTTGTTATTACCCAGTTACTATAATAAGTTCATAACATTGGGAACAGGAAAATAAAGTGCTACCAATAGAACAAATGTGGGGAAAAATATTTTGTACACATATTATGGGATTGTGTTACAACTTTGCTTTAGTTTTACAACAGTGATGCCTTGAATAATGCCATGGGAGCTGACAGCTATGTTTACTGAATGTTTTTATGAACAATATGTTTTTGAAAAGAATTAACAATGATTAAGTATAGAGAATATATAATTATTCTAGAGATCAGCTTAGTTTATCCAAATTATAGCAGCACATAGTACCAATACTATACCTCATTTCTAGGACCCTAGTTTTTTGTGACAGCGCCACTGGAAAATTCTACTCCAATGGAGAAGACCTGATTCAAACTTAAAACAAACAGATGTTAAGAGTAGACAAGACCCATGGAAATTATGAATATTTTTCTCAATTATCTTTCCATCTTATTTTTAATGTAATAGCGGACGTGACCATTTTAAGCTTGAATGTGCAAGGCTTTTGGTATCAGCAGTCTTCCAACGATTATGAAAACAATGGACGCAAAACGATTATTGTGCACTGTCACACCCATGCACCGTCCTTTCATTCACAGCAGTGCACTTTCATTCCTCCCTAAAAGCCCAAACCAAATCAGAGTTTTTCCTGCATTGACATTTTTTTGGCGGTGGCCAAAGCGAATTTTTGTCCCGCCAAAGCCTTATTTGATCTGTGAGTTATAGATGACTGCTGCGCATGTGACAGGGCACATGTTAACCTAAAGAACTGAGAATTGACACAATAGTAAAAGGTGTAAGCAACCGAAGTTTCACTTGGAGCATTCAGAGATTTTTTTCCTGAATTAGGCTACCGCTGGGTGTGAATTGTGCTAAAAAAAAAACGTACAAATTAACAGCGATTTGAATATTGAGTACTACTGCCATGAGAGCAGCGCGTAATACACTAAAAATAACAGCGTTTTGAATCTATTGAGTACTCTGTCCTGAGAGCAGCACATACTAGCTACACTAAAAATAACAGCGTTTTGAATCTATTGAGTAGGCTACTACTGCCCTGAAAGCATATCAGTTTGACTGTTGAAACGTCGCGGAGATTTAAACAAGTTCTGTTGTCGCATATCAATTTCACACACAGCAGGTAGCATTGGAAAAGCATGTTTTACACCAGTTAAGTTACCCCTAAGCAGTTTGACTGATGAAACAGTCGAATCAAAATGCATACAATATGATATTTAGATGATGATTATTAGTTCTGTGCATTTTAATGTTCGCTGATTATCTTAATAAACATTAGAGGATGCTGCATTTTGACAAAATATATAGTCAATTCACTCACCTTGAAATAAATGCGTTCTCCCACGAATATCTGTGTCTTGTTTTCCAAGTCCGACTATTCCCTCCGCCAGTTCAAACGTCCTGCCTTTGCTACAGTTTCATTGGTTTAAGCTGTAAACCAATCATTTTCCTTTGTGCCCTCAGAACATTTTTGAGTAAGTAAAACTCCCATCTGCTATTTGTACAGGTAATCATGTTTTGTGACTTTATGGGACTTTATACCCAGCGCTTTATGGGTTTAAACTCAAAACAAAAGCTTCGTGTGGCCATCCCAGATTCTCATCTACAATGCTACCACCACTCCACTGTTGCATGAGCTGTTTAGATTAAGATCAGAGTCCTGTAAGATTTGACATGCATCACCTGTCTGGCTGAAGACACCACATACAGTAGCAAGGGGACATAAACCATGTGCAAAGGGTGTGAGCGTGTAATTGAAACACTGATCCTTCATTGATCTTTCTGGATCAATAAATAATCCATTCCTCTGACCTTGAGCACGACGAGTGAGGAAAATGACAAAACTGTGAAGAGGGGTCTCATCACTAGCAGGCAGTTTGAGCACTACACAGTGCCGAGATGAAAGGAGGATGTAGACCCACACAACTATGAGCAGTTCCTTTTGATCTGCGTTCCCAATGAAAACTCTTGATGTGTGACAAACCAATGCAGTCATAAACATGCAAACTAGCAAATTAATTTGTTTTCCAAAAAGACTATGACATTTATATTACTGCCAGGGTTTTTTTTTACTCTTGGAAGTAATTTTTTGGGGGGCAGTTTTTAATTACATGTTTTTATTGCAATTTTAAAAGGTTTTAATAGTTTATCAATAGTTATTTATTGGGATGTATGATATATCTGCCACCATATCGGTATCAGCTGATATATACAATTTGGTCGATATATTAAAGCCAATAAATAATGGATTATTTCCAGCTGAGACACATACGTAGATGAGCACTGTTCACCACAATGTATTTGAATTGCTTGAAATATGATTTAAATCACTTCAAAATATTACAGTTAAGTGCAACATGTGCAGCGCAAGTGTCATATTGTCAGGATACAAGACACACAGAGATCAAGGTAAGTGAATAGAACACAGCTTTATTCAATGGTGCAACAAATCATGGTGAGTATCAGGAGCGAGAAGACGTGAGGAAACACAGGATGTGGGATCCACAACAGGTAAGTTCAAACACTCCAGATATTTGAATCACAATCCGTTCTGGAATGTTAATACTGGTCTTTCTCTTACAGGTTCTGCCGTTGGTTCAACGAGTGGCAAGGATACTGAATGGATACCAAACAAATGGATACTGAACATGTTCCTGGAGGTCACAGATCAAGAGGCCAGAGGTTAGTAAATCACAGGTGAGTATACTTTACGTACAGAAATCACAGGTTTCTCAAGGAATCAGAGACAGAGAATAAGGGTCAGTTCCTGTTGGAGGCTTGACAAAGAACTGGGGTATTGCAGCGTGTTTAATGTGTTGGTGGAATGAGGTTGATAATTGTGAACAGGTGTGAGTAATCAGAATTCTGGGGAGAGTGATGTTGTGTGGTGAGGGATGCTGAGTCTGATTGGTTCCTGACACATATTGTCTCGTTAGAAATCATAATGACTAACGAGAACTAATTCAGACAAGACACATATAGGCTACATAAAATTATAATGAAAACAGTTATAATTGTGTGTTTGGGACATGGCTTTTAATGGTGAGACTTGTTTTTGTAATCAGGCTGTCAAAAATTACGATTTTTATTTAAATTTATCGGCCAATATAGCGTCTATCGGCTTTCAAATATAAAGAATTATCGGTATCGACCAAAATGTTCATAAGGTGAGTAATTATTTCTAGTTCTGAGAATTACTACTACTACTAATACTAATAATACTAATACTAATAATAAATTACCAGTCTCTCAAAAATATTAGTAATAGTAGTAGTAGTAAAATATATTATTAAATTATAATATTCTATTATTTTGCCTAGATTTTTTATTTTTTAGAAATGTATTCAAATGATTTTTCTGCAACACAAGTTACTGAAAATCTAGGATTTACACGACTGAACAAATGAACGGAAAGTGCACGTTCTGAACATAAAGCTGACAATTCAGGGCTGCATTGCATGATAGGATATTGACTGCTTGTAGCTCAGTACTTCCTTGAGAAACAATAAACGTGCTAACAACAGCCATTCTAACAACATATAACCGCCACTTTGGCCACAGGAGTGGGATCTTTATTGGCCTCTTTATGGAGATTCGTTATCTTCCTTTGGGGCAGTAAACAGGGGCTACAGAGGGAAGTCAATGATTGCAAAGCTCATAAAATAACCATGTTCACCCTAAGCCATCATACTCATAGCATTACCGCATGATGAAAAGCTCCCTCAAACCGGTCTTTAACCACTGGGGTTATTTACACAGGCCTAATAGGTCATCTTTTTTTCCTCTGGGATGTTGTGTAGAGGACCATATACTCACATCCCAGAGGACATTATTAAGATTAGGTCTGATTGTGCTGATCTTTTTGTAGCATGACAGATGGTCCATGGCACGACGCTCTGATGTTGATAGATGTCAAGTCAGATTGTCTAGCCCTCACAGCCTGCGATCCAGCAGGTATTAATGGTCATACCAGGGGCGGTCACTAACAGGACATGACAGGAAAGTTTATCTCTGAGGCAAAGTGCTTGTTGGATTAGGCTGTGGTGTCACTTATCAGCTAATGATGGAGTTATTCATGCACAAAGGAGTTGAAGCACATGTCTGGGCATGTAAAGATATGTGGGGAGGGGTGACCTAGCTGGCCATGTTATCATGTAAGTATAACTTCATAAAATCACTTGCTAACAGTTAGCATTCACATTCATCTCAATAAAAAGTGTACTGTATGGAAAACAGAAGCTTGCACATTCTGCTAAACATATTTTATGTTTCACATATACAGGGGTTGCAATGGCTTGAGGATGAGTAAATGATGACACCATTTTTATTTTTGGATTAACTATCCAAATTAAGAAACACAGTAGTTAAGAATAAATACTACATGAAAAACACTAGCATTACATCCTAAATGAATGTCTACTTGTCTTCATGGAACATCACACCATGGTTCTAAAGACCCTAAATGACTGTGGGTAAACTTCAAATTAATGACAGAGTCAGTCCAAGGTATTTGGTGGATGAAATAGGGATGTAAATAATGGATTCCCTTATCTTTTTTCCTTTCCCTTTGACAGAGCAATCATTCCTCCTTTATTAATTGCAAGGTGAGGGACATATTGTCTCCGCCTTTCTGCATTCTTTCAGTTTAATTAGAGAAACAGGCTATTGTAAGCTCCATCACAATGTCATGGGGTGGCCTTCTGCTGAGCGTGGCAATTAACCTTGCGTTTTCAAGTAGACAATATTTACTGATCTGTTCAGTATTTTTTCACAAGATTTCACAGCTAATTTTATGTCTTAGACAACTCCCCAAAATGTGTTGTTTTGAAATATCTGAAGTTTTGTATTGTAGTCTTCACTTTCAGTTGACTTTTAGTTAGTTTTGGTGCATCGATATTTTATTATATTATTGTAACCGTTTTTGTTGTTGTTGTTGTTGTTGTTTTTTAAATACTAGTTTAGGTTTTCATTGCTTATAAAATTGAAAATAAAACTGTCTTGTATTCAATTAAACTTTATAAATTCATAACACCACTGCAGTACTTTCTGTCAATGAGAAAATCTATGAATAATCCATTGCTGCTAAAGTAAATTGTAACTACCATCACTCTGGCATTTATCTATGAGAGCAACATTGATTGAATTCATACAGATATTATAAGATCTTAATCACAGTGCACCCTTCAGAAAACAGCTAGTTGCTGGATTTCCCAAAGTTGTGTTGTGTCGTCTCTTTCAGATTTACCTGCACCTAAATGTCAGAAGGTTGGTCGATCTGTCTTGTTTAATGTGATCTGGTGGTACATTTATACAACACAGTCTCATGGCAGTTTGTAACTATTTTATGTTTTGGCAATTTGGTGGGTAATAGTATGAATTCGTATGATATGTTTACACCCAGTGATGTTATGTTTAGGGGTGAGGTTAAGATTTCTGTGAACTCATAGGAAATCACCACCTTATAAAATACTTTTTGTTTTCGCATGAGATCGGACTGGAGTATACCCAGGAAATGAATGACTAAATCAGACCATTCAGAATTGGAGGATTCTGTAATTTCGCAGTAATTCAATTTAAGTTTGAGATCAGTCTGCTAAAGTGCGCTATAGTTTTCTTCATAATAGCTTTAGTTAGCAATGCTAATCAGAGTTACTCATAAACCCTTGTAGGTTTACACAGTTTGGACTGTGGATAGTTTACCTCTTGTCACGTTAGTGGCTGAAGGGCAAGCAACGCTGTGGTGTGCATAAATTAAAAAGACACAATTGGTTCCCTCCATGTTCTGTTTCACGAACTTTGCTGACCTTTTCCTCTCTAATTAAAACAGACAGATACCCAGGATCGCTCTCATTAAATACTCTACAAACCCTTCACTTAAGGGCTATCAGTGGCTCACTCATGTGTGTGAAACTGTCCGCTCCAATCAGATTTACACCGACCTCATGGGCTTTTAACAGCAAACTGAGACTGTGAAAAAAAATACACATATCCGTGAAAGTCTCGAATGTTGAAGTTTATTCAGTGAGAGTTTATTCATTAGAACAGACTGCCACATGTAGCATCATTCATTGTGACAATTTCCACCATGTGTGTAGAAAAAGCTAGCTATGTGGTGACATGCAAGACTATCAGTGTCAGAGTCTCGAAGTCCTGATGGGCTTAATGAACATCTGAAAGGCTCGAACAGTAATTAGTCAAGTATTTTCAGGCGATGAGACTTTAGATTATATATGTTTTCTTAATTGTAAGTTAATGAAAACTGTTGGAGAATTGTCATCACTTGCTGCGTGTTATAGTCAAGAATGGCTTTTTCATTCTGCTTTTCATGTGCCGACACACTGGACCACATTCATGAAAAATTTGTTGTGGTAAAAACTGTTGCATTTAATTTAATACAACAATTTACTTAAGGAAAGTTTTACGAACAATCTACACAGAATACATTCAAGTTAGAGCCCATTGAAACCTTGTATAAAAATCTATTTGTTTTATTCTATCTTGCATCACTTTCCAGTGCTATGTGACCCTGGACCACAAAACTGGTCACATGGGTCAATTTTCTGAAATTGAGATGTATACATCGTATGAAAGTTGATTAAGTAAGCTTTCAATTGATGTATGGTTTGTTAGGGTATGACAATATTTGGCCGAGATACAACAATTTGAATATCTGGAATCTTGAGGGTGCAAAAAAAATCTAAACATTGAGAAAATTGCCTTTAAAGTTGTCCATTTATGTTCGTGATTGTGCATCATTCACTCACACAAATAAATGTTTTATATATTTACAGTAGGTAATTTACCAAATATCTTCATGGACATCTTGGGATCTTGGGACGATCATTTTGACCCATACAATGTATTGTTGGCTATTGCCACAAATATACACGTGCGACTTATGACTGGTTTTGTGATCCAGGGTCACGTATAGTGCTGGGTAGTAACTGATTACATGTAATCCGGATTATGTAATCAGATTCCAAAAATTAAGTACTTGTTATTAGATTAAATAATGTTTTAAAATACTTGTAATCAGACTACAGTTACTTTTTGATATCAATGTGGTCAAAAGTAATCTAATAGTATTAAAATTAAAAAGTAGTCAGATTATATTACTTTAAATGTGTAATGTAATGGATTACGTTACAAACTACAATTTTTGTCATGTAATTTGGAATCAGTAACCGACTACAATTTGTAAGCTATCCACCCAGCACTGTACACAAATTGTTCCACTTGTTTCATGAATGAGAATCATTGAGAGCAATTTTTACGCAATTAGTCACTTTCAATTCTATGCAACGATTTGTTTAAAAATGGTTTGTATGCGTATTTGTTGTGCTGTCCGAGGGGATGGCTCTGAGCTCGGAATATGGCCTGAACACACAGTTCTCCCCCGTATCCCTGGCTGGGATAGAAACTAGGCGAGAGTAAGGTGGCAGGAGGATGCAGAAAAGACTGTCAAGGAATGAAGATGAGTGGCTATATATATATATAGGCCTCCAATCGTACTGAATGGGTAGATCACTTGAACATGCTCCTGCCGAACTTTGTTAATAAAACATAATTTTGTTTCGTGGTACTTGAGCTGATGATACTCCATTTTGAGTCTGGCTTGTGAATGTTGTGTAACTGTATACATCTTCTACATGCACTACTTGGGGGGAAAAAAAGCCAAACTGAAAAAATTACAATGAAAAACTAGTTATATATGTTGTTTTTGAATAGGGAGGTTAACTTTGTTTTATCCATCAAAGCACAAACTGCCTCCTGGAGAATTTATTGTTTTTCTATTTGACGGAGCTACAGTTACATTCCCTGCTGTTAAATTTGAGTGAAACAGAAATGCAGCAGTATCATGCCTTCACATCCTCCATGTGGAATAGCTCAAAAAAAGGGGGAAACAACAACAACACAACTAGACAGCAGAGCAAGCGGCCAAATTTGCCCTCAGCTCTTCAGTGCTGCATTAATGGGCGGTAAGTGAGCTGGTCAACGCGAGGGACACACTGATTACTCACCGATGTTTTCCCCTAATTGTCATACCCCATAGAGTGCTATATCCTCTAGGTCCGCACACGCTGTGCAAAGATAAACACTTCTCATCCACTGCCCTTCAGCGTCGCAAATAGCCATCCGGGAATGCGGTTCATTCCGATTTGGGAGGCGAGTCTGGTGCATCACTTGTTATCTCAGACTTTTGCTTATCTATTTGTATGTGTGCTTGTATCTCATATCTCTGTGCTGTTCTCGGCGGCTGCGTCTTTTAGTGCATGACTCTCAAAGAGCTCTTTGTATCTGGATGGCACATTGTCCTAGATAGAGCTGTAATTGATTGGGAGTCTTCAGCCTGGATGAGTCCCGCTGTGTCCTCAGTGAGCCAGCAGACATTCATTAGTTGCCCTTAAACTAAGAAATGGTCAAACGGTGATGGATGATGGACGGAGAGGTTCTGTATCACGTAGGGTAGGTGAGGGGAGAAATGAGGGAAGCAGGGGGGAGGGAAGCCTAATGAACGGGGGCCTGTTTCGGGCCAATTACTCAATTAGCTGAAGTGACAAAGAGCCCTTCCCCTTCTCACACTGGGTTTTTAGCTTCGCCTCAGTGTTTGCCTTTATAGAGAGAGGGCTTGATACCATTTGTGAAGACAGATGAAAGTGGTGTGGCACATGCAGTTTAGATTGCTTACTTAATCTTAGCCGCAATTGCTCTTTGAAATTGGCATATTTCAACTTACATTTTCAGTGCTGAAAAAGCAGCAACACATGTTTATTGGAAAAATGAGCCTGTTACCTTTGGCAACATTTGCAAAACGCAAAATACGTACCAATACATACAATTCACTGCAGTTCCCAACAGAAATTAACAATAGAGGCAGTACAACAGCTTGTTCGGCAGCTTAGCTGGTACAGATGTGGAGATCTCTGGTACGAGTCCAGTGAAACACGAGTTATGACAAAAGAGCTCAAAGAATTCTAGAAACAAGACTGCTTCAACAATTGTGTTTTCATGTCACATTTGCTTTTGTTAACACTATCTGGTAAGTTTAGTGTAGGTGTACGTTATTTTAAATTGTGATGGAGCATTAACCTTTAAACGCCACCTGCCGGACATTTCAATTCAGAACTGTGGTGATACACAAAAAAACAAATGTACAAAAATGCCAGATGTACGTTCATCTGTTTTAGATAAAACTAAACACACTCTTAGCCCCACTCACTAGAAATTTTAATTCAAGTCCTTCAGATAGAAAAACAATTGGCATTAAAAAAATTTCTCAGTATTAAGATGCAATTTGAAAATGTCACGATACATGCATGACGCAACATATTATTTTGTAAAAATGATGTTTGCCACAGAGTAAAAATTAAAAGGTACATTTGAGATAGTAACATTGGGAGTAGTCTCAGCCTCAGACGTCAGGCCCATTGGCTGAATGTCTGATACATATGGCACACAAAATGGGAAACACTTCGGGAGTTTCAAAGTCGTCATCTGATGAATATCTCCAGGATTTCCAGGAGATGAGTGAGCAGCATTCTTTAACAGTCTGCCTGGAAACAAAGTCGTCATGATGCCCAACCCCCTTATGGAAGAAGAAAGCTGTCGGGTTTACAACTGTGACAATGAGCGGTTATCAGGATCAACTAAACACTGGATTTTTAAAAGCATGTAAAATCCAACCCGATCTCACGGCAATTCGTATACATATTTTACGAGGTGGATAATTTGTACAAATTCGTACAACCTCCCTCGTATGAATTCGATTTTTATGTATTTTATGAGTTGCCCAATTCATATGAATTTGTACGAATGACCTACTGCTTACCCCGCCCCTAAACCTACCCGTCACTGGGGTGTCAAATTTCTGTTCATGTTTGGACTTCTGTGTTCATTGTGTTCAGTTTCCCGCCACACTTGGTTTCCATCATCACCGTCTTCGTTAGTTCATTTAGTTCAGCTGTGTTGTTAGTCAGTTCTCGTTCTCTCCCTGTTTGTTTCCATGGTTACTGTCGTTATGAGTTCATTTGCCCCAGCTGTGTCTCATTTCCCTGATCTGTTCTCTGTGTATTCAAGCCCTCTGTTTCTCCCTGTTCCTTGTCTCGCATTATCTTTAAGTTATTGTTGATGTGTGGTTATGTTTCCTTGTTGCAATTCTGAATTAAAGTGTCCTGTAGTGTATCTCCTACGGTGTGCGCTTGTTCTCAACCACCTCACCTGTAACATGGTGTTTAGACAAATCATACAAATTTGTACGAGTGAGGTTGTACGAATTTGTACAAATTAGCCACCTCATAAAATACATACAAATTGGTCATGAGATAGCATTAGAAGTTCACACAGGTCTGGCTGGGGTGGCTGGGTATAAACCTTGATACTTTTAATAGACAGTATTTATTTGAAAAAAAAATAATTATATATATATATATATATATATATATATATATATAATGTCTTTACTGTCACTTTTAAACAACTTATTAATATTAAGAAGTACTTTTTGTACCTATTGTTCATTGAATGTTCAGCCAAAATAACTGTATTGTATTGTTAATACTGTGACAAAATGACTATGATATAAGATTATAGTCATACGAGCACTTAGTTTTGTTTGATCAACATTTGCCAATTTCATCATGTTTGGTCTTTTTCTGCTTGAGATTGAACTATTAGAGATGTTCTTTATGGATGTAAAGCAAATTATTCCACTTGCTGTTGCCGTGGTGACAGTAGTCAGTTCGATAGTGATGAAACGGATTGAGAGGCAGTGCTGGCAAGGCACAGCGGGGCGCATTAGGAGATGTGCAGTTATTCACTTATGGTGTGCTCTTTACACCCAGAACTACTGGCATCCTATCCGACTGTATAATTCTCTAAACCCGCTTAAAGACATAAACATGTTTTTAAGGCCAGGAGCAGTGACGACTAATATATGATTCTAACAAAGTACCCTATAAAGTTACATTTGGTAACCCTAGGACTGTGTTGTTTTGTTGGAAGTAAGTTCTAAATATATTGTCTGTGGAGATAATGGAAATTGCAGAGGCTCCCGCAGAGCCAAGTGCAGCTTTCAGGGTATTTGCCAGTCAGTTGCCATCTGAAATTACCTAACCATTTTATCATTTAGTTGGAGAAGTGCTGACAGTTGGACTGTGGTGAATGTGTGTATTAATCCCTCAAGCATCTTTAACCCTCTGATGGTCTTCGTTTAGCAGTCACACTGGGGGCCTTCCCGGTCATAAATGACCGGACACCTAAAAATGAAACTTCCTCCATCCCAGTAAAAACCAATGCAATTTATTTTTGTTCTATAATATGTATTCTTTCTAATTTAGAATTTTGAGACAATTTGATTGAACTTATTAATATTTATGCAATATTTATAGTCCATTTTTTGCCATTGAAAAAAATGTTGTTTTTTTTTGTTTTGTTTTAAAAAAAAAAAAAAAATTCTATGCTTTATTTTCTGGTAAAATAGAGACTAGGCTTTCAGAAAAAAAAATAAAATAAAAAAAATTCATCAATTTACTAATCATAAAATTAAATAAATCATGTTATTGCATGGGTTTACCACTAGATGCCTGTATAGCTCTAAATGGAGATGTTTGTGAATTCTAGTTGTTTTTGGACCAAATTACTTACTTTTAAGATGTGGATTGAATGTATTTTTTTAGAAATTCTCAAATAATACTTTTTGCCAAGGTTTATAACATTTTATTAATTATTATTTTAATAATTTTAATAATTATTATATTAATTATATATACATATATTAATTATAATTATTAATTATGTTATGTTTTTCACTCTTGATGTTTTAGAGCTTCACCCCTTCATTGATGAGCATTTTTTTTCTGCATCGTGGCTGATTTGTAGAGAATTTTTGTGTTTTTGTCAATTTCCCATTCATTTCCTATGGGGGTAATTTTGACCGAAGACCAAAATCATAACTAATTTTTTTACGACCACTTAGCATGCTCGGATCATGAACTCATTTTTTTTGTGTGTTCACATACCTAATGCCAGAAAAGTCACCAAGTTTCGTAATATTCCGATGAAGCTGTGATTTTTAAATATTCAAAACAGATTTTTGTAATCTGAATTTATTGGTGTGTATGTGTATAAAAGTGTGTTTGTGTGTGTGTGTGTGTGGGTGGGTGTGAATTTTTTGCACTCTTGATATTGTAGAGTGTCACCCCTTTACTGCGGTGTACTTTTTTTTAGAATCGTGGCTGATTTGTAGATTGTACAGACAAAACTTCAGAGAATTTTTGTGTTTTTGTAAATTTCCCATTCATTTCCTATGGGTCGGTCATTTTTGACCGAAGACCACGAGTGTGACTATTTTTTTTACGACCACTTAGCATGCTCGGATCATGACCTCAATTTTTTTTTGTATTCAAATACCTAATCCCAGAAAAGTCACCAAGTTTCATAGCCTTCCGATGAAGCTGTGATTTTTTAAATTTCAAAACAGAAAATTATTCGGTCAGAAATGACCGAGGACCATCAGAGGGTTAAAACATGCTGGGACTGGCATGAAACCCTTACAACACCACAGATTCAATTGGATAGAACATTATGTGGTGTAATACTATGAAAGATGTACAAATCTTGTTTTTCTGTTATTATATTGCTCCCTTTTTAACATAGGACACCCTTTACAATAAGGTCTCATATGTTAATGCTATACTGTGTCAAGTCAAGTCATCTTCATTCATATTGAGCTTTTAACAATGTAAATTGTTTCAAAGCAGCATTACAGAGATACAAGGATAGTTTAAAGTAACAGAGATTGTTTTGGCTTTATAGCAGTTCTTGAATAAAGTTATTTTCCAGCTAAAGTTAATTTGATTGATTCACTTCAGTCACAACGATCATTAGTTATTATTAACTTAGGGGTCGCTAACACAACACCGTTTTAACAGGAAACTCTACACAGACTTTAAACGTGCACATGCGTATTAAAAGTTCAGTCTATTGGTATGCGCGTTTGAATATATGTGCGCAGGTTTGTAATTCCCTACAAACCAAGCCTTAAAAAAGTACTTGTCTGGCCTTAACATTTTGATACAGAATTTTATCACTTCGGGGTAGATACGCGAACCGAATTTTCCCGACAGTGGTAAAGGGATAGCCTGGCAAGCCAGACCCACATCAAGATGTTAGGTCTGGCAACTCACCATAGTACGGCTCAATCCGAGGGGCGGGATAAACGGTGGTCTTTCAAATTCCCTCTGCACACAATAGGACAGTGCTTCAACCAACCAGAGTGTTTTCCCAACAGCGGAGCTACCGTTAGTTGATAGATTCAACTTTTGAATCTGGCCGGCAAAACTACAAACACATCTCCCTTTTTTAAGAATGACTTAAGTGCCGTTCTTTGCTCTTTTCTCAAAGAAAAACTTAACTCCAAGTCTTCCAGAGGCGCAGCCAACGCCGATTCGAAAGACTGTTCTCCAGCAGCAGCAGCTCTTCTTTGTTTTCAAGTAGCAGGAACCATCACAACTCTGTTGTCTTTATGTTAAGCCCGCCCCGCCTACTCTATACACAACGTGATTGGCCTGACCCAATTTAGGTTTTTCCAGCACGAAAGTCAATGGAGAGTTGCTAGACTACCCTGGCTACAAAATACATTTTGCTGCCGCTAGGGTGCATCTAGATTTCTAGGCTAGTAAAGGGATCCTCCATAAGGAGAAACTAGTTGGCACTTTAGCACTCCGCTATGACATTGGGTCCAGGCGCAGGTCCTTCATCAGATCTGGATACAGCCTACCCTGACTACGTCAGACTTCGTACTTCCGCTCAATTTCAGTTCGCTTCTGTACTCAGTCTGAGATAGCGACCATTTTCCCCTGGCCTCAAAACAGCCGGCCAATCAACGAACAGAGGGCGGGCTGAGAGCCGTGACGTAGACGCTGATTGTATCGTGGATGCGTAGATTTACTTCACATAATCTGCAAAAGTTTATGAAATAGACTTTCTTAAGAAAGAAAACGCTTTTCAATTATGCCATGCCAGACTCCGTCTACGAAGCAAAGCGAATTAGCAGAGTTTTGTATTACCAGGCTAGATATAGCCTGGATCCGGCAGGCTGCGGGAAAACCTCGGGATAAACAAAAACACTAAAATTAGCGTAGCTGCCATTCTTCTTATGATGGAACGAGTACATCAATGTGTAAATTGTCACGATTCACACAGGGAACAGACGAGATGGTAAGTTTAATGTGTTTATTTAGCAGAATGGATCGGATTGAGAGATGAATGGTGAGTAAACTGAAATTAGATAAACAATGGAAGCTTAGCTGAATGATAATCAAATCTCTCTTTCTCTTTGCAGATGATGAAGATGAAGGCTCAGAAGATGGATGGTAGACAGGCTAATGAGGATCATCTCAGGTAGGTTTTCAGGTAAGTCTTGTAGGAAGGGCGTCTGTGTGTCTTGAATTGACGAGACCAGACGAGGAGTGAAGGGAGAGTGCTGAATATATAGGAATTGTTAACGAGGGAGTGCAGGTGATGATGATGATGGCTGATAGAGTGCAGGTGTGCAGGTGTGCCAAGGAGGATGATGGGAAGTGTAGTGCACACACTGATGAGGAAGACAGACGGTGAATGTGACATAAATAAAACAAATATTATTTGACAACTAGATTGTCTTTTCTACTTAGAAATGTTTAATTCAATTTATTAGCATGTCATTCCTTTGAAATTATTTGAAAATAGAAAAACCATCGAGCAATATATTTTTACAGCATTTATTACATATATATTTTCAGGGAAAGTTAATAAATATTCCAGTGTTTATTCCTCATGGTAGTTGCATTAGCTAATGTTATCAGAATTTGATTTAAAAAATGTGTTATATGTTGAAATTAACTAAGATTAATAAATGCTGCAAGTATTGTTCATTGTCAATTTATGATAACTAAAGCACTTAATAATACTTGATAACTAATGTTATCAAATGAGACCTTGTTGCAATATGTAATATATAGATATAGATAGATAGATATAATTATTAGACACACATAATATATATATATATATATATATATATATATATATATATATATATATATAGTACTGTATACTATATTTTGTTATATAATAAATCGATTTTGAAATTAATTGGGACTTTTTTAAACATCAGTGCTGGAGAGGCTTTTTATTATTTAACATTTAATTATTTTTTATCATTTTGTATTTTAAAGAACTGGTAGCTTGAAAATGCACAATGCAATTTTTTGATATGCTCGTTGCTTATTGGTTTTTCATATTCATGCATATCCTACTGAAACGGTTATTTTGGGAGCTTTGATTGTTCGACCCTGAAAGAAACTGAAAGACTGGACCTCTTGAAACTTTAATTGAATATCTCTGAGCTGAAGGTTTAAATCAATTCATCTCCTCAAGGTTAATCTTACATTTTGAGATTAACCCTGCCATCCCTGTGGGTTTTTGAGTAGAGTGAATATTAAGGATTCACTAAAGGGCATTCCTTAAAGGAATAGATCACTCAAAAATGAAAATGTTTTCATCATTTATTCACCCTCAAGTTGTTCCAAACCTATATGAATTTCTTTCTTTGGTTGAACACAAAAGAAGATATTTTGAAGAATGTCAGTAATCAAACAGCTGATGGACCCCGGTTTTTCTGTGTTTATCTGTGTTCTTCAAGACATCTCAGGTATTCTCGTAAGAATGATGTCTATAATGCAATTGACATAGCCTGTATCAGAGTATAGAATTTTTTCACACTGTGGATGTCAATGGGGGCCTTGGCCTAATTGGTTATCCATACTCTTCAAAATATCTTCTTTTGTGTTCAGCAGAAGAAAGAAATTCATACAGGTTTGGAACAACTTGAGGGTGAGAATTGATGACAGAATTTTCATTAACTATCCTAATGAGATTTTTGCCATTTGATAGAGCTTAAAGTCAGTTTGAAACACATACAAATTCGTAGCTTGAATTCTCAAGCAATTACTTGTGAATGTGTTGTAAATGCAGTGAAGTATAACAAATCGCATACAACACTTAGGCTACAACATTAGCATCTGAAAACCATGAGACATGAGTGTTTGTTTGTTTACATCGTGCTGCGGTAAAACAGTCTGCTTTCAATTATTTCCTGCCTGCTCACAATGTTCGCCGTTCACTGAATCATCCACTGTTGTTTATGCGTTAAAAAAAGCAATTGAATGTAAGTCTATAAATATACCTCTTCAACATCTACCGATACGACAGTGTCGAAGCTCTTAATTCATGTTTTACTGCACGATTCCAATGACCTTGGTACTGTATGTGTGGATGTGCACGGTGTGATATACCGCGCCATCTCGTGTGGAAGGTCTGCCTCGCCCGGAGGTTTGAATTTTAATTATACTACCAGCCCATTAAATAGCAGTGACGTTTATTAGGCGAAGGAGAAAAATAAACAAGCCTTAATTGGCCGAGATCGGAGCAGGTTCCTTCCCCTCTCCCGTCATTTGAAGACAGACAGGGGAGTGCTAAACAAACACATTGAGGACAACAGATAGAGCTGACCTTTTACCCTCAAGCTGCCATTGTTATATGTGTTCAATTGTTACGGTGATTAACTCAAAAGGTCATCAAATAGTGTCAACTGCTTAAAGAAACATCGCATCAGATCCGAGCTGTCTAGAAACACAAAGCTTCTAAAGCGGTCGGGATCAGAGAGACGTTCCAAATGCTTTTCTCCGATGAGGCGAGGGCTTTTTCCACAAGGCTGTGGAAAAAAATCTAGATGAGAAAATAATCAACTGTAAAAACATTCCTTATTATCATCAATGATGAAAACAGTTGTGCTGCTTAATATTTTTGTAGAAACTCGTGTTTTTTTCCCCAAGATTCATTGATGAAAAATGAAAAGAACAGTTTTATCAAGTTTTATCAAGAACAATATCAATTTTGATATTTTTAGGTCAAACCGTTTTTGTCTGTCAGTCATATAATGCAGGTATACGGTCACTGTCTCAAAGAGCATGCACAGAGTCCAAATTAAAACAATTCCACATCGTCCAAATTAAACAATTCCCCATCGTAAGTACACATTGAAGGCCTAAGACACGAAACGAGCGGTTTGTGTGAGAAAACGAACAGTATTTATATCGTTGTTACTTCTTGAACACAGCCGCGTCCAAATGATCTGAGGGCGCGGGCGGGTATAGATATATACACTAGATGTCGCCTTGGCTACGGTTTCGTTCCAATGAACTGCAGTAGCGAAGGCGACATCTAGTGTATATATCTATACCCGCCCGGGCGGGTATAGATATATACACTAGATGTCGCTTGGCTACGGTTTCGTTCCAATGAACTGCAGTAGCCAAGGCGACGTCTAGTGTATATATCTATACCCGCCCGCGCCCTCAGATCATTTGGACTCGGCTGTGTTCAAAAAGTAACAACGATATAAATACTGTTCGTTTTCTCACACAAACCACTCGTTTCGTGTCTTAGGCCATCAATGTGTACTTACGATGGGGAATTGTTTAATTTGGACGATGTGGAATTGTTTTAATTTGGACTCTGTGCATGCTCTTTGAGACAGTGACAGTATACCTGCATTATATGACTGACAGACAAGAACGGTTTGGCCTAAAAATATCAAAATTGAAACTACTGCGGAAAAAAAGACACCTACATCTTGGGTGCCCTTGAGGTAAGCTAAAACATGCCAAAATTTTATTTCAAAGTGAACTATCCCTTTAAGATCATCTTCTAAAGCGCTCACACTGCACCTACAACCACATCCAAAACACCCAAGCAACCACCTAGAACCAACCTTTTAAAATGTAATGTATGCAACCACCAGAAAACCATAGCAACTACCTAAAATTGACCTTGCAACCACCGATATCTGGCCTAGCAACCATCAGAACACCCTAGCAACCACCTAGAAATGATATTGCAAACATCAGAACACCTTAATAGCCTAAAGCAGGTCTAGAAACGGTCCCAAACACCCTAACAACCACCTAGAATTGACCTTGCAACTATCAGAACACCCTAGCAACTACCTAAAACTGGCATAGAAACTGTCCCAAACACAATCGCAACCACATAGACCTGACCTAGCAACCATCAGAACACACTAGCACCTAGAATTGATCTAGAAACTGTCTTGAACACCCTAACGACCACCAAGAACTGGCCTGGCAACCATCAGAACACCCTAGCAATCGCCGAGAACTGACCTAGAAACCATCAGAACACACTAGCAACCACCTAGAACTGAACTAGAAACCATCAAAACACACTAGCAACCACCTAGATCTGATAACAACTATGAGAACACACTAGCAACTACCTACATCTGGCCTAGCAACCAACAGAACACACTAGCAACCACCTAGATATGTCCTAGCAACCATCAGAACTACCTATAACTGGCCTTTCAACTGTTCTGAACACCCAAGCAACCACATATCAATGTGCTAAACCCCTCAAAACACTTAAACCCACAGTAACCATAAGCATCGTACTGGCAACCACCTATACGGCCCAAGAGCACTGTGACTGTTGCACGCATCAGAAAACATACGTGCATTCAATTATGGAATTTTGATGAATGGTGGGATTTTATCTGCTCGCTGCTATCCAATCACAGTGAAGTACATCCAGAGAAGGTGTTCACAAGAAAATGTGCATTAGGAAAAGAGGAATAAACTCAAATGAAGGTTTAATCCCAATGACGGCCCATAATGGAGACATGCTGCCCTATCTCTCCCCTGCAGCCGTCGGCCTCGCTGAACAGAGACGACTCAGCAGCACAGGAGAAATCTTATTAGTGTGCATGCGGTGATATTATTCACTATCTGTCATAGACAACAGAGACTAGACAATAATGCTACAAAATATGCTTGTTTGTTCCTGTGCCGCCTCCAGAGATACAACATAAACTTTTATTAAACAGACACAAATTTGCTACAGGATTGTCTTGTGAGTATGCGAGGGTTGTTGCTATGGAAATTACCCTTGGTTTTTCTATCATGGTAGAGGGAATGGAGGAACCTTCTTTTATTATTAATTTAAAAAAAAAAAAATTGTTACACCAAATCATAGTATTTTGTTGCAACAAAAAAATAAAAAAAAAAGCCAGGGACATGCAGAAAAAAAAAAAAAAAAAAAAAAAAAAAAACAGGAAATATCAAATATGAGATCATTTCAAGTTGAAATCCCGGATGTAAAATGCCATATGGTGCGGCGACTCAAACAATTATTTCAATGAATTGGCAATCAAATGAAAAGGAATGTGTGTTATTTTTTAAATTGAAACTTTCCTGGAAAATTACATAGAAAATATTCAAAACCATATGAAACCAACATGAGTGCATTACTGAGAATTTTGCATGTGTTTTACAGATTTGCCCTTATTCTGGACACTCTGATACATTATTTACCCTTTACAATACAAAAATCAATGTCATGAAATATTTCTCTCTCTCTCTCCCTCTCTCCCTCTCCTAATGGGGCATATTCTGATTTTGCTGCGCTCTGTGTATATGTGCCGTTTTGATTTTTTCCTCTTCCCTAATGCACTGCTGCATTATCTATATTCCACAGCATAATAAGCCCCCCACCCCCCAGCACTGACACATAGCCATATTTCACCCCGAGCCATTCCCCTTGGAGGGATAGGAGGGATAGATCATATAGCTGGTGCTGTAGATTTGTGGGAAATGGGAAGACATTGTGGATGCCACATCCTGATACCCCCTCCATGGCTCAGGCCGTTTGATGCATGGAGAGGTTCGACACTCCTGACATACTGTAAATCAAGCACTCTTGTGCACACTTAGTCCGTTTTTTTTAACCGGGTGAGGGAAAGCAGGTGTAGGTCCTCCTGCCATACTTGTTTGGACAGAGATGAAGAGTATATCCGAGGAGAGAGATTTTCCAGGTACCGTGTCACTAAATGCATAATAGCTGCCAAAAAGCCCTGTCGAGCAGATGTTATCGCACCGCCAATCCCTCCACAACTCATTTTTTGAATCTGTCTGTTTCTATTTTTATGGATTTTGAGCTGCTTGACAAAGGTTTTGTTAGCGTCATCCCTTTTTCTTCTGTTCTGTTCTTTTTTTTCTTTTTTTGCATTAATAACATGCACTTGTTCTGGACATCTTCTCTGTTCAAGCCTATCCCCTATATGTGAAAATGCATTCAAAATTGTTTTTAAAGGAGTATGTGTACTATAAAATCATCTGTAATTTTGCTTCTCATGTGCAGTAGTTTATGGTCAGTAAACTATTGACTGAAGTATTGACTGAAGACATGGAAATTCAGCTTTGACATCACAGGAATACATTACATTTTAAAATATATTCAAATAGAAAAGATATTATAAACTGTTATAATATTTCACAATAAATACAGCTTTGGTGAATGAAGAGACTTTCAAAAACTTAAAAAAAAAAAAAACGTACAAACCCCAAAATATTTTCTTGTTTTAAGGGTGTTGTGCAAAAGGAGATTTTTTTTTTTTTTTTTTTTTTTTGTGGACGGTCTTTTCTGTATATTTGAAATGGATGATGACAAAAAAAATGTATCATAAAAGTGGTTCATATATCTTGTGTTGCATATGTGTGGCAAACAGACTGAAATTCAAGACATCATCTTGACATCCACCCTCTCTCTTGATCCAGTTCACAAAACCACTCTGAATGATTAATTCAGATTGAATCAGACTGATCCGATTCTTCAGAATCAGACTGATTCATGGATCAATCTCTGATTCAATTAATTTAATCAAATAACAATGTGAACTCATTAAAAAGTACTAGTTTTCTGAGAATATATCTTGAATTGTTAATTATTCTTACCCTATTTCTCGTTTTAAGCATAAATACATTTTTACCTTAATTCAAGATATATTGTCTGGGAAGAAAAAAAAAAGTCTATATTACTGAATTTTATGCACCAGCACTTTGACAACATGCCCGTTCTATCTGCAGAGGCATAATCATTACGGAACAAGCTGTACTGCTGTTCATGTACACATCTGACTTCATATTATGTGCTGAAAATCATGTTTGGCTTATGGCTGCTTCTGGATTCCCTGAAGATGAATTAAGACTCGATGCCCAGAGTGTCAGCAGAAGTGTGGGAGAGGAGCGCAGTGATAGCAATATAATGCAGAAGCTGAGAAAAGAGAAGAATGCCACGAGAACAAGTATACTGGAGTCTCGGCAGAACAGTGGAGCATGACAGTTAAAGGGCGTCTCATTAATAATCCAAATGAAACCGAATCAAGAGATACTTAAGATGGCAGAGTAAGGGAAATGTACGATGATCCTGGGAAAGGCGGGTGGCAACTCCAGCAAATGATTAATCGTTATGCCCTGCACTAAATAAAACTGCTGGCTGTGGTAGGCTGTGAGAAGCCCGTCCTCGGGAATCATCACCCTCATTTGCAGAGGTTGACTTTGGATAAGCCAGCAAGCGTGAGTGTTACATTTAAAAGCCCTGGCTTTAATTGACTGTCCTTCAGGTCAGAATCGCTTTCCTAGACTTGGTGGTGATTAGAACATTGATGCTCACTGACAGGTCTTGGCACCTAATTTGAAACCTTTCTGTACGTTTCCACCCAAAAAATGGAGGCTTTGAGCTGGAAAAACTGACTAAAACCTGCTAGTCTTGAACCAGGAACCAATCGCTTCCATTATAATCAGCGAATCTGTCTGCAGCATGCATTCAGTTAATGGACATTTCGGTTTTTGTTTTGCTGCAAAGCTACTCTAGGTGCTTTAATTATTTTTTTATTTTATTTTTTTTTTTTTTTTGTAATTTAAAAATAAAAAGATTGTGTGTGTGTGTGTGTGTGTGTGTGTGTGTGTGTGTGTGTGTGTGTGTGTGTGTGTGTTTGTGTAATGTATTTGTAAACATTTTAAAGGGGTGGTATAATGCCCTTTTCACAAGATGTAAAATAAGTCTCTGATGTCCCCAGAGTGTGTATGTGAAGTTTCAGCTCAAAATACCCCACAGATATTTTTATATAGCATGTTAAAATGGTCAATTTTTTAGGGTAAGCAAAAACGTGTCTGTTTTTGTGTATGTTCCTTTAAATGCAAATGAGCTGCTGCTTCCGGCACAGAGGGCGGAGCTTCAACAGCTTGCACTCACACACACATGCACTGAAAATTTCAAAAACATTTAGCTTTTTATGTTCAAACCGGATTCAGACAATGATGGAGAGACTCAAGAAGAAGTGACATGTAGAAGCAACAGGACATTTCTGAATGCTTAGTTGGTGAATTTATGTAGCTTGTGTGTAGTTATCTTCTAGTCATTGATCAGGATATTCTGTCTTGATCATCTATAAATCTTGTTCCCGGGGCGGGGTTTATGTAAATTTTAGGGTTTGTGATGTCACTAACCCGGGAGGAATGTCGTGTAGTCCCTACCAGCCGTTTGTTGTAGTCCTTAAAAAGCGATTTCTTTAAAAGAAAGTATCTCCCTTTGCTTTGAACTTTGAGCATTGTGACTTTGCAGATGTTGTTTATGCTCAAACAGCAACATTACACACTGAAAAGTGAAGAAAAGTGAAATCATAATCAACCACCCCTTTAAGGAACATATTGAATACTAATGCAATTGATATCCAATAAAGGCTGGTAATATAAGCTTAATAAGCTTAATATTCCAATAAAAGCACTTGATTAATGACATTTTCCCATTTTCCGACTAACCATATAACACAGTGGTGTCTTTGTTTACATGTCTTACACCTTGTTTTGAGAGCTTATTTTACCTCCCAAACTAATTAGTTTATGCCTTTTTTGTTTAAAGATTTAATCAAATAAATAAATTACATTTATTTGGAAATTGAAATAAGTTCTGAAAACTAAGACATAAAAAGAAAAACACAAATGTGCTGTTTGTTTGTGGGCAGGTTATTTATGTCACGTGCGACAACCGGAAACGTTGTCCAGGGCCCTGTAATACGGAGACAGCACTAAGGTCCTCTCGTCTAGCCTACTCAATGAGCCTGTGGTTGTGGGGTCCCAAAACCGTTTTATCCCAGCTGGTGAATATTAGCAATGCTGACCTATATCAATTAATCTCAATGTTTTGAAATCAAAAGTAATTTAGAAAGTTCCTTCTAGGAACACAGTTAATTTGTATTTTGGCATAACAGCATCTCAATAAGCTTGACGAAGGCTTTCCAAATTTGTTTCTTTTTCTTATCTCACGGACACTGGTGATAACTGATAACAGCCTGCCGCTCTCTAATCGCCGTCTGTGTGTCCAGTGGTTTAGGGCGACGTCAGTTACGCTAATTGAACGGATTGAGAGAGCGAGAAAATATCCTTGGCCTTTCAGGCATATGGAGGAGCTTCCATCTCAAGAGTGCCATCGCCATGATTATCTTCACTTCCTTATTAACACTGCTAGAAGAGCTGTGATCAAATGACTAATGACTGCAGTGACGCTGCTGCATTTCGATTCTGGGTTTTGCAGAGACAGCTCGCCGGCGGCCCGGTCGCTAATGTGTCTGTGGGCGTAATGAAAAGTTTGTGCATCAACAATCAACCATTAAAAAAAAAAAAAAAAAAAAAAAAAAAAAAGACTCTCCAACCATGAGGTTTGGAAATGGCTTTGGGGGGAAGAGAGCTTCCCCTTGCACAGAATTAATCTGCCTAATGTATTTAGCTTTGAACACAGATAACTGCTCCAGCAAATCAGTCCTCTTTCTCATGGCTTTAACCCAGTTCAGTTGAGGACACTGCAAAAATGAGATGGGACAAAATGGAGTGCTAATATGAAAGTAGAGTGCTTCTATTTTCTAAACACCTCATTCATTAACAAGTGCCTCGCTTTTCTGGCTTACTGTGACATCTAAAGTAATTACAATAATGGAAGGGACTGTATTGAGTGTAGTGTATTTTTTGATCAGGATTTATTTGTATTCAAATGATGTGGGTTTTATCTACAAGGCCAGCGTTTATCAATTAAGCGGCTGAAGTGAAATACTCCTGTTCATTTTTCAGCTTTAAAATCAAGGCATCCGAAACTACATCAACATGAAACCTTGAATTTTCAATTCTGGGTCAGACAGGCAGGATAAAACTTGAAAATTTTTGCCTGAAAAAAAAATGATAAAATGCCAGAAAAATCCCTTTCACTTGCATTGAAGGACAAACACGAGTCATACAAAAGCTGTCACTGTGGCGGTACCTTTTCAAAAGGTACACCTTTGTACCTAAAGAGTACATTTAAGTACCTCAAAGGTACATATTGGTACCAAACGTGTACATATTAGTACCTAAATGGTACATATTTGAACCCTTTTGAGCCTGGGTTCTCCATTAGGTCACCTGATGGAGTTTTAGGTCACCTTTAGGTCACTTGCTGGAGTTTTTCGGTTCATTGTCACTGTTGCCTTTGGCTTGCTCAGTTGGGGATATTTTGGGGATATTTAGTTTAATTTTATCAATCAATAAATTCCACTAGAAACAAACAACTCTAAACAAGTTGAATCTTGTAAATCAGTTTATATCTTGCAAACCCTGCACATTATTGATGAAAATCTCTTGATTTCATGTAGTTTGACACATTTTTCATGTCAACAACTCAAAGGACTAAAATTATATGTCATTTCAGTCAGAGTGAAATGGACTCAAAATAATGAAAGTGACATGATGAAATATTGACTAAAGGACATTTTTGTCAAGAGAGAAATGTGACAACACAGGACATGATAAACAATGTTGATTTTTCAGCAGGAAACATATGAAAAAGAGATAGTGACTGGATTATTTTCTAGATCTCATAGTGACTTCTAGTGGAAATAATTGTCCACTTGACCTAAATGCATCTTATATTTTCAAAGAGAGTTTATAAATGTCAGGATTTGTATATAGTATTGTGTATATGCCAATGTAAATAGAGCCTTTCTTCTTTCTTTTTTCTTGATTCAGGCAGGACAAATAGGACAGCAGGCTGTTAACAGTTAAACTCTGTGATTGGATATTCCTTAAACAAGCACATTACAGCTTACTGGTTGTGAAGGTGACTTCCATTTTTGAGAAAATGATTTTTGAATGTACTGTATTGTCACGGCACCTCACGTCTGAGAGCATGGTATAACACAAATATGTCAGATTTGTTTTGAAAGAGTGAGAATGAAATACTGACAATTCAATCTAACAAGCTTGGATATTTCCTAAAAATCTATTTTATATGTGTTTGTGTCCCTGCAGCGTTATCACAGAAGGACACCTGCTGCCCAGGGAAGAGTTCCTTCCTTTAAGACAGTGGTTCTCAACCTTTTTTGGACCAGCGCCCACTATCTATTATCCTGGTCCTTTCCGTTCAGCGCACCTACATGAGAATGCAGATTATCACTATGTTTTATGGCTGCCAACTGATTAAAACAATGAATAATGATCTCTGTATTAATTACAGTATCTTGAGCCTGCTAAAATGTTCCTATAAATATATTTTCTTTCCAACTGTGCATTCTGAATAATAAATGGGCTAAATATATTTATCCACTAAGCTGCAGCCGTCCTATATGCTCGTCTTCTCATTAACATTTTTTTTTTCTGTTTCTGACATTTCATACCTGTTGGGTTTACATTTTTTTATGAAATTGACTATTAAAAGGATTGCTTGTGTGCGCTGGTGTTTATTCCAGTCTTTTAAAATAGTTGAATGATTGAATGCTCGCGAGGTGCCTGTAACGATGTTAAATAGGCTAGGCTATTTAATCAATAATGTACACAGCGTAGAGGAGAATGACAGACAACTACTTTGAATATTATAGCATTTTAGGCATAAACATGTAAATAGTGAAAAGATTGACATTGGAAAATGACACAGAATGATTAAAATACTTAATCCAACACTGTAAAAAATTTGTAACACTCCCAAATCAAAAATTTCAATAGACCGATAACATCTAAATTTTTCAATTGGCCCAAGTAAAAATCTGTACATTTAATTTTAGAATTTACAGAATTTCACTTGGGCCAATTGAAAAATTTAGATGTTATCGGTCAATTGAAATTTTTGATTTGGGAGTGTTACAAATTTTTTACAGTGAAATAAATAAATGTTTGTGGTTCATACTGATGTTATTCATCTGTTCTCATACACTTCAGCGTCGGCACTGTATGGCAAGCCGTTTTAGCTTAAATTGTACCCAGCGTTACTCGTCGTAGTTGCATTTTTACTAGTAAGAATTAAATTTGAGAGCTCTACAATTCAATTCTTACTAGTAGCAATTACAATTAGAGAGCTCTCTAATTCAATTATTACTAGTAAGAATTACATTTACAGAACTCTCTAATTCAATTCTTACTAGTAACAATTACAATTAGAGAGCTCTACAAATTAATTTTTACTAGTCATATGTCTCCATTGACTTCCATTCATTTTTAATTACGGAGCTCTACAATTGAATTGTTACTAGTAACAATTCCAATAAGAGAGCTCTACAATTCAATTACTAGTAAGAATTCCAATTAGAGAGCTCTCTAATTAAATTCTTACTAGTAAAAAAAAACGAATTAAAGATATGTATAATTGCAGAGCTCTGTAATTGAATTAAAGAGCTCTGCAATTGCATTCTTACTAGTAACAACTGAATTGTAGAGCTCTCTAATTGGAATTCTTACTAGTAACAGTTCAATTTTAGAGCTCCTTGATTAAAAATGAATGGAACTCAATGGAGACATATGACTAGTAAAAATTCATTTGTAGAGCTCTCTAATTGTAATTGTTACTAGTAAGAATTGAATTAGAGATCGCTTTGTAATTGTAATTCTTACTAGTAATAATTGAATAAGAGATCTCTCTAATTGTAATTGCTACTAGTAAGAATTGAATTGTAGAGCTCTCTAATTGAATTCTTACTAGTAAAAATGCAATTACGACGAGTAACGCTGGGTACAATTTAAGCTAACACGGCTTGCCATAACACTGACACCCTGTGGTGAAATAATGGCGTATTTTTAACACCCGCTGCTTTCTCAGACCGGTTTGGGTTGGATTAAAACTTAATGTTCCTGATAAGTTTGGAAAATTCTGCACACAGTAAACATCAGAATATACCTTCTCCTGGCAATAAAAATTGCCAATTTTTTTTTATCTTATTGTGGACACTCATTTTAGGTAGCGTTTGTTCAACTTATTGACCACAGTACATTGAAAGTAAACATAGCCGGAAATAAGTGAGACGTACTATTTCCAAACGGAAGTGCGCCACGGAGCTCAGTGCAAGGCTGCATTCCACTCCAAAATTGTCATGCACTTCACTCACTTACTTCCCTCCTTCTCGTTCACTCGGGTGTATGTCATTGCTCACGTTGCATGAGTGCCCACTACTGGCGGAACTTTTGCAATATAGGCTGAATTGCTATTAAATTCTTACTAGTAAGAATGCAATTATAGAGCTCTCTAATTGAATTTTTACTACAAAAAAAATTAATTAAAGATATGTATAATTGCAGAGCTCTGTAATTGAATTAAAGAGCTCTGCAATTGCATTCTTACTAGTAAGAATTTAATTAGAGAGCTTTCTAATTGTAATTGTTACTAGTAATAATTGAATTTTAGAGCTCTCTAATTGGAATTGTTACTAATAATAATTGAATTAGAGAGCTCTCTGATTGTAATTCTTACTAGTAACAATTCAATTGTAGAGCTCTCTAATTGTAATTCTTACTAGTAACAATTCAATTGTAGAGCTCTCTAATTGTAATTCTTACTAGTAAGAATTGAATTAGAGAGCTCTCTAATTGTAATTTTTACTTGTAATAATTGAATTAGAGAGCTCTCTAATTGTAATTACAAGTAAGAATTGAATTGTAGAGCTTTCTAATTGAATTCTTACTAGTAAAAATGCAATTACGACGAGTAATGCTGGGTGCAATTTAAGCTAAAACGGCTTGCCATACACTGATGGTGTTGTAGCCTCAAGAAAACATTTGCTATGGCTGGTTACTGAGGAAAGCATCACTATAGGCCTACTGTTCAAACCATTAACTTGCCTCACATAATTTGTGCAACAGACATGAATGGCAGCTCAAACGAGTACTTTGTGGAGAAATGTTGTGTTACCTGTTGGACAATAAACTGGACAACAACAACAAAAATCGCTACAAACCTATATTGAAGAAATAACATGAGCCTTTATAGAGAACATAACATCATAGCGGATAAAGTTGGGCAATTTTTATTTATTTATTCATTTGTTTATTTGTTCATTTATAATTATAAAATTATATGATGATTATAAAATTATACATATTTTTAAGTATTTATAATAATAAATATTAGAAATGTATTATTATAATATAATTGCAATATTAACTAAGTTATTATTTTTAATTATTTATTTGTGTTGTTATTAATTGTAATATTTTAAATTGTATTAATTTGTTTGTTTATTTATGCATTTATAATTAATAATATTTATTATTATGGTTAAACAGCTATTGGTCATTTTATAATAATAATAATTATTATTATTTAATATTTATAATGTTTTTTTAATAATGTAATTGTTTATAATAATTAATAATATTTAATACTAATAACACAATGTAATGACAGTGCACAATGATAAAATAATATTAAATGTTAATATATATATGTATATATAGCCTATATAAATGTTAA
Organism: Scardinius erythrophthalmus; assembly: GCF_964197995.2. Classification (NCBI taxonomy): domain Eukaryota; kingdom Metazoa; phylum Chordata; class Actinopteri; order Cypriniformes; family Leuciscidae; genus Scardinius; species Scardinius erythrophthalmus. The sequence goes on from NC_138243.1 coordinate 12,069,298, forward strand.
TATTTAAATCTTATACAGTGCACAATGATAAAATGTTATTTAACTGTTAAACTGTTAAATTGTTATAAATGTCCTGTTGAATCATATATATTTACCCACACATACATGTACAGTATATATATATATATATATATATATATATATATATATATATATATATATATATATATATATATATATATATATATATATATATATAATGTATAGTGCACAATAAAATGATATTTAAAATAATATATATAAAAATATATTATTTGAAGTGTATATATTATTATTTTATATATAAATTATATTAAAATTATACATTACATATATGTAATGTATAATTAAAAAGTACTGTTACAGATGAACAATTTCAAAAGCACATACCATGAATCAGTACATTACTTTGCTAATCTGTCAGTATCATTTATGGTACAGTAGCGATTCTCAGGAAGTAATAAGTGAAAATCACTCATTCACTATAGAGCATATCTTTGGCCGCCGGCCATAACTGTCCCATCCACAGCTGTTGCTTAAAAACGCTAATAAAAACTAGACAACTAACATCATTTTTACACATCAATATTTTCAGAACAAATATTGTATCGGTCAGAACTCATCGACCGTAACTTTGACCAAAGCTGATAAAACGTGAACATCTGTGTTCTCCTAACAATGCATGAAATGTGATTATATGGAGATAAGCTGAATAATGTGCGACTCAGGGGTCAAAACTAATCTAAATTGGAATCGCTTCATCCCTTGGGCTCTATGACAAAACAGCAAGGTGAGATGAGTTCGGGTGACTCACAATAGCCTTTGATTGGATTTTTTGAGTCCGGGTGGGGCAGAGGATAAATTAACACAAACCTACTGGACTATCTGCAGACATGCTCATTTTAACATAAGTGTTCCTCTCATTTATTCATCTCATGTCAAATCACATCAAGGACAATTTCTGGCAAATTCAGCATCTTAAAGGGATAGTTCACCCAAAAATGAAAATCAGCCCTTGATTAATAGTTATTTTAGTAGATAAAGTTGTAAATATGGATATTTTTCTTACAAGAAAACATCGCTTTACTTCAGAAGGCCTTTATTAACCCCCAGAGGTGTGGAGCACTTTATCATGGATGGATGCACTTCTAAATGGACCATTATAAAGCTGGAAGAGCCAGGACATTTTTTAATATAACTCTGATTGTATTCGTCTGAAAGAAGAATGTCATATACACCTAGGATGACTTGAGGGTGAGTAAATCATGGGCTAATAACTATCCCTTTAAATAAAGAGAGATGCAACGAGAATGATTGCTTCCAAAAAACAGAACACCTCAGTTCTACATTCTCTTTTTATCAGTTAAAAAACTCAAACGCTTTAAGGAAGTTGTCTGTCGCCAACAGGATTCATTACCTGCCTGTCATAGATGCCGTTGTCATCTTTCCATTTGTTGCTTCTGGGAGATGCTGTGTTTAACCCCTACAGTGCAACACATGTTGTTGTTGGTGGGTCCTGCTGGGAGCTGTGGGGGATGTTCATCCTGTAGGATATATACCCACCAGCATTGTTGTGTATTCTATAGGGAAACCTGAGGGTGCTTGTGATCTTTAAATCGGCCCACGTGGCGTTTGCGCAGAGCCTGATGGGATGTCGAATTTTCTTTGAGGCTGCTCAACAGGTGAGCTTTCTGAAAAGGGCTTATATCTCAAGCTTCAATTATTGAATGAAACCCAACATACAATGACTATACAGAGAAAAGTTTTACTACCACTATGGCTGAGGACGAATGATTTCACCATCAAAGGTCTGAAGTCTGGAGAAGTTTTAAGAGATTCATTCAGCAGAGAACCTTTCATGAAAAAAAGCCTTGTGTCTAAATGCTGCTTTATCAGAACAAACAGATGATGCCAACCACCGCCATGAGGATGATTTTACTCATCCGCATTGTGTTTATTTATTTGTTTATTGTTTTGTTTACTGCCTAAAGCAGTAGGTATTTGTCTTTGTACTTTCATGAATAATGCAGCTCCCCTTCTGGTATTGATGATCTTTAACTTCCTTGACTTTCATCCATATGCTTATATATTCATTTATCTATGCTCCCATTCCATTACTAGGGGGTGAGGTATCTGAGGACGCCGCCGATGTGTCAGCAGGGAAGTTTTGTGCCATTTTACCTGACAGTTGGATTTCTGTAACCCGCAGATGGTTTGAAATTTTAGATTTAAATTCAGCCATGCTCTGAAATCAGAATTATTCAGCTCTAGGTAAATACACTCGGTAAGGTCGGTGCAGCCATTATATAAATATAAACAAGGGACAACCTGCAATTGAAATCTTGAAGTTTTCTGAGAAAAGAAGGTGGATACATAAAAACAAACAATATCGGCCCAAAAAACACCTCGACATATCATGAACACATCATCAAATAATTATATATATATGTGTAAGTATGTGTGTAAGTATGTGTGTGTATATGTACTCTATACACACACATATATTTATACATATATGTGTATGTATGTATACACAGACACGCGCACATGCACACACACGCACACACACACACACACACACACACACACACACACACACACACACACACACACACACACACACACACACACACACATATATATATATATACATAATACCCGAATCCAGCCTTGCTGAATACATTTTCAGCTTTGTCCAACACCTGGTCGTGGACCTGGAGAGGCCTACAAGCCACAGTGTCTCACACCCATTGTGAAATTTGGTGGAGGATCGGTGATGATCTGGGGGTGCTTCAGCAAGGCTGGAATCGGGCAGATTTGTCTTTGTGAAGGACACATGAATCAAGCCACGTACAAGGTTGTCCTGGAAGAACACTTGCTTACTTCTGCTCTGACAATGTTCCCCAACTCTGAGGATTGTTTTTTCCAGTACTGCATCTTTTTTCTTATTTTGACCAGTTGTCGTTTTCTGCAAATAAATGCTCTAAATGACAATATTTTTATTTAGAACTTGGGAGAAATGTTGTCAGTAGTTTATAGAATAAAACTAAAATGTTAATTTTACCCAAACACATATCTATAAATAGTAAAACCAGAGAAACTGATCATTTTGCAGTGGTCTCTTAATTTTTTCCAGAGCTGTATATATATAGTATATGTATATGTATAAGTGTATATGTAGTATATGTATAGTATAAGTCATATTGTTTTGATTCATCAGGACATTTATAGCAATTTAATAGTTTATAGTCAATAACAATTGCCTATAACAAGTCACAATATAAAAAAAATACTTTCACAATATACTGATTAAATAATCATATATATAAATATTAGATAAAAAATGACACCGCAAAATACATAATTGAAGAGCATTATCGTATATATACACAATGTAAAATAAATAAATGTAAAAGTTATCAAAGTTATATGCCATAGTCAATCATTTAAAAAAACATGAAACTTACTCTCATGATATACTGATTAAATATTCATAAATATTGCTTGGGGGTAAAATAATTGTTTTTAAACACTTATTTAAAAAAAATCATTTTTAAATATTTTATTATTAATAATAATTGTATGAAATTATTGTGTTAAATTAGTGTCTAAATTTGTTGGTGATATAGCTGCTTTGACATTTTGGCCAAAATGCCTTTTAAGGTCACATTGTTTTGGGCCAAATATCCATTTTTTATGACTTGAATGAGCAAAAAAAAAAAAAAAAAAACTCTCACTTAAAACATTATAATCTGTCAAAGAAAAAAAAAGGGTTAATCATTGTTTAAGGGTATGATGAAATAGTCTCAGTGTGGCAATCTGTCTTCTCCGTTTATATCTCATGGCCTTGACAAGCGCTGGCTCTGGGTCAGTACTGCATCACAGTCTCTGTATTGTATCAGTACATACAGCCTTTTGAAGTCTGAGTAGCTTATAAAAATAGCACAAGACCAAATACCGCCGACACAGTCGCTTAAACACAGAAACTGTTAAAATATTTTATGAGGTTATTCCCAAAGCCTAAATTTTTAAATATGTTTGGAAAAGTGCATTGCATTGGGGAGGTCTGTCTGCGGTGCAATTTCCCAGGAGTATTTGGTTTACGCCAAATTTGAGAACACTGTTAAGCTCTTGAATCGCGCAGCTGTTAGAAATGACTTATTAGCCAGCGAGAGTCCATTGAGCACTGTCTTTCACAGGCTATTGTATCCAAATGTGTATTTCATTCTAAATGACTTTTGCCATTGACCTTGCACCTACACATTGTAGGAGAAGATTAACTAATGGCTTCTTGTTAAACGCTCCCAGTTTTGCATCTGTAGGATAATTAATTAAGTAATTAAACAGCACAGGACGAAACTGCAGAATCATCAGAAAAACAACAACAACAACAACAACAACAACAAAAAAGATCTTTTGTGTGTCCTCTCAAGCTTGTCCTCTGGTTGTTCATGCTGTTTTCACACAATTGTTTTCTTGCTGAATTCCATTAGGAGGATATTAAAGAGAGAGTTCAAGGAAAAATGTATTTCCTTTTATCCTTTACTCAACCGTGTATCGTTTCAAACCCATATTACTTTAAACAGGAGATGTTTTTTTTTTTTTTTATGTTCAAATGGCTCTGTTCCAAAAACAAAAGCATAAGGTCTTATTTGGTAATACTGCATTAGTTCACATGAAAGCAATATATTTTTTTACAGCCTGTACTAATCTTCGTTAATGTTAGTTAGTAAAAATACAATTATTTGTACGTGTTAGTTCACAGTGCATCAACTAATGTTAACAGATACAACTTTAGACTTTTTGGATTTATTAGTAAATGTAGGATGTAGGATTAGTATTGTAGGATTAATTTCTTTTAGAGCTAGTAACAGAGGCTTGAGCCATTAAATGCAGACTAATGCGGTTATCGTATAATGAGATTTCGTGTGTGTGAATTACATGAATCTGATTGCCTCTCAACAGTTTCGTCTCTACTAACAGCGGAACTGTAAGTTTATCTGCTTCAAGAACAGCGCTGTTATTACCTCGCTAGTGAGAAATGTCATATAGATTTTAAGTTGCTAAAGTATTTTACTGATAAATTCCTCAGAGCAGCGCTGATGACATGTGTCTGTGCGAGTGTATGTCCGTACTGTATGTGTGTGTTTGAGTGGGAGAGCGAGCGGGGAGAAAGAGAGTATGTGCTTTCCATACATAATAAAATGTAATTTTGTGGCAAAAAACATGGAAGTAATAAGTCGTTTTTATCCTATTGTTTACTATATTTATTTGCTCGGTCAGTGTTGCTATGGGTTTTGGTTCTTTTGCTGTTGTAGGCTGTAAAGACCTTTGAAATAACTGAAATCATTTGGCAAAGTGATATGGAACTGTAATGCGGTCAAGACCTGCCTGGAACTACTTTATCCGTAAAATTTCCCTGAAAATAATTGCACACCCTAGAACATTCGTCAACCAATCAGATTCAAGCATTCAACAGCCCCGTAGTATAATTTTAAATAATAACTGCATCCAAATTAACCTACTGATACTATGCCCTAAAAGTATAAACTCTTTTTGTTGAGACAGTTAGCACTTGTTGCATGTAGTTTCTATAGTAATTACTATAAATGTTGCATAATTGCATGCAACTAACCCTAACCAAACCTATTCCTAATCCTAACCCTATAGTAAGTACATGTAGTTAATTAATATTATTCAGTACTAAAATGTAAAAGTACACTGTAACAATGACACCTTAAAATAAAGTGTGCCAAAGTACATACTTTTGAGTGTGTATAAGAGTAAGAGTAAGTTTTGGGATGTTCTACCAGGTCATAATTGTGTTGGTTAGAGTGCCATTTGTGCATGGATCTGCACTTCGGAAAAACCATCGGAAATAGTAAACCATTTTGGTATCTTTGGAATACTCATTTCAGCATTCTATGATTTGAAGCATGCTAATTTTAATTTCAGATCCTTGGGTGGATAGTATGCGAATTGGGCAACGCATTCTCATCCTAGGGCGTCATATACTGACGCTTTTAACATTTCGTGTACATCGAACGCACATGGCACCCTTTAGCGTCAATATGACACGCACAGAGCTTTGTTCGGTTATGGGTAGGTTTAGGTCTGGGGTAGGGTTAGGGTTAGACCGCTAGGAGGCGCCTTCTGGCCCATTTCTATCTGCGTCTCATATTGACGCTAAAGGGTGGCATGTGCGTTGGATGTAGACGAAATGTCAAAAGCATCATTATATGACTCCTTGGGATGAGATCGGGCTGGAATTGGGACACAGGATTAGACTTATCCATATGTACATTCTTAAAATATTTTCTTTTGTGTTCCACTGGAAAAGGCTCAGCATGAGGCTAAAATAAGTAAATGGTGACATAATGTTCATTTTAGGTGAACTCTTTCTTTAAAGCCTAGTTTGCAGTGTCCCAGCAATCGACAGGTTGTGAAAAGTTGTCCACCTGTTACACACCGGTTTCTAAGCGCACCACAGGAGAAGCTCAGAGTAACGCTACAGACGATTTGCTGACCTCATGTGTAAGTGCTGAAGAATAGGCCTGTGTTGAAGACCTTGCCCGTGGTGCTTTCCTGGATTTATGTTCAAGTTGGTGGAATGACTCCGTCTCCCGGGTGCCAGCAGGGTTGAAATAGAGGCTGTGATGAAGTAGGGTAAAGGACAAACTCACTTGATTTTAATAAGGTGTTGTCAAAGCAAATAAGTTGGCCCTGTATCAGCCAGGCCCAGGGAGCTGGAGTCTTTCCAGCTACTTTAAATACAGCTGTTCTGCCAGAGCCAGATACACTCGCTGTATCAAGGTTACAAAAGTTCCTGGCATATCCATAATAGTAAGCGCAGTGTCTCTCTCACTTCATCCGAGCTCTCTACCGCTCTCATCCGTACCCTTATAGCAGTGCTGCTGATAAAAAGCAATCAGAATGGTGTCTGAAAGAGACATGTTGCAAGGAAGATAAGTCAGTCACATTGGGTATGTTCCAGTCACCCTGTATTGCTCTGCAAAGTGGACTTCACAGGTGTTTGGCCATCATAATTCCTTATAATAGGGAGCATGAATGCTCAGTCCAATACTGTATATCACTTCACAGGAAGTGGACAGAGAAATCTACCCATCAGTTGCAGCACCTCAATACTGTAGAAAGTTCAGCCAAATTAAATGTGTTAAGTTTTTTATTTCTGCATTTTTTTATATATCTCTGGGTTTTTGTAACGTGTATATCCTGTTCTGGTGTGGTTCTGTTCTGTTGCGGTTCCATGCGTGTGTATGTTGACTGCGTCTCAATCAGCTCCCTAGCTCCCGAGCGCGTGAATCACGGTACGTTCACACGGGGCGTCAGCGCCAACGCTTCCCATTGACTTTGAATGGGTGACGTCAAGCGTTGCCGAAAAGAATTGTGGATCCGTCGGCGGCGCTTCACTGGCGTTGCTCACGGCAGAAGTTGAGAATTTTTCAACTTCTGCCGCGAGCAACGCCAGTGAAGCGCCGCAGACGGAAGCGTCAGCCAATCAGGATCGCTCTATGCAAATACAGTAGCCAGGCGGCAGCCAATCACGTTCATCCTGTTCAAGAGCAGCAAACTGAGGATAAATTTGAGTTCCTGTCTAATTTCATTGGCTGACGCTGCTATGACCATGGCGTCAGTGCCAAACTTCAGTCACGCCTTCCGTCAAGCGTTGACGCTGACGCCCCGTGTGAACGTACCGTCAGTCTATCGTGTTCACGAATTCGAGCACTGGTAAAGACAGTAAAGGACGCTGGCTCACTACTCATTGGGACACTTTATTTCTGGCGACATGACAACGTCCTCATTGTACAACATCACTACTGGTATTTATGAACAACAGCAGAGCTGATATCTTTCTGACATTACTTGTAATGTTATTTAAAGTGTGATTAATACTTTGGTTCTTACATACGTACAACATTTCAGACATAAATAGATTATAAATGTTAACTAGATATTGTGTCCATTACCTTTCTAGCGACAGGGGGGTCGTGTTTTTAGTCGTACATATTATAAAATAATGGTTTGTATTTTTAAATGAGTGTTTCACACTTCAGAACTTCCATTAAGGGAACATCCGAAATCTATACTTCTGTACTATATTAGACTAAAAACAGTATGTGACAATAGAATTATGTCTGAATTCACAGCACTCATAAACGAGTAGGCAATACGTCCCAGGATGACTACTTCAGGCGAGATCCTGAAGTGTGCATACGATGGACACTTTACTATCCCCATGAGGCCACGGGAGAGAATTTATGAATGACAGTGAAGCGACACAACTGACGGTGGAAGGTCACATGATAATGACAACATGGAGAATTGAGTACGTCCAGATTACATTCATACTACTCACATTCATACTATATAGAATGTAAATAGTGATGTAATAGCGATGTAACTACTCAAAATAAGTACCTACCTCAAGAGACCATGCGATTTCGGACGCATCAATGCTCCCTGTTTTTAACGGTGCATTATGGGACTTTTCTGTGATTGAGAAAGCCCTTAAAATGGCCGACTCCCTGATCAGTGCCCAGATTACTGAATAGGGAGCTGATTGAGACGCACCCCTAATTTCTTCATGTTTGCCAGTTAGCCTAATTAAGTTAACTTGTTATTAATTTCGTAGAGAGGTTTGGTCTGTCTATTCACCTTTTTTCCTAACAGGCCTACTGCATTTTAGATTATGGGTAGCACTTCTGTTTTGGTAAAGTTCCACTCGAAAAGACTACACTTTCCAATTATAAGGTTGCACTACAAATAATCTGTCAGTTTGAGCTGTAAAATTTCCTTCATGTTCTATTTTCAGACTTCAAGAGAATAACTGCTTGGTATTTAACGTGACATGATATAACAAGAATACTTCACACGGATGCTTTAAAAAGTAGGCTATTTGTCTCCTCTTTTCACTTCTAATCCCTATTAGCAGTTTTTACTTTCTAAAGAAGGTAAATGCAATATTTGTTGACAATGTTGTCACATGCATATACGCACTGTTAACCCCTTGGGTAGGAATAGTGGTGAGGCGTATGGCACGCGGTGGTGAGGCGTATGGCACGCCATAAAGTGCGTATCATATGCATGCGAAAACTGCATATCATATGCATGTAAAAATTCATTTTCACGTATAAATTGCATGATAAATACAATGCGTTCTATAGAGACACATTTCATGAGATCAGGCTGTATTTAAAGGGTTAGTTCACCCAAAAATGAAAATTCTGTCAGTAATTACTGTACTCACCCTCATGTTGTTCCAACCCCGTAAGAGTGATCCAGCACTCAGATTTCATTAAAAATATCTTCATTTGTGTTCCGAAGATGAACAAAAGTCTTACGCGGTTGGAACAACATGAGGGTGAGTAATTACTGACAGAATTTTCATTTTTGGGTGAACAGGGGATCACATGACAGACATATATCGATATATGTCACGATTTGGTCTGGTCTTGGTCACATTTCATGTCTTTGTCATGTTTCATATGACAAAGACATGAAATGTGACCAAGACCAGACCAAATCGTGACATATATCGAAAATATAATCAATGACTGATTATAGTTTAATGGATGTATTAATAGATTAACGTCGCAAAGGCGTTATATATATATATATTATAAAGGATATACTAACATGATGTAACATGTTACACAGGTTAATATATATATATATATATATATATATATAAACCACATATTTTATCACAATTATATCATATAATTATATGAGTGAGAATGCTAACAAATATTAGCAAATTAACATATTTCACTCTGAGAATGAGAATAGTCTATAGTTTTCTCCTGATGTTATCAACCTCTTTGGCCATCCATCAGCCAAAAAGATGTGAATCGAAGTGACAAAAAGGTTCTGAAAGTTAAACTGGTTGAATAAGATCTAATTATGGTTTCTCCTTTCCTAACAGTTGAAACAATAACAATAATATTGTTACTATGGTAACTTAATTGTACAGCTTAGTGCTAAACAGCATAGGCTGCATAAGCATGACAACAGGAACAACATACACTTAGTATTCCATACTTAATATTATGTATTAAATTTGATATTTTTTATAACATAACACAAGCCAAAAATAAAGTTATAATAATAAAGGTTTATATAGTTTTAAAGCATTGTAAGAGGTATCTCCACAACTAAATTGGTCTCTTAGCCTAGTGTGTTCTCACCCTCCCACTTAACAAGTGGCACCCTAACCAGCTACAGGAGTGGGCTAGCTTTAATTAAACAGTGTTAATTATGACAGAGAGGAGGGACACACTCATTATCCCGATAACAGCTGCTCGCGCTAACACTAGCCAACCACCCCCTGAAAGCACATATAACATATCAGAAAAGTGTGTATTACACATAATCAGCTATTGCATATGCACACACACACACACCCCTTCTCTTATGCGTCCTGCAAATCATATGAACTTTACTTCACATTAGGACCTCAGGGGGTGTGATGTGTTTTTTTTAAGCCCTGTGTTTCTGTGTGTGCTATAAATTCTCCCATTAAACCCACAGACATTTTCTCACTGTAGGGGGGCAGGCTTGTGATTTTCCTTTCCACGAATCGCATAACCTGCAGCCATTAACTTGTTGTTAGAATGTATATGTATTAGGGTTATTAAGAAGTGGTAAGTATTAATAAACGCTAAAAAAGTCAAAGGACATAATTTACACAAAATGCCCCCACACAATGCTGCTTGTTATTATATATTATTATATTTTGAATACTTCTGATCGGTCAATTGCAATGTCAAATATTTTTGCATTTGTTGTTTTCCTACACAGCTTCAATCAATATTTCATATCTAAGTATATATTTATTTTGGAAGTAGCTATTTAATTAGCAGGATTATGTAAAGACAGACAGTCATTTTATAAGAAATAACTGATTATGATTAACATTAGCATTAATAATAATAAATAATTTGTCATATACAATTTATTATACTATTATTATTTACAAATGTTTATTATTATTATTATTATTATTATTATTATTATTATTATTATTATTATTATTATTATTATTCATAATAATAATAAATAATTGAAAAGTCAATATTTCATGTCTTTGTATTTATTTATTAAGTTGCTATTTAATTAGCAAGATAATGTTAAGTCAGACGGTCATTTTATAAGAAATAACTGATTATGATTAAGAATAATGAGAAGAAGAAGGAGGAGAAGAAGAATTATAATAATTAGAATAATAAAACTAAAACGTTTGTCAATACCATTTATTATACTATTATTATTTTAAAACACTTTTATTATTATTATTATATAGTAATTATAATAATAATGACTGATTATGATTAACATTATTAATAATAATAATTAAACAGTTTGTCATACTACAATTTATTTTACTATTATTATTTTTAAAATACATTTATTATGAAATTGTTCATTATGGAAAAAATATTATGAATAATAATAATAAGTTAAACATGTTGTCTTAATACAATTTATTATACTATTATTATTTAAACATAAATATCAATAATAATAATTCAACAGTTTGTCATAATAATGTATTTTTCAAATGAATTATTAGTATTTTAATTACTATAATTTATTATAATATTATAATTTAAAAATAAATTAAGAATATAATAGTATTTTAATTGATAAAATGATTTGTTTCAATTACACCACCATTACTAAATGTTCACATTTATCCTAGGACATTTTTCAATATTTCGTCTCTAAAACTTTTTTATACATTATTAGTATCATGAATAATGTTAAATATATAAGCTTAAAGAGAGACGTTATCAATAATTCAATATACATGTATGTGGACTGAACCTTTAAAAATAAATTTACAAAGCAGTACAATTCTCTTTGACTGTCCTTGTCATGAATTTCTCACAGAATCAATGGCTGAGGATCCAAACGCAATATTTTATTAAGGGCTAATCCAAAGATATAACCGCCATAAAATTATTTTGTTATATTTTATAACAACCTTCGGCTACAAGGCTGTTAAGAACACAACTGTGTGATTGTTATTGATGTGGGCATCTTGTTATGCAGCTTCACCTGTATTGCCCAAAACAAAATTCCTGAAAGGGACAAATAAAGTATTAAGTAAAGACGTAAACCAAAACAGGCAGAATGTCAAAACACAGGTAAACAATCCAAACATATGACAGGGCAGGAACTCGGCAAACAGAGCAAATACAGAAAACAGACAACATGGTCAAAACCATGGAACAGAAAAACAAAAGAGCGCTCAGAAATGCAGTTGTGACACATACAAGACTTAGCAATGAATGATTGCCCAGACGGCAACATAGTGTCGGCCCAGATCCGGCCCACATCTGGGCCATGTGGAATCCACGTGTAGATGCAACGCATTCTCATCCTTGGGCGTCATATACTGACGCTTTTGACATTTCGTCTACTGTACATCGAACGCACATAGCACCCATTAGCATCAATATGACACGCACAGAGCTTTGTTTGGTTATGGGTAGGTTTAGGTATGGTGTATGGTTAGGGTTAGACCGCTAGGAGGCGCCTTCTGGCCCATTTCTATCTGCGTCTCATATTGACGCTAAAGGGTGCCATGTGCGTTCGATGTAGACGAAATGTCAAAAGCGTCAATATATGACGCCCTAGGATGAGAACGGGCTGGTAGATGTGGGCTGGATCTGGACCGACATTGTGTTGCTGTCTGGGTGAATAAACCAGGCTTAGGGGTTGTTTACACAACACTGTTTTCAATTAAAAATGAAAAACGTTTTATGTGTTTTGGCGGTTCGTTTACACGACAGCGGCGTTTTGGGTGCCTGAAAACACAAAGTGTGGAAAACGAGTTTTAAAGTGCAAGTTTTTGAAAACGATAAAACGAAGGGTTACGCAGGTAACCTAGGTTCTGTGAATGAAGTCAACACGCCACAGTATGGGTCAGCCTCGCTAAGGATGAGCTGTCAGGAGACGATATATCAAATTAACCATGCCCCGCTTGCAATCACCTCCTATAAATACAGGTGTTAATCAGCCGGCCCTTTCTCTTTTTCCGACTGGCTCGAAGCAGTCCCCGAGTGACCACGCTTCGTGGCGTGTTGACTTCATTCACAGAACCTAGGTTACCTGCGTAACCCTTCGTTCTATTTCATCTCAGTCAACACGCCACA